>NC_042999.1:11432866-11575366 GCF_006345805.1 Octopus sinensis | reverse complement strand
ATGCTAGCATGGAAAGCGGACGTTAAACGATGATGATGATGATGATGTATATATATATATATATTATATATATATATATATATATATATAATTATATATATATATAATATATATATATATATATATATATAATGAGCCTCTTTCAGTTTCCCTCTACTAAATCCACTCACAAGGCTTTGGTTGGCCCAATGCTATATTAAAATACACTTGCCCAAGGTGCCATGCAGTGGGACTGAATCCAGAACCAAGTGGTTGGTAAGCAAGCTACTTACCTCACAGCCACTCTTAGAATTTAACATTAAGCTGAAAGGTTCGTTTTAGTAGAATACATATTTATTAACTTTTACAAGGAAAAGTTTTAAGTTTTGTATTCTTTATGTCGTGTGTGTGTATCTACACACACACACACACACACACACGCTTATGGTTGAACTGGTTACTATTTCAATATGTTAGTTGTAAAAACAAACAACTATCTGTTCATGAAAATGGAGTCCCATGTATGTTGGGAGGTTGGGTTCAGTTCCACTCCATGACAGCTTGGGCAAATGTCTTCTATTACAGCCTTGGCCTGACTAGAACTTTGCGAATTGATTTGGCATAGGGAAACTGTGTGGAAGCCCGTCATGTATGTGTTTATGTTTGTTTGCCTTTACATTGTATGATAGTAATAAATGAATGTCAGTGTTGTAGAAGCAGTGTCATTTGTAATATTTTGCCGCCAAAACATGTCTGGCCATGGGGAAATATTTCCTTACTTGGGAAATCAGTGAGGGGTTGATAGCAGAAAGGAACGACCCCCCCCTCCCGTCCCACCTGAGACTAACCCTGGTTCTATGATAAAAGCTTTGTCTTTATTTTAATTTGTTCCAAACACCAGATTAATAATGACAAAGGTATTTAAATAAATTTATCATTAAATTTGAAATTAATTAAAACAAAGGCAGAGTATTTCAGGAGGAATATCTTAACTAAAAGGGCTGAGGTATAATCAGCCACCATAACAAATCCTCGTTACCATTTCCTGAGACTAAGGCAGTTGGGGCTGCCTTAATCTTTATTCAAACAGAATGGTGTGAATGAGTGATGTTGATTGTTGATTGCAAAGTTACTTGATTGTCTATCACAATGGTTCTCAACCGTTTTCTATCTATGGCACGTTAAACGGTGGAAGTATGGGCAGCGGACGACGATGATGACTCCTTTCATTACCATTCTGTTTTGGTGAAATCCCTAATCATTCAGTGTTTAAAAACTAGTTTTATAGATACTTCTTCCAAAATCCCCTTTTTGTTTTTCACTCATTCCCTTATACGGGTTGGCCAAAAAACTCACTCTTTGGCCAGAAACATGTTGAACTCTGTAAAACATTTGAGAAAGAAACCTGTTTCTTGCAGCAAATAAATCTTTTTGTGGACCTGCAAAATATTAGCGTGGACCCCAGTTGCAAACCATTAGTCTATTATATCCATTTGATTTCTTCTAGGGAGGTGGCCAGTATATTAGGCAGGATTATACTGTTTTAAGGTTTGGGATTTCACCCGTTTCTTACCACATGCCTATTGAAATACCCTGACTTGTGTCAATTAATTTTGATAACTAATTAAGAATTTAGTAAATTAACTTTGTCATTATTAAGCTGGGTTTTGCAACATAGATGATCATGAAATTACGATAGAATGCTTTAATTTAGATCAGTTAAAAACAGGAAATTTGTATCACAGAACTAAGGACCAATCTTAAGGTGATCTGGTATTAAAATGGCTAAATTCCCTGGGATTCATTTGGGTTACCTAACAGCATTTTGTTTGGCTTTGTTTAATTCTTTCTAACGTTGGCATTAGGAAGGGCATCCAGCCATAGAAAACCATGCCAAATCAGACTGGAGTCTGGCGCAGCCGTCCAGCTCGGTCAGACCGTCCAAGCCATACCAGCATGGACAACGGATGTTAAATGATGATGATGATGATGCATAAAACCATAGACTCCAATTCATATGTTTAGGTAAAGACTGAAACTTAGAGACAATAAAATTTCACTGTATAGAATTAATATATTTGTATCTACCACTGGTGTAAACATCTGCATCTCTCTCTCTCTCTCTCTCTCTCTCTCTTCTCTCTCTCTCTCTCTCTGTGTCTCCCTCTCTCTCTCTCTCTCTCTGCAATATTTCATTATGTCTGTTTTGCCTGCACATGTATGCATCAAAGTGAACAGATGTCTCTCTATTGTGCATATGCGTATATATGTCAGGGATGCGTCTCTGTCTTTAATAAGTGTGTGTGTGTGGGTGAGAAGACTTCCTCGCACTGGAAAATACCTGTGTTGTGCAGCTGTTCTTCACTCACAGTTTGGGGCTGGGTCTGTCTAAATATTAACTCACACCAACAGACTTGTGTTTGCTTTCTGGTGCCAGAAATTTCTTGGAATGAAAGTTCCTATTTGTTAAAACAAAGACGTATGTGTGTGTGTGTGTGCGTGTGTGTGTGTGTGTACTTTCGCATGTGCAAGCTCCTCTCCACGCTCATGTTTGTAAACGGAATTTGTAGAAGTACTTAACAAACACACAATGGCTTCCTTCCATCTTTTCTTTCTGATCTCAGTTTTTTTCTTTTTTTTCCCCCCTTTCCAATGTTTCAGGCGATGATGGTGTGAATGTGTTTTCTTTTTCTCCAAAGACACTGCAAATCTGATGCTTATAGCCATGTGATACAATGTGATGTAGGGATGTGACCAAGAAGCTTGCTTCTCAATCACTGTGGTCTTGGGTTCAGTCCCACTGCAGAGCACCTAGGGTGGGATGACCAAAGCCTTGTGAGTGGATTTGATAAATGGAAACTGAAAGAAGCCCATCATATATATGTGTGTGTGTGTATAATATGTGTATGCGTGTGCCCTTGTGTTGACTAAAATGTGATTGATGTAAACAAGCCCCTCTGTTGAATAAGCAGTACTGCTTATTTCCAATCTTCCATGGAAAACATGTTTGGCCATGGGGAAAATATTTACTACCTTGCTTTGGAAACAGGTGAGGGTTGGCAACAGGAAGGGCACCTGGCTATAGGCAATCTACCTCAACAAATTCCATCTGACCCATGAGAGCATGGGAAAAGTAGACATTAAAATGATGACGATGACTGGTGGTGGTGGTGGTGGTGGTACACTAAGCAAAACCTTATTTGCTGCCTTTAGTTGATTGGACCCCCCCCCCGTTTCTTTCTTCTCAAACATTTTCCTTACCATTTCCTGATTTGTTTGCAATTAAAAACTCATTAATCTGTGCCATCAGTGTTTATTGAATGGCTTCTTCTTCTTCTTTGATCTCCTCCTCCTCCTCCTCCTCTCTTGCATGAAACCAGTTCTTGTGACCTACATGTCTCCCACCTAAATCTACCATTGTTCTCCTGCAGGAGTTTAGAGGAGAAACCAGCTTGTTTAAAATCAAACAAACATAACGAATAGTTTTGCTTGTTTACAACCAGAAAATTGTTATGGGTTTTTTTTTTCTATTTTTAAAAAAAATGTTATAATAATGACATTGTTATCGTTTCTGTCTTGTTGTTGTTCTTGTTGCCGCCATTGTCATTTTCCTGTTGACATTATCTTAAATAGTTTTTTACTTCAATTTCTACAAACACTATTTTGAACCCACCCACCCACCCACTTGCCTGTATTTTTTTTCCCTTTTTTTCTTGTGAAAAGACCAAATCATTAACTCATCCAATTACTTCATAACCTTAATCACTCACCCATTCTAACCCACCCCACCCACCATAAAAAAGGGCTGAGGCAAGCTATGTACTCTGCCTTTCAAAATAACACAGGGCGTGGCAACCCCCTCCCCTATTTCAAATGTTCATTGGTTTGGCATTAGTGAAGTTAGGTGGGGAGTGGGGGTAAGAGTGTCTTCATGTGGATAATATTTTACCATTCTTTTAATTCACCATTATGATTTGGCGTCAGTCTGTGGCGTAAGTTTGCTGTTGAAATGTTTGTAAAGAATAGGGAAAGTGGGAGAGGTTTTTGCTGCACTTTCTCCTGGTGTTTTTCTTTAATTTTAAAGACCTGTTTGCCACACATCGAGAGGGCCATACCTACTTGTTATGAAAGAACTTGGACTCATTGTTTATCAGAGTTCATTTTTCACCTTTAATTAAATAGAGGGTCTTAAAAGGTACCATGTATAGATATGTATCAGGCTGCTTTACTCCAAATGGGTATCGGGCAATGAATTGTTTCACCTGATTGTTCCATCAATATCGATGTTGTAGAATTTTATAGATTCCCCATGTTACATTTCTTGGAGTCTCAATGAATGACAATATTCCAGGTGCTTTTCTTGTTACCCATTGTAGTATATGATGACTAAATATGAACTGTCATTTCATTCATTAGTGCCTAACGAATTAAACATTCAGACACTTTCTATTCTCATTAACCATTTTCATTACCACATTTCTGCTTCTGTTTGAATTAATTTTGAAAACAATGACAGACCTGTTGATGTTTGGAACATAAATCAGCATTTTCTGGGTAGGTTTTGATTTAGATCATTTCAAAAGAAGCAAGTTTTTTTATCATAGAACCAGAGACATTCACCAGGGACTCACAGAACTTGTGTCGGATGATCAAGTCATGCCATGGTTAACCTTTTTGTTACTATATTTCTGTTGAAACTAATTTTGTTTCAACAAATTTTTAAAATAATGAAGAATTTACTGAAATAACCTGTCATTATTATGATGATGTTTAGAATATAAATTCAGATGGAATTGTTTTGTTAGAATCCTTTACTTAAATTTTATCATAGAACTTGGTATCAAAAGGGTTGCAGTGTTGAGCTTATTTGGCAAATTTTGTTTCTTCTGTGTTGTCTTCATTCTATTTACACACACACACACACACACACACACACAATTATTAAGTAAGAGTCAGAAAAATGTTCCTTTAGACTAAATTCTTTAAGTGTTTGTCTTTTTGTTGACATTGTTTCCTTTCTAATGTATCAGATTTGCATTAAGGGACAAAATATTTGCTTCCAACTCGTTTGTGTAACATTTAGAAGATTTGATAGCAGCACACTTTCAGAGCCTCTTGAAGAAGTGTTTCAAAGTGTGCTCTTGTCCCTGTCTAATGCCCTCTTAATGGTCAAGTTTTGCTGCCATCTCAGTTCTTAAGACTTGTGTCTCACTGCTTAAACAATTAAAATTTCATTGAGACAAATTCCAGCTAATTACATTTATAAGCCAGACTCTCCACAATGAGTACTATGTTGTCATGTTTTCCTATCTTATTAATTAGCACCATTCTATATTAAAATAGCTCATCTATGTATCATATTTAATGTATGTACACAGTTGATAGGCCAGTTGCTGCAGTACTTGTCCAGAGATAACAACTCTTATGGACTGAATGGATTTAAAGACAAAAAATTCATCCCAGCAGCTGCAATGGGGAATCCCATTTTGACCTTTTGTTATTTTTATTGGTTTCAAATTTTAGTACTAGGCCAGCAATTTTGGGATAAGGGGTAAGTGAATTACCTCGACCTCAGCGATCAAATGGTTCTTATTTTATTGACCCTGAAAGGATGAAACTCAGAATCTAAAGATAGATGAAATGCTGCTAAGTATTTTGTGTGGCATGCTAACGATTTTGCCGGCTTTCCACTTTTTTTGTTATTGATAACACCTAGTGAATGGAGTTTGGGCCAGGAGGAACTGATGTTTTCACATGGTATCCAATAATCTTTGGGTGTTTTGACCCTGAACCTCCACAAGCTTAGATGAGAATTCTTCGTCTCTGATATAGGAAAAATTGAATAACACAGGCAGTAACAACTGTCCTATTGGTAATGTGTATACATTATGTATGATACACAGATGACAATTTTCATTAAATAACTGCCTCAGCTGTCTTGATTGGATCATCGTTTGTTATTTTATTATAGAAATAACTATGTTTATTAGTTTGATTATTGTTTTAATGAATGATTGAGATTTTACTGGTTTTATTATTGTGTAATGGAGATTTTAAAATGTTTTGAGTCACAAATTATGCATTTTGAACCACCAGCCCACTAAAAATGTCAAATCCTTGTTACCAAAGTCATCTTCTTCACTTTCATCATCATCATCATCGTTGTCGTTTTGATGTAAATTCAATTTGTGTGTAAAATAAATTTACCTGCATGCAATTTAATTAGCTGATCTATGACCTTGCTGTACAAACAAATGACCCCTGTCGTCGGACTGTTAGGGCTCTGATCTCTTTGTAGACTCAACTGAAAAAGACATTTGACTAATTTCACCTGGTCACTACCAGTTTGTTAGAAATACTTAACTCATGCCTTTCAATGGTTATTTACATTTTATCCAGAACACACACACACACGCACACACACGCACGCACGCACGCACACAGCCTCAGTATTTTAGTTTATAAGCAGCAGTAGCAATGGCTCTATTGATATGCAAATAAGTAAAAGCACTGCACTGTCGTAAGGAGTTGTAAATTATGCACACACACACACACACACACTCTCTCTCTCTCTCTCTCTGTCTGTCTGTCTCTCTCTCTCTCTCTCTCTCTCTTTCTCTCTCTCTCTCTCTCTCTCTCCCTAACAAAGAAAATAACTAAAAACAACCTATGGAAGTGAAACTAGTTGTTCCCTTTCATTTCATTCTCTAAAGAGATCCCACTGGTGTAACCATCAAATCTTTTTGCCTGCACGGATATACATTGATGTCTATTTAGAATAAAAGTCAGAACAGCATAAATCTTACATAGAGTTTGTAATTTAATTAAGCTCAACAGCTGTTTCATTAGCCATAAACATCATTAATTCTATGGTTACATAATTAAGATACCTAATTAATTTACTTAGTTTATTTAAAAGCTGTGCTTACCCATTTCATATGATTTAAATAAATATGGCTTTCAAATTAATTTAAATTATGTGTCTTAATTACTCTTAATTACATAATCATGAAATTGAGTGAAACGGTTGTTGAGTATAAAAAAATCATAAACCATCAACAAAATCTATGCTTTTCTGTTTATTCTGCTCAATATTGTGGCCCTTTGAGCTCATTTTAGCTGGAAGCATATAAACCTGTCTCACTTGGATTGACTGTAATGTAATAATGTGTTGGAGTTTAACGAGCTGTTATTAATTATGCTCTTATATTACCATGGATATATATTTTTTTTTGTGCATCAATTCTGTCTATATTGATTGATGCTTGTTTATATAATTGTTTTTGAAAATTGTATAATGAATCCATCCAGAAAATAGAATCCATCATTTATGAAAAAGCCATGAAACTCTCATTGGAACACATTATTATTTAACATGATGTCACAAGAATGGAGAGCAATCTGTACAGATTGTTATCGCCAACTAATTCCTATGCTCCGTGGTGTGTCAGTGAAGGTGCGTGGGTGGCCTCATGGCTGGGCTGTTGCATTCATGATCATCATATTGTGGTTTTCCTTCTCAGGACTGGTAGAGTTTTGTGTTCTCAAACAAAACACTTCGTTTCACATTGCTCAGTTCACTCAACTGCAAATGATATCCAGCAGTAGATGGGAAGTTAACCCTGTGATGGACTAGCATCCCATCCAGTGGGGTAATATTGTAGTCTCAATCACTTATATGCCATGGAAACTGGATTAATTTCTGGCCCTTATGAGCCCTATGACTCATAAGGTCCACAAGTGCCTAGAGTCACTCACACCCACACATCCAGATTAATTTTGTTGAAAGCTCATCAGATTGTGTTGCAGTCCATGCGTATGTGTATACACACACATACATAATCACCCATGCTAGCATGGAAGGCAGACATTCAATGATGATGATGATGAATATATATAAATCATCTGATGCCCACTTTTCCATGCTGGCATGAGTTGGTTGGTTTGACAAGAACAGACAAGCCAGAGCCCCCCCCCCGCTCCAATGTCTGCTTTGGCAGGATTTCTACAGCTTTATGTACATAGGCGTGTGTGTGTGTATATATATATTGTGTGTGTATGCATCCAGTTGTAGAAAATCTACCTCAGCAAATTGCATTTGAGCCGTGCAAGCATGAAGAAATGGGCATTAAATGGTGGTAATGGTGGTTATATGTATCTCTGGTGATGCTCTGCTAATATCCTGATAGATGTTGGGTTATCACAAGGCTTTATCTGTGTGGATCAAAAAGCAAGCAAAAGTAGTATGTCTGCCTATGAGTTTCATGCTAATGAATTGAGAGAGAGAGAGAGAGAGAAAGTGAACACAATACACACACACACACCTGCACGCCAACACGCTCACACACACATACACACACACACCTGCACGCCAACACGCTCACACCCACACACACACACACCTGCACGCCAACACGCTCACACACACACACACCTGCACACCAACACGCTCACACACACATTTAAAAGCAAAAGTATAAAGAGCCAAACAATCTACTTATATTTTCGAATATCAAATCATTTATGTGTTGTGCTGAGTATTTATCTAGCTTGGTTCACACACACACACACACACACATCTAAATCAGTATCTTAGGATTAGTTTGTGTGTGTGTGTGTGCACTTTGAAAAGATAAATGAGAATTTAACAATCTCAATTTTGTAAACTTGTAACTAAGCAATTACTAAGTAGTGACTCTACGCCAGAACATCTCTGAATAAAGACTAAAGCTTAATGTTTCTGTACGGATTAGTCTTGGCTAATTCACTTTCTAGAACTTATCTGTTTCTTTCTTTCTTTCCTTCCCAAACACGGCTCTTCGTCTGTTGACAAAACTTCAGAATGGATTTCTAACTTAGCTCCGTTGTTGTTGTTGTTGTTGTTGTTGACACATCCATAATCAACTTGGTAAACATGGAGAATGTATTGTGAAAGCTTACAAAGCCTTTACAATGTAAAGGTGATTGAGTATGGGCGGTGGGGGTGGGGGTGGTGCAGCATTGACAGTGATGATGATGATGATGATGGTGCAGATGATAAAAGAAATGGACCAAATATTTTATGGTCTATAATTTCACACACACACACAACACATTCGGTTTTAGAAAATTACTATTTGTAAATCTCACAACAAGAGATATTCAGCAACAGTACTTTGGAGTAAAGATTGTTTGCCAACATAACATGGCAGTCCTGGTTTAGGACGAATATATAAGGACACAGAACGTGTCGTATAGCTAGCTGGAGACGATGTCTCCTGGGGCTAAATTACTGCAACATTCGTCCTAAACCAGGGCTGCCATGTCATGCTGGCAAACAATCTTTACTGCAAAGAACTGTTTTGTCTTTCTCGACACTGTTAACTAAATCTTTTGCAATTTTATTATTGTCTTTAAATATTCCGTATTGGATTTATAAGGTTTGTATGCTTGTAATTAATGCTTTCATGTACAAAAACATGCACATCATCATCATCATCATCTAACGTCCTTATTCCATGCTGGCATAGGTTGGATGGTTTCACAGAATCCAAGACTCCAGAGAACTGCACCAAGCTCCAATGTCTGTCGGGGCAGCCTCCTCCTGCTAATCACTCTTTCAAAGTAGACCAGGTGCTTTTCGCTTTTGTGACACTGGCATTAGCGAGGCACTGAGTAACTTAGAAGACAACACACCTTAACAGAGTGTGTTTGGGGGGGGGGGTCATAGTTTTGGAAGAGGTGGTTTTTATGCCAGGTGATGAGAGGTATGATTGGGTAACTGGTGGTGTTTTGCTGTAGAGCAGATACAAGCCTCCTCCAACAGGGGAAGCAAAGTAAATGAAACAGTTTCGTGTTCCTATGGAAACTATAAAAATTGATGAATTAACCTAAGACCACAAAACTCTTTGATGCCACCAGAAATGCCATTGTGTCTGCCGGACACTCATTTGTCTTTTTGTTAATGAATCTATAAATTCATGTTTATCTGAAGACATATTTTGATTTGTTGTTTGACCACGTTCTGAGATTACATGGGTAAATTATTGCAGATATTTTAATGGCTATAAATATGTTTATTAGTTTATGAAGACACAGAATTTTAAATTTTGAAAATTTCTTCAAGAGGGAGCACTATTTCTATGCAATAATGGCAGAAGTGGTTGTTTATGCCAGGTTAGGCCATGTTCTTTGTTGTGTGATGGAAATGCATTACTACCTCTTCATCACGATTTAAAGAATGCATCCCTGTCAGAGCAACACAGTTAGTCACTGATTGAGCTGAGTGATATTTAGCTATCAGGAATTATTATTATTATTATTATTATTGTTATTGTTGTTGCCTTTGCACAGCTTCTAACGCTGGAGATGTATTACAGTGTCAGCTGTTCACTACCTATTTCTTTACTACACAGAGAGGACAAACAAGGACAGACAAATGGACTAAGTCGATTATATTGACCCCAGTGCATAACTGGTACTTATTTAATCGACCCCAAAAAGATGAAAGGCAAAGTCGACCTCAGCGGAATTTGAACTCAGAACATAAAGACAGACAAAATACCTATTTCTTTACTACCCACAAGGGGCTAAACACAGAGAGGACAAACAAAGACAGACAAACGGATTAAGTCGATTATATCGACCCCAGTGCATAACTGGTACATAATTTATCGACCCCGAACGGATGAAAGGCAAAGTCGACCTCGTCAGAATTTGAACTCAGAACGTAGCGGCAGACGAAATACTGCAAAGCATTTCGCCCGGTGTGCTAACGGTTCTGCCAGCTCGCCACCTTAAATTTTTCTGTAATTTCTTTCTCCATCAATTTATCCATTTCCAAAATCCCCAAGTACTTATAGCCCGTCTCTTCTATCTGCTTCATAACCTCCCCCAACAGTATCGTTAGTCCATCCATACATTTGATTTTGCCTCTTTTCAAGACTAACACACCACACTTTCTCAGTCCGAACTCCATTCCGATATCAGCACTGAAGGTATACACTGTATCATCGAGGGACTGACTTGGGGCTTCATCTTTACCATAAAGTTTGAGATCATCCATGAATAACAAATGGTTGGCTTTTTGTTGGCGGCTTTTGAATACATACCCAGCTTTTGCTTTCCTCAGAATCAGTGTCAGTGGTATCAAGCACAGTACAAAGATTAGTGGGGACAGGCAGTCCTCTTGAAAGATGCTCCTCCTAATATCTACTGTTCCTAAGCTTCTTCCGTATGCTGTCAGGTCCGTCTTCCAATTCGCCATCCTTTTTCCAAGTAATTACTCAACATTTGACGCAATCCCAAGTGAGTTCATTCACTCCATAATGTGGGATCAAATTGTATGCCTTGTGGTAGTCGATCCATGACTTGGCTAAGTTACAGGGTACACTCTGTAATGTGACTGGCGTTAGGAAGGGCATCTAGCTGTAGAAACCATGCCAAAGCAGACAACTAGAGCCTGGTATGGCCCCTGGCCTTGCCAGCCCCTATCAAGCCATCCAACCCATGACAGCATGGAAAGCTAAATGAGGATGAGGATGCTGCTTGTACTACAGTAACAATCCTTTACAAATATCATCTGATGTCAAGACAAAGAAGCACCCCACACAAAAACACACACACACACACACATGTATATTTATATATATATTTGTCTCTCTTAGTTTTGCCAGTTGAGTAGAATATTCTTTGCTGTGGAGGTGTAATAAGACCCAAACATATCCATTACTTTCATCTGTTGGCTTTAAAGAGCAGCCCTGCTTCAAAATGTCACTTGTATCTTTTCAAACTTTTCAATTGATTTTATTGGAGTTGTCCCTTCTCTCTATTGTTTCTAGATTTGAAACACTTGAAGGAGTTTTTGTTTTTTAATTGTGTAGATAATTTCAGGGAATCAAAAGTTTTTTCAGTCCTCTGTATTGCATATATGGGGCCTGTGTCGTACAGGGTTTCGTATCTATAATTTCATTTGTATATTCTGTTTTGTCTTCCCTGACACTCATAGCTAAATCTTTTGCAGTCTTTAAATAAAGTTGCCACAATGCTGTTGTTGCGTTTATATAATAACAACAACAGCAATAATAATAATAACAAGAGCATTCAGAGAGCATGAACCTCTGCCAAGGTAACACCAACATCCTCTCAACGATTAACTGGAGATGATTTTTAAAATGAGAACATCTGAAATAAACGAGAATACTAAAAATGAACCTGATTGCTCCAAAAAATTAATTTAAAAAACCTATCTTAGTAGAAACTAAGATTAAAAAAAATTTTTTAAACCAGAAAAATAATCCAGAATCCTTATTCGGTACCTGATCGATCCCAATGGTAGTCATGGAATGTGAAGGTGGGTGTACGGGCTATGTTTGTAATGCTGTGTGTGTGTGTGTTGTCCGCATGGGGACAGAGACAGTTTTCTCTATGAAAGCTTTTTTTTAGTCTATCCACTAATATAGTGTCTTTATGACCATTAAGGTCTATAGTGAAAAATTTATCCGTGCATGAAAGAAAACGGAAAGGACCTGCATATGGTGCTGTTAACGGAGGTTTAACAACATCATTGCGTACAAAAACTTGAGACTAAGAAGTAAAGCTTCCTTGAAGGCAGAGCTAGAAATGCAATTGTCAAGTAGGTAAGAGGTTTTAAAAAGGAGCAATATATTCAAAATTGGTAAAACTAAAAATTGTCGAGGATAAATCAAATTTATTATTGTTACTGAATATGTTAGTGTTATTTAATTTCTGAACGGTTTTGCTGCTGTTTGCTTATGTAGTTTGATTTCTTTATCCATCAGTTTCTACTAAGATAGAGATGTGAGTAAAATTGATAATAGAGAAACGAAAATAAAACTTTGGAAATAGTAACGCCACCATAACTTATGTGGAAACCATGATAATGCTTTCAAGGAAGATAATCAGAGAAAGACTTGAAAGTGAATGTAAGATCATAATGCTTCATGTAAAGTAAAGTAAATATAACAAATAATCCAGAATCCTTGTCTGGTACCATATTGATCCCAAAAATCTAATCAGTTCATGCCAGTCACAAGGCCAGACATTCCTGAAAGTTTCATCCAATGTTTCTTGAAATCTCTTGTCCATGGACAAACAAACATGACTGGAAACAAACCTCTGCCTTCGCTAAGGCAGAGGTAATGATAATAATAATGTATTGGTTGTATCCCGTTTGTGTCAGGTGAGAACTAGTTGATATTGTTGTAAATCCTATTTTCATGGCTTATCAATTGTATCTTTGGCAATATGTAGCCATTGCCCTAGCTGGCAGCATGTGAACAATTACTTTGTTCAAGAGATTTCTTGGTCTGGTGAAGAAAGCTGAAAGCCTTCCCTAATTTCCATTGTCCATCAAATAAACACTTTTTCTTTCTGGCCTGCTTTGATGTGACATTTGATATAGCTGCTGGTGCAGGACCTTATTGTCATTAATAAAAATAATCTTCACTTTCCTGTGTGGCCGAGAAGTTCTGAGCTACATGGTTCCAGGTTCAGTTCCAATGCATGCCACCCAGGGCTCATCAAAGCCTTGTCAATGGGTTTGGTAGGTGGAAACTCTTGTATTGTTGGGTTTTTTTTTCAATTCAAAAAGCAATGTGAGAGCAAAAGATTTGTTAACAGAAAATGTCAAGAAATGTTACCAGTTGCAGCCTACACGAGAGATTTGTAAACGTTCACTCATCATCATCCTGCTTGTTATTTTAACATTCACCCTGGATGGGCCAGGTGGATTCATTGGGGCAGATTTTCTCCAGCTCAATGCCCTTCTTCTCACCAACCCTCACATGTTTCTTGTAATGAACTTCACTTCTGTGGTTCTTCTTCACTGTCTTGTACTTGTTTCAGTCATTGAATCGTGGCCTTGCTGGGGCACTACCTTGAAGGGTTCAGCTGAATAAATCAATCCCACATCTTACTTTTTTAAGTCTGGTATTCATTCTATCAGTTTCTTACGCTGAACTGCTAAGTTAAAGGGATGTCAACAAACCAACACTAGTTGTGAAGCGGTGATGGGATGGGACTCATACATCATCGTTATCATCATCCTTTAACATCTATTTTGCCATGCTGGCATGGGTTGGACAGTTTGACAAGATCTGACAAGTTGCAGGGCTGCACTGAGATGACAATCTTCCATACAATTTCCATCTACCCAATTCATTTATATGGCATTGGTCACCTTCACCTTCCTGACCAATCTCCTTTCAGATGAAACAAGGGAATCAGTAACTGGCATTGCCACTTCAGCTGTTAAATCCTCCTCCTCAGCTGCAACACTGTAATAGTTGTATATATTAATATTTTCGCAACAACTATTACTATTACACTAGTACCAATTTAGTTAGCAGGTATTTTATCTTGGCATTTGGTGACAACAATTCTCCTCAAACCTCATGAATCTTTTTTTTTCTCGGGATTCTTGCAGAATAAAGGATGGTATTTTTTTGCAGGTTGACAATGCAAGTTTCAGTTCCAGTTTCTTTCAGTCTTTTAGGCAGCATTCTTGGTGTTGCGCCAAGTGCACCAATTCCTACAGGAATAAATGTTGTCTTGGTCTTCAACAGTCTCCCCTGCCATCATAGGGAATTTCAGAATCTATCATCTTATATGGTTTGTTCATTTTATCCTTTGTGTGTCAGTGTTTGTGGGGAAATCCAAGAAGATCTTGTATCATAGCCTCTCGTTCATGTTCATACCATTTTTCTGTTGTTTTGAAGCCACATACCTGATTAACATTCCAATGCACTCTTTTGCCAACAGTCATGTTTGCACTTATACTCCTTTTATGCTAGTATACTGCACTCACTCAAAAGGTGATCGATACCTTTGGTATCCTTTCCTGCAGATTCTACAATTGCTGTCTGAGTTTTATTGATCTTTGTCTTTATCAGATTCGTTCTAAGGGCTTGTTTCTGAGTGGTTTATGATTAACATTTTTTCTTCGTTTCAAGTTTTCCATCCATTGACTTCGGTCAGTCTCTTTCACTTCCAGCATTCTCAGTTTGCTGCATGAATTGGTCAGGCAGTTCCATTTCTTTCCATTTGTTCATTCTGTTGTTCTTCCCTTTTCTCTTTCAATTCTCCATCTGTTTCACTCCCTTTTTAGATATCTCTGGCTCTGCCTACACTGTTCTTTCTTTACTCTGCTCAACATAATTTTCCAGACCCATTGTCGTAGTATTAATAGAGTCTTCTGTGTTTAGCGATTGTCTGCTACCTTCCTTCCTTGGTAGATAGAGTCGATTGGAATCATCATCATCATCATTATGTGGTAGTTGAGTGTCTTCTTTTATTAGTGGTACACTAATAAATGTCAGAATATATACCTGGCTTAGTGTTTTTATTACAATCTTATTGAACTGTCAGTGTGATGAGATAGTGAAAAATGTTAGTTATTGATGAGGTGGTAAGTAATTAATCAACATATTAATAATGTATCAATATCAGTCATTGATAGGTTATTAGTGTCACTTATTGATTGATTTGTCTGTGTCATTGTTATGCCGGGAGAACAACACTTAACGAACTCAGATAATGATGTAAACAGAGTTAGGTTTAGAGGGTCCGGAGGTGGGGGTTCCACAAAGAAACATGATGGCAGTAAAGATGGCTGATCCGTAATTTATATTTCGTCGCCTCCTCTTCTCAATTAATTTCCATAGCAACGTCAAACCATTAACGGGTTTAGATTAAGTCACCCTCCATTAAGCACTGAAAGAGAAAACATTAATTTCAATCCCTTGGGACTTTGAGACACACAGACAAACTTAGTTAAGGGTCTAAAGAATATGGAAGGAGGCTCTGGGAATCAGAAAATCACACCTAGTTAAATCTCCTGGGAATCGTTTTGTGTCAATAGAAAAGGGTGGTTAAGCACCCCTAATATTCTTTATTACATTTAGCTCTAAGTAAATATTTCGTCCATGGAGGCCACATGAGAACAGAATAAAAAAGTAAACCATTGGTTTGTGATGTTGAGTGCTCTGTCAGCTGGGATGTAGTTTGGAGGGAGCGGAATTGGCTTATTTCATCTGTCATCATCATCATCATCACCAGCTGGGTGGCCACGCCTGTGCATATTCCTAAGCATTGCTGTTCTATATTTAATGATCTTCTGAATTAGTTTGGTCTGAAACCTTTCCATTCTAAATCTGTCCAAGACCTGCTTCAAAGTGATCCCAATTAAAGCCTTCCATCTAAGTTCCATGTCTTACGTTCAAAACTCCAGCTTTAATCATAACAAACTTGTTTTACCAAATTCTTCATTATTTTTCAAAATTAATTGAAACCAAATCAGTGTTTTTCAGCAGAAATATCGTAAGAAACCAGATAAATTTTGCATCCCTTTTTAGATGCAAGTATGGATGGATTCCACTTGTCTGGTATTTCACAAATCAATGTTTTGACTAATTAAACCGTGATTGTTAATTATTCAACCATGAAGTGGGAATGGTTTTGCTCTTGTGGTATTGATGGCAGCCATTAAAGATTCTGATGTAATTAGTTGATTTATGTTGTTTAATGTAAACGCCCATGGCCTGGTGGTTGGGGTGTTGTACTCATGATTAAAAGATCGTGGTTTCAATTCCTGGATTGAGCATGCATTGTGTTCTTCGGCAAAACACTTCATTTCATGTTGCTCCAGTCCACTCAGCTGTAAGTGGGTCACCCTGTGACTGAATAACCTTCCAGTCAGGGTGAGTGCTGGCCTCATTCAGAAGCTAGACCAATGCAAAGTGCATTGTGACCAGCGATGTATAACAACATCTGATGGTCCAAGAAACAAAAAGTGAATGTTGTAATTATAGATGTAGGAGGAAGAGGAAGAGGACATTGGGTTTCATTTATCTGGATTGCAGCTGCTGGGTTTCCTTCGGTTATCTTGGTATTTCTCAACTAAAAGATCCGGTTTTTTTGTTTGTTTTTTTCTTTTCTCGGTCATATTTTTGATGTTGTTGTTCCAGAGAAGCTGTTTAAGGCTGGTCTATTTGCCAGTCAGCAGTTTTCCACTCTGACTTCCAGTTTCTTTCACAAGAAGAAGTAATGCTTTGGTTCATCAAATTCATCCTCGTATTTGATGGAGATGTTGAACCACATTTTTTAGTCTTTCAATTAAATTAAAACTATAAAAATTGATATCACAAATAATAACGATGATTGGTTCCAATTTTGGCACAAGGCCAGCGATTTTTAGAGAAGTAGGTTAAATCAGTGCTCGGCTGATTTATTTTATTGGCCCTGGAAAAATGAAAGGTAAAGTTGACCCTAGTGGAATTTGAACTCAGAATGTAAAGAGCTGGAAGAAATGCCGCTAAGCATTTTGTCCAGCACACTAACAACTCTGCCAGCTCACCACTTTAATAATAATAATCCTTTTTCCTATAGGCACAAGGCCTGAAATGTAGGGGAGGGGGGGGCTAGTTGATTACATCAACCCCAGTAACTGACTGGTACATTTTTTCATCGACCTTGAAAGGATGAAAGGCAAAGTCAACCTTGGCAGAATTTGAACTCAGAATGTAAAGCGCCAGAAGAAATGCTGCAAAGCATTTCACCCAGTGTGCTAACAACAACAACAACAATAATGATAATAATAGCTTCTAAATCAAACATAAAACCAACAGGTGTGCAGAGGAGGATGGAATTGATGTCATTAACCGAGGGTGACTGGTGCTTTATCAACCCCAGATGGACGAAAGGCAAAGTTCACCTTGGCATGATTTGAACTCAGATTGTCAAGACTTGGAACAAATACTCACTAATCATTTCTCTCCGACCTCTAAAGTAATTCTGCCAGTTAATGAGCTTCATAATAATAATGGTTTCACATTTTGACACAAGGCCAACAGTTTTGAGGGGAGGGGGTTCGTTGATACCATTGACCCACTTGTGGGTTTTTTTTATCCTAGATGGGCAAAGGGCAAAGTTGGATCTTTACCCTCTGAATTCAAATGAACTCTGGACATAAAAAGCAAGAACAAATTCCGCTAACCATTTCGTCCAGCATGGTAACAATTCTGCTTGTTTAATGCCTTTCTTACAAATCAATTTTCAATATTAATGGTGATGATGGTTTGAGGCGGTGGAGCTGGCAGAACCATTTCCATGCTGCCAGGTAAAACGATTAGCAGCATTTCGTCTGTCTATACAGTCTGGGTTCAAATTCCTCCAACGTCGACTTTACTTTTCATCCTTTCAGGGTTGATAAAATAAGTACCAGTTATGTACTGGAGTCGAGGCAACTGACTTACTCCCCTCCTCTGAAATTTCTGGCCTTGTGCTAAAATTTGAAACCAATATTAATGATGATGGTGGTAGGGGTGGTGGAAGCAGTAAATAATAATCGTTGACAGAGCGGCTAACCAGCTTCCGTGCCAGTGGCACATAAACGGCACCATTCAAGTGTGATTGTTACTAGCGTTGCCTTACTGGCACTTGTGCCCGTGCTAGTAGGGTGCCAAGAGCACCATCTAAGCGTGAGCGTTGCCAGAGTGGCTAATTGGCTTCCATGCGTAAAAGGCACCATTCGAGCATGATCGTTACCAGCATCGCCTTACTGGCCCCCGTGCCGGTGGCACATAAAAAGCACCCACTACACTCTTGGAGTGGTTGGCATTAGGAAGGGCATCCAGCTGTAGAAACACTGCCAGATCAAGATTGGAGCCTGGTGCAGCCATCTGGTTCGCCAGTCCTCAGTCAAATCGTCCAACCCATGCTAGCATGGAAAGCGGAAGTTAAACAATGATGATGATGATGATAATAACTGTAATAATAGTAATTTGTAGTGAAGCTTGTAGCTAGGCATTCTGTAGACCAATATAAAGCTAATCTCACCCCTGACAAGTAACTGGAGTTTCCATGTAATTTTAACTTTCTAGCAGCAACCATGTTGCTATTGGTGACTGGTTGTTACATGACAAGTTTATGTGGAATCCTCTTCAGATGGACTTCATCTGTCCATGACTGTCGGATCTGAACTAAAACATCAAAATGAAAGACAATGGTTAACAATGTTGTGTAGGAAAGTGGTGGGTTATTTATATGTAAGAGTGGGAAACCTGTCGGTGGTGTATCATTGGGATTCTGTAGATGATGGTTTTGATCTTGTCATCATCCTCATTGAATGTTGATGTGCAGGCATGGCTTCCCAACCACAAGGTTCTGGGTTCAGTTCCACTGCATAGCACTTTGGACAAGTGTATTGTGAGTGAATTTGGTTGGCAGAAACTGTGTGGAAGCCTGTCAAATGTGTGTGTGTGTTTGTCTAGAGATCATGTGATGATTGTAAATGAACATCGAGGTGATAGACAGGAGATGATGTTTATTTCTAGTCCTCTGTAAAAAAACAAAAAGAAAGAGTGTCTGGCCATGGAGAAATGCTACCATGTTTGGAAACAGGGGCCTGTTGGTGGCAGGAAAGGCATCCAGCCATATGAAATTGACCTCAACAAATTCTGTGTGACCCATGCAAGCTTGGAAATATGGACATTAAAACGAAGGTGAATGCGGATGATGAAAATCAAGAAAAAAATATTAGATAGAATTTAGATATTCAATATACGTCATTGGTGTTTGGAAAGAAATTGTGTTCAAATTGAAAAGGAAAGGAAAGGAAAGGGGGTGGGGAGATTAATCAGTCTCATTCATTAACAGCTTTGTACAAATGGTACAGGAAGTGAGATGTGAAGAAGTTGAGAGACAGGTGATTATCAGATTTTAATGCAGGCAGATAACATTAACCCTTGCCCATGTTACACCTTAAAGCGCCAGTTCTCAATTGCTACCCCCAGGGCATCCTTCTGGCAGCCCTTAACAGTCTTCCCTCTATAAATATAATACATTTTTGTTTAAATAACTTGTTTTCACTTTTGGGGTGTGACCCCCTAAAAAATCCAGGTTTGGGATCTGGGCTGGATATTAAAATGGTTGAGAACCACTGCCTTAAAGAATTCATTAAAAAAAAACCCCAACTTTCTTGTTTGATAAGAGAAGATGGACTCTTCCAGAACCTGTTTTAACCACAAAGATCTTATCTAAAAAAAAAACTTTATGGATTGGTTCAAATTTTGAATGAAGTCATTGAAAGTAAGGAAAATCTGTAATAGTAGCCACATTGAATTGTTCTAGGGATGAATGAAAGAAAAGAAACCTTATGTGGTGATCTGGCTGAATGGTTAGAGCATTGAACAAGATACTTACTGATTGTTCTTCTGGTTCTGGGTTCAAATCCTGCCATGGCCATCTTTACCTGTTATCCTTTCAGGGTTGATAAAATAAAGTGTCTGTCAAGAACAAAGGTTGACTTGAACATAGCAACAACAGACCTGGCTCACTTTCAGGGAGAAAGTTGTGGATTTCAGTCACTTGTATCCATGGAAACTGGGTAACTGTTCTTCTGAATTCTAGGAATCAAGAAAAATTTTCAAAAAAGAAGGAAAGAAAAACCTGTCAACTTTTGATAACCCCCACCCCCACCATCACTTTTTCATATATAAAATCAGAAATCTGATAAAACACCAGTAATACCATATTTATTTTAAAATTTTATCTGTTTTTTATTTGTTGTGTAAACTAAAGAAAGTGATTCTCTTTGTGGATTGAATTACAAATGGTTGGGTTCAATGCCTTTTATTCTCTCTAAACATGGACAGGGTTTCAGAGTCCTGTTGTGTTCCTCAATATATGTTGCTTTCTTTTACGAAGACAACTTATCTACATAAAAACCTATGTCGTTACCTTTTTCTGATAACGAAGCAAGAAAGTGGAGCATGAATTTCATTATAAGTAATTAACGTTAGATTTATAGGAAGGAGGTGAGCCTGGAGAATCAAAGTGCAGGCGTGGCTGTGTGGGTAAGAAGCTTGCTTCCCAACCACATGGTTTGGGGTTCAGTTCCACTGCGTGGCACCTTGGGCAAGTGTCTTCTACTATCACCTTGGGCCAACCAAAGCCTTGTGAGTGGATTTGGGTAATGGAAACTGAGAGAAATTCGTGTATATATATATAGATATATATATATATATATTTTGTATTTTATGCATAGTAATCAGAGTAACCTTCATAATTTTATTGCATTAGGTCCCTATTTTGCTATAAGAGGAAAATGTTGCTATCAATCTATTTTATTCAAGATAGGCACACTGCCTATCTTGCTTACCCAAGTGGCACATCCCTGGTGTGTATATATATATATATATATATGTGTGTGTGTTTGTGTGTCTGTGTTTGTCGTTTCCACCCTCACCCCCCGTACCACTTGACAACAGATGTTGGTGTTTACGTCTCCATAACTTAGCAGTTTGGCAAAAGAGACAGATAAAATAAGTACCTTGGCTTACAAAGAATAATTCCTGGGGGCGATTTGTTCAACTAAAGGCAGTGCTCCAGCATGGCCGCAGTCAACTGACTGAAACAAGTAAAAAAACAACAGAATGAAAACGGTGGGCTGACGGACTCGTTAGCGTGGCTGGGCCGAATGCATAAGTGGCGTCCCCTCCATGGTTGACTTTCATTCTTTTGGGGGTTGATAAAATAAGTACCAGTTGTGTACTGGGGATCAACCTAATCGACAAAACTCCCTCCCAAAATTGCTGACCTTGTGCCAAAATTTGAAGTGAAAGGTTCAGCTTTTATCTTTTATTCGTTTCAGTCATTAAACTGCGGCCATGATCGAAGAATTCTTTTTAGTTGAATGAATCAACCTCAGTTCCTTTATTTTGGGGTTTTTCAAGCCTGCTACTTATTCTATCGGTCTCAGTTGCCAAACTGCTAGGTAATAGGGCTGTAAACAAACAAACACTGGTTATCAAGTAGTGGTGGAGGACAAAAAATACACACATCATCATCATCATCATCATCGTTTAACGTCCGTTTTCCATGCTAGCATGGGTTGGACGATTTTGACCGAGGTCTGGCGAACCAGACTCTAATCTGATCTGGCAGTGTTTCTACAGCTGGATGCCCTTCCTAATGCCAACCACTCTGAGAGTGTAGTGGGTGCTTTTACGTGCCACCAGCACGAGGGCCAGTTTATCTATCTATCTATCCATCCATCCATCCATCCATCCATCCATACATCCATACATACATACATACATACATACATACATCAATCAATCAATCAATCAATCAATCAATCATATATATATATATAATATATATATATATATATATATATATATATATGAATGACAGGCTTCTTTCAGTGTTCATTTATCAGATCCACTCACAAGGTTTCGGTCAGCCAAAGGCTATAGTAAAAGACATTTGCCCAAGGTACGATGCAGTGGGACTGAACCTAGAACCATGTGGTTGGGAAGCAAACTTCTTAACCACATAGCCACACCTATACAGCTTTCTTTTCTTCGTGTAGTCTTTGTCTGCCACTTCAATATTAACTTTAATGTTTTAGATGTAAGGATTATGGAAAGCTGGTTTGTTAGTTTGTAGTCGTAACAACAACAACAATAGACTCCATAAAGGAAATAGATAAACACCTGTGTTTCTGATATTTGCTTATCAAGTTGACTTGACCTTTTTTCTTTGTACCTTTGAGATCATATTTTATATTGAAATGAAAAAATGGGTCCAAAATATAAAACTATTCCCCCCAAGTAAGCCTTTTGAGTGGATTTGGTACATCATGGACACTGTCAGAAGCTGCTGTGTGTGTTTCCTTGTTTTGATATCCTGTGACAGTTGTAAATGAGTGTCACTGTCATATAAGCGGTGTCGTTCATTTGCAATATTCTACAAAAATTTGGAAACGAACTTTCAGGATTTAAAAAAAAAACAAAAGCCAATTGAATTAGTTTATATTGTTAATTGTTAATGATACTAATTGCTGGCTAGAAGTGACTTTGATGAATATAAATTTACTTCAACAGCAACAATTTTTTGATTTCTACATCCTTTCAGTTGATGGGTGTATATATACATGCGTGCATGCATTATGTAGATTGGGTTATGATCGAAGCTGTCTCCTCATGAAGCACCTCTGCTCATTCCAGTATCCCAAAGTCTGTATAGATATTATTCCTTGTTTGTGGAATGCATAGGAATTGAGAGAAATACTGGGAAACGGTTTTTGTAGAGAAATGACAAATGAAAACAGGAGATTGGATGAAAAGTTTTGGTCTTATTCATTCACCACACATGCTTTTCATTTGCTAATAGGAGTTAGAAAATTGTACATGTAGAATAAATATGTAAGATATCTGATATTGGATATTCTTTGGACAGAAAACCAAATAATGTGTTCCGTTTGCTAGTAAGAGTTAGCATTTTGTAACTGCCCTTAGCAAATGCAACATGTGCCATGGTGAATAAATGATACCAGAACATTCTCCTAATCTCCTCTTCTGATATAATAATGTTTGTTTATTATGTCAAGTTATAATAAAGACAATTTAACATCGTCAGATAATCTAACAAAGGCTAACAAAGTCCCTGTCGCCCTGCTTGTTGTAAAAGTATAATATATATATATATATTCAAATGTTATAAAATTATATTATGTTGTGCTCTGTGCAGTCATTTTGTCATCAGTAGAGCTTGGGAAACAGGTGTTGTCTTTTTTTTCCTATAATATTAATAATAATAATAATAATAATAATAATAATAATAATACCAGTTCTCCCTTTTCAAAAACATTTATGAATAGTTGTCACAACATTTGCTGTTATAAAGCTATTGAAAAATGTGAAAGCATGTGACCAGATGTTATAATTATATAAATATATTAGATTATATTTGTAATGTTCAAGTTTTTTAAAAACAACCAAATCTTTTATAACAATATGATTATTATTATTTAAGGATTTATCAGATGTATATAATGAATATATATATATATACACTTGTTTCAAATTTTCTAAAGAGCCTATGTCCCCCCCCTCTCCCCTTCTGTTATGAAAGCATCATAAGAGACATTGTCTTTATGGTGCCATGATTTTTATTATGTTGGAAGGTGTTGTCTGACCCATACAAGCATGGAATCAGTGGCAGCAGTAGTGGCTGCTGTTGTTCACGCCTGGTTGATCCCAAAGTGGGCTGTACAACCACCTTGGGGGTGATGGAAAGATCTAAGGGGACATTGAAAAAAAGTGTGGGATTATAATAGGGTGGCCAAAATGGGGTAAGTTTTATTTGTGACATATATTTGTTGTTTTAAATTTGCTGCAGAAAGTGGTCTATATTTGTGGTGGGGAAGGCGAGGGGGCTGCTAGGAATGTGGCCTGGGTGCCAAGGGGGCAGCTTGGAAAAGTTTGAGAACTCTGATCTAAATAAATCAAACCATATCCCTGTTGTGTGGGGATGCATGGTTTTGGAAAGATTAAATAATTGCCCAGCATCTAATGTAGCTGTATTATGGATGGGAGGCTGAGTACCATAGACTAGGGAGCCAAAATGAGCAGAAGCCTGCTAGGTCCATTAATTGTTGCTTTTAATAAAATAGGGGAAATAAACCAAAACATCAGTTTGTTAGCATAAACTTAGGAAAAAGTTGCTTTTGGTACATTGGCAGTTAAGTGGGGGAAGTCCCCTTATGTCATCACATCTCCTTTCCCAACATACATAACCCGCACCTAATATTGGTCTTTCATTATTTAATGACTTTATTACCTTTAAGAAACATTTAAAAAAAATTATCTCAATGAAAATTCTTGTAGAAAGATGAGAGGAATGTTAAATTTCCATCTGCCTGTCAACTCTTTGCAATGAATGGATGACAAGAAAAACATAGCAGTGGCGTGTGCCACCCTGATGACTGATTACAGTTATAGGAAACATAACAGACAGAAATAGAAGTTCTACCTGCCGCATGGCGGTTGTCTTGGCCAAAATATAAACAACCATTCAGTGGATGAGAAAGGAAATAAAGCAGGAATATGGTTCTCTCATAACATTAGATTATATTTATGATAACTTTATAGGTTTCATGTCTTAATCCAGTTTATTGTCACAGCATTGTAGTTCCATGCACAGAATCAGTTATCTTCTCCACAAAAAAAAAAAAGTCACTTCAAAATATCTCTCAATAAATCTATGATAAAACATATTCAATTGGTTTCTCCACAAGATAACTTTGTAAAAAATAGGGATGTGTCTGATGTAAAAGCCTGTTGTAGAGCCCAGCAAATAGAGTCAATTTATTTTCATGCTCCTGTTTTATGCCTGTGCATTTAAAGTTATTTGTCTGCTGTTAACGTAGGGATTGCATTGTAACATCTGAACATATTCCTCCTCTTTAAAGGCTTTTGTTTCTTTCTGTGAGATGTCTTGATTAGAACTGTCAATAAAATATTTCTAAGTTTAGCAATTAAGTTAATACAAGATGCATTAAATGGAACTTTGAGAGAAATTATCCTAAATTTGTTGATGATGTACATATGTTCAAGATTAATTAATTAATTTTGATCTTGACTATTTATTAACAACAGTTCACCATCGTCAGCTTGTAGTGCCATTTTATAGAAATGTCTGAGTGGACCTGAGTGGATTTGGTTTTATAGTTTCAGATTAGCAGTTGAATCTCTCTCCAGCTCCAACTCGGCCATTCCTCTGCAGCTTCTGTTCAGTTCTGGCCTCTTTTGCTCACATTTCAACATCTTCATCTCCTAACGAAGCCTTCTTCCTCTCTACTGAAGCCCTAGCAATGAATAATTAACATAATTTTGTTTTGTGGAAATTTTCATTCTGATCCATTTTTAACCTGGAAGCTGTCGGCTGCAGCTCCTTACATCCCAAATCATTACTGATTGTTGAGCATTCTTGTGTTCGGCTTAGACCAAACATTTGGATGTTCAATGTTTCTCTCTCTCACACACACACACACACACACACACACACACACACACACACACACACACACACACACACACACACACACGTGTATGTGTGTGTATTAGATTCATGAAGAAAACCCAGGTTATTTTGTGTTTCAAAAATTCTATTTATTAATAACATATGTAAAAAAGAAAAGAAAAGCTTCTTGTTGCAAGGAACTGCAGCACAATAAAAGAAATGGTAAATTTGTGCAGAGTCAGATAATTTCATATAAATTTCCTAATTTTATATTCCTAATGTTCAGATATTGCTAGTTTTCCCAGTTGGCCAGAACAAGGTTAATTTTCACCCTTCTAATAATTAAATACACTGGAAGAGTTTCCCATGCACTTGAGTCAGTGTTTGAATAAATAACACACAAAAAAAAAAAAGAAAAGAAAAGAAAAAAGGCAATTGAAAGGCAGATTATTATTGTTTCGGAAGTACTGAGCAGTTGTTTCACAAAAGAACCGTGCATGTATGTGGTATTTCATCAAAGCATTTAATCACAGGCTGGGTTAAACAATTATCAAAGAGAAGATAATTTCTCTCTTTGACTCCAACCCTTTTCACTAGCACTGATCTCGTGTGAAAGACAAAAGATGCGTTTGCGCTTTTTAAAAAAAACAAAAAAACTTTTTAAATAATTATGAAAAAAAAAAGAAAACGATGTTGCTCGTTAACACAGTAAATCACTGATAAGGTTAGATTCTTTTTTATCATTTCAAAAAGATAAAAAAAAATAAAACACTGCCAAAACTGAACCAACTTCAAATAAAAATTCAGATGAGTTAACATGAAATGGAAAACCTGACCCACAACTCGTCAACTTCTATAAAATATTCTAAAATCAATCTGACACAGTTTCACTTTATTCTGTAAAAACACTCCATCTGGCTTCGTTCCATTGCTCTCCCCCCCTCCCCCATCACTTGAAAAACTTTAAAATCTTATTAATAATTAAAAAGTTAATTTGTTGATCTAAATTCATGCCATTTGCCCATTTGTGGTATTTTCCTTTGTTTTTTTGTGTTTTTCAATTTAGCGCCGCCTGACTGGCATCCGTTTCGGTGGCATGTAAAAGCACCAACCGATCGTGGCCATTTGCCAGCCTCATCTGGCCCCTGTGCCGGTAGCACATAAAAAGCACCCACTACACTCTCTGAGTGGTTGGCGTTAGGAAGGGCATCCAGCTGTAGAAACACTGCCAGATCAGACTGGTGCTTGGTTCAGCCTCCTGGCTTCACAGATCCCGGTCGAACCATCCAACCCATGCTAGCATGGAAAGCGGACGTTAAACGATGATGATGATGATGAATCATTATTGGCATCAGCATTTTAATGTCTCCCTCTCTGTGCTGGGGTCAGATGGAATTCATTGGAGTTAAATTTGCTTTGGCTGGATGCCCTTCCTATCACCAACCCTCACCTGTCTTCCAAGCAAGGTAATATTTCCTCATGGCCAGGCATGTTTTTTACAGAAGATTAAAAATGAATGACACTGCTTGTATGAAAGTGATGTTCGTTTACAGCTACCATGAGATATCAAAACAAGGACACACACACACATATATACAAAGGGCTTCTTTTAGTTTTCCAAACCCACTTACAATGCTTTGGCCAGCCTGGGTCTTTGGTAGAACCTAACTGCCTAAGGTGTTGGTCAGTAAGACTGAACTGAAGACCCCATGGTTAGGATTGAAGCTTCCTAACCGTACGGCTATGTATGTGACTTAGGTTTTGATAAAACAAGAATATTATTAATCCCAATGTAATTTCTAATTTTAAATATTTCAATATGCATTGTCCTCTAACGTTTCTTGTTATTAAAATTAAAACAATAAAAGTAGAAAAACAGCTAAAATTTTTCTTTTTTTGGTGGGGAAATCTCTGCTAGTTTTCTTACTTTGATGGTATTCTAAAGAAATAAGCAGATAAAGGAAAGCAGCTTTATTTAAAGCAGGTGTTACAGAGGATGAATCTTGTGAACAAAGATAAGCCATACATCTTATTGAGTGTGGATCACACGAAATTCTATCTTCTTAAAAATTTCCTTAGGTAACAACAACTCTTGTCCTCTTATGGAGTTAGAGCAAGTCTTTACATTTCGGACTCCGTTGCATGAAATGAAATAGTTTATGTTAGGGATAGGGAGTGGACAATAATGGCCCTCTGTCTCATTGTCTCCTCTGGCATAGGTCAGATGGTTTGTCAGAACCTGTTGAGCTCTGCTTTGGCTTGCTGTCTTGGTTTCGATGCCCTTCCTAATGCCAACCACTTGACAGTATTTTCTTCTGCTGCTGTTGGCACTTGTGAGGACAGATCACCAAGTTGCAAGGCACAAAGAGAATGGAAAATGGACAAAAGTCCCCATGATTCGGTGGGGGTGGGGGTTAATGTAGAGCAGGATTGCTTTATGCCAGGTGTTGAGGGGCTAAAGGACAGGTGTCTTGCTGTAGTCGGCTACTAGAGTTGATTGTTTCCCCCTCTTTCACTTTCTCTCTCTCTCTCTCTCTCTCTCTCCCAACAATATTTCTAGGGATCTGATGGTATTATGGGTCTTATAAACTTCATACTACAATATATATAATAAGATAAAAATACAGCTGGTTAAAAACACTAAATTAACGAAATCTAATATATTTGTGGAATATTGTTTTATATGCAAATATACATAGATGCACTTATGCTCATACGTGCATGCACACACAACACACACACACACACACACATACGCAGACATAGTAATTAGGATAAAAATCTGTTTGCTGTAGTAGCAGTTGTAGTAACTTTGTCGATTTCTTCTTGTCTCCAGCAATTTTTCATGAGATTCATGTAGAACAATCCAAACAATGGTTGGATTGTTATTTTTAATACATTCCAACAGAATTGAACCTGAAGATTTGATGGCTGTTGTTTTATCATCATTGGAGAACACTGCAGTGTTTCAGTCTTGTGCGCCTCCTCAGTCGAAGCTGTCTTTCCTGCAGATGACTGATGTCTGCTAAACAGATAATAATTCCTGAGGTGCATGCAGGGCAGTGAGAATATTTATTCACTCTCAAAACATCCTGGTAGGCAATGTATTTTCATAATCCACATGAATTACGGATTGGAGGAAGCGATGACAGGCGGAGGTGTTCTCTGATGATGAAAAACAGTTGTGGTCAACTCTGCCAGGACATATTAAGAATGGTTTCCTCGCTATTTTGTGTGAACCCTATGAACTGTAGGAATTTTCTTTTAATCCATTCAATAGCATGTGTGTGTATGTTTATCAACCATTTACTGGAATAGGCAATGCTTAAAGTCTTTTGTTTCCCAATTATCATTTGTTATAAAAAGGAAGGAATGTGTTGAAATAATAGTTTTGTAAATAGCAAGTTCCAAAATTAATAACCTGTACTCAGCACTTCGAAATAGAAAGGAATATTTAAATGAATTAAACCCTAAACAAATGATATAAAAACCATTCGTATATACACAGCCAGCTTGATATTATCAAGTACAGTTTGATCTAATTGTGTGTGTCTGCGTATGTATATATATGTACATGCACATTTATGTGTGTGTGTGTGTGTATTACAATCAAATGGAAATTGTAGTTGAGACCCACGTGCCGATGGCACGTAAAAGGGACCCACTACATACTTGGAGTGGTTGGCATTAGGAAGGGTTCCAGCTGTAGAAACAGTGCCAGATCAGACTGGAACCTGGTGCAGCTTCCTGGTTTCCCAGACCCCAGTTGAACCGTCCAACCCATGCCAGCATAGAAAATGGACGTTAAATGATGATTGATATATATATATATATATATATATATATATATATATACACATACATACATACATACATACACACACACACACACAGATAGATATACATCTGTACACACAGACACGTGTGTATGGTAACTAAACGGACTATATATATATATAGTGCTTCTCAATTCATTTAAATGAAGTATTCACCCGTACCCACATTCAGGCATACACGTATACTACAGACCCTTATACCCAGAAGGACGTTAGGTAGAGGAGGGCAAGTGCCCTGTACGAAGAAAGAGAGACGGAGACAGGAGTTGTTAGAGTCTTATTAATATTATATCACATAACGAGCCTCCCAACTATAATGCACTTAATGATATGTTTTATGAAACTGTATGAAATGTACTTTGTGTCTGATCATGTAATCCTATCCACCAAAATAAAACACCAGAAAAGCTTATATTTAACACTGTATCAAAAGTCCTAAATAACTGTGTTTTTCTGCCTATCTTCCTCTCCATTAACTGTCAGCATTGCTATTAGTAATTTCAGATAACACAAAAAGCAGCCCTTTCTTTTCTTCTTCTTCTTCGTCTTCTTCTTCTTATTATTATTATTACTATTAGCTCTGCTACCAACAAGGCTATAATCACTGACAATATATATGGAGAACGAAGCAGCGGTGGGTGGTGGTTGTGGTGGGGGATAAAGCGTAACCTTTGTGAAGCTTTTTACACATGGGAAATGACTAATTGGCTGCTTCAGGTAAGGTTTTTCTCATGATTGCTGCCTTATATATATATATCTTATATGTATATATATACATCTTACGTGTATGTTATGTATATATGAGTCATTCAATGAATTGAGGTGTTGGGTTGTTGTTTTTTTTTTTTATGATAGTTCAGTTTGTTAAGCCACAACTCATTCTGTTTCTCTCACCTGTTTCAGGTGTAACGAAAGAAAGAGGGGGGAGGTGCTGGCGCTTCGAAACTGTTCTCGCCTTTTGAGCCAACCTTTTTAACTGGGCCGATTTCTTTTGCTTCTTCGCTTTCTGGGACGAGGAACTTCAAGTGTCCCGTGTTGTATACACCTCCACTTTTGCCGAGATAACTTTATCATTATTATTATTATTATTATTATTATTAATATTAATATAACAGGTTGGAGAGCAACCGAGGAAGATAGTTTTATGATTCTAAACAGGCTACATTCATTTGTACAACATTGCAAACATTCGCTGCGTATATACATATATATATATACCATTTGGGTTGGATTTAAACGACAAAACCATTTGTATTTGATGCAGGTCAACTGTTTCATATCAGCTGACCGGAAAAAAAAGTGTTGGTAAATTGGACTTGAATAGGAAATAAAAAAATCATTGTTATTATTATTAAAAGGTGCTGAGCTGGCAAAATTGTTAGCCAGACAAGATGCTTGGCAAAATTTCTTTTCATCTTTTTATGTTCTGAGTTCAAATCCTGCTGAAGTCATCTTCACCTTTCATCCGCTGGGGTCGATGTGATCAACTCCCCTCCCTCAAATTGATGGCCTTTTGCCAAAATTAGAGAGTATTATTATTAGTATTATTATTATTAGTAGTAGTAGTAGTAGTAGTAGCAGCAACAACATTAGCTGATGATTAATGTCTTTTTTTATTTGTTTAGTTTTTATCCAGCCAGTCCACTCGCTCCAGAAGCAGACTCTCTTTTATTCCTTTCATAGAATCTGTTGATATGTCTGTCTGTTTGTCCTGTGTGGAAGAAGTCTGTTCAACTGAACAGTTTAAAAGGATCTGCTGAAATAGGCTGATATGAAAGGGGCAAGGGTTGAGCACCACAACGCTACATGGGTCACTGTTGTGTTCATACATTAATCATCCATTTCCCAGCCTTGCATGGGTCAGATGGAATTTACAGAGGCAGATTTTGTACAGCTGGATACCCTTCCTGTCACCAACCCTCACCTGTTCCCATATAATTAACCTTTTTAGCAACACAGCCGTGCTTGCCATTTGAATCTCATCCTGAACATTTTTGACCTGTCGTTAAATCTGAGCCATTGCAGACATATTGATGTGATCGAAGGGTGTGACCTCGTGACCTCATGACCTCATGCTGTGAAAGTACCATTCATTCATTGTCATTCCTTTCTTTGTACTTGTAACTGTTGGAAACTTTGTACATAAGATGCATCGAGGCTTTGGAATTGTATGTAATCTTCCTGGTGTTACAGTTTTGTTTTTAACCCCTTTTTCTTATCCTATTTAAGAATATAAAAATATATTTCTGTCATTGATAATCTGGTGTTTAGAAAAATATACCACATGTATTTTTAGTGCTAATCCATACTGTTAATCCACACTGTGTTAACCCTTTTGTTACTGTATTTATTTTAAGGTACTCTGTGTTTCTTTCAATTAATTTTAAATATAGCAAAGAATTTAGTAAAATAACTTAGTTATATCAATTAAGCTAGTGTTAGGAACATAAATTGTGACTAAGGTTTGGTGAAAGATTTTAATCCACAACTTATGAAAACAAGACATTTGTACTACAGGGTCCAGAGACGGTATTAAAAGGGTTAATCTGTTCTTTGTGTAAATATGGATTACCAGAGAAATCCTTATGTCTTTTTTGCAGTTTACTTCCAAATATTATTTGTTTAGTTTTTACTATTAAACTTGGTCTCTCTTCCAGTTTCACTCGGCTTCTCTTGTTTTTGTTGGTTTATGTAAAAAGCTGGATTTTGATTTCAATACTTGCTGAATTTATTCCTCTTTTTTTTTATTTCCACTTCGGGCTTCCAGACCCTGGTCAAACCGTCCAACCCGTGCTTCCCAGACCCCGATCCAACCCGTGCTAGCACGGAAAATGGACGTTAAATGATGATGATGATCACACACACTCACACACATTCTCTTAAGATATTCTTATAAGTTACCTTTCATGATGTGTGTATTTATTTCAAAATCCTGTTCAGTCTCACGTAACCTCAGGTTCTCATCCAGAACAGAAACAAGTACCAACACTTCCATGTGGTACACTTGAACGATTGGGAAGGTGTCTTCACATAAAACCATTTGTTGCTTTGTTAACACACACACACACACACACACACACACACCCGACTGATGCCAGCATGGAAAATGAACATTAAATGAGCGAATCTCTTCAGTTATAGCCTTGGGCAGACCAAAGCATTGGGAGTGGAAGAAGCTCATCATGTGTGTGTGTGTGTCTCCTTGTCATGATATCATATGGTGGTTGTAAATGGGTGTCACTGTCATACAAGCAGTGTCAATCGTGTATAATATTCTGCAGAAATGTATTTGGCCATGGAGGAAATATTACTTGATTGGAAACTGGTGAAGGTTGGAGACAGGAAAGGCATCTGGCTGCATAAAATCTGCCTCAACAAACACCATCCAATCTATGGAAGCATGGAAAAGTGAACATTTTAAAAAAAATGATGATGATGTGTGCATGTATGGAAGCATGTATAGATATACATATATACAAACATACCCTCCTCCTCCGCCTCTTCCTTCAGTAAAACTCTTTCATGAATACCAATATTTACTTTAAGCTGTTGGTTGATCTGCTGCCAAAAGTTAGTTTTATCATCATATTTACTTTCAGCAACTGACTAAGCTTGTAACATTAGTGTGTGTGTGTGTGTGTGTATTTGTGTGCCTGTGTATGTGTGTGTGTATGTGTATTTGTGTGTGTGTGTGTGTGTACACACAAATAAGATAGCATTCAACTAGTTTCATCACTTCTTCCATAAAAGCAACAAATACATGACTGGGTTCGTTTCTGATAAAACTAAACTTTCCTGTTTCATTTCTGTTTTTATCGAATAAAAAAATATTTTAATCTGATTTTTGTGTTTGTCTTCTGTTTTAGGTCGAAACGAGTTAATAGCACGTTACATCAAATTGCGTACAGGTAAAACGCGTACACGGAAACAAGTCTCAAGTCATATACAAGTTCTAGCTCGAAGAAAAGCAAAGGAGATCCAAGCACAGTTTAAAGTTCAGGTAAGTGTTTTTCCCTGTTGCTGGGAAATTCTTTCTAAAGTCCTCCGGTTTTTCTTAACAAAGTGTTGTGGTGGCTTGTAGCTCTGACTGATATCACCAATGTGATTCTATTTTATTAGAGTACAGTCCACCCGTTAACGTAATGGTACCACTGCATGCAGTAATAGTAACTATTAAGACATATCCTTGGATGGAGGGACTTCAGATTTTCTTGTATTTTGGGAGGGTCGTGATGCCAATAATAAATACATGCACTGGTTCTAGTTCACTAACCAATTAACTAATTGATTGATTGATCATTCAATCAGCCAAGTTTGTCAAATTCACCGTTTGATCATCATTTGCAACCTAATCAATGCTGTTTCTGCTTCAGTTCGGAGAGGTGTGTGTGTGTGGTGAGGGGGTGTCTACTCAAGACCTGGAAGAGAAACGGCTCGGCATTAATGTGGCCATGAAGAGTGATGAAAGGACTTTGACAGACTTAATTGGTTAAATGACAAATAATGAATGATTTCAAATTTTGGCACAAGGCTAGCAAGTTTTAGGGGGAGGGGCGAGTCAGTTACATCAACCAATTGAATAATAATAATAATAATAATAATAATAATAATAATAATAGAAATGCATGTGTTTATTATTTGTACGATGACCGTCCCAAGATCTGCTTCAATACTCTAGTTGATATCAATAATCTTATAAACCAAATATGAAAACAAAATGTTGCTATATATATTAACTACACCATAATGAAAGTGGTGGTGGTGGTTGTGGTGGGGTGCACCTGTTATTGTTTTGTGTCTTGTTAAGTTCTTGTGTGTGTGTGTGTCTTTTTGTCTCAACATCACAATAGTTGTGAGTGAGTGTTGCTTTTCCTAGAAGCAATGTCATTCACTTGTGATATTCTGTGAGAACGTGTCTGGCCATGGGGAAGCATTACCTTACTTCGAAACAGGTGAAAGTTAGTGACAGCTGGAGCACCCAACCATAAACAAATCTGCCTCAATGAATTTCGTTTGGCCCATGGAAAAGAAGACATCAAAATAATGTCAACAATGATGATTGGAATCTTCCCATCACCGTCCACTTTCCATTTTATTATTATTTTTTTTGGTTTGGGTTGAAAGAGTTTCTCTCCATTTTATTCTCCAGATTTTTATTTTAGTAAATTTTTTCTGAATTTTATTAAAAAAATTATTACTTGAGGTTTTATTCTTTTTCTTTTTTTTTTCTAAAGCTTCAATTTACTTCTGCCATCAGCCCCCCCCCCCACCTCTGTTAAAGCCACAATATTTGTTCATTTGTTTCTTGAACTGGATTTGTTGTTATTAATGACCGGTACTTATGAATTGCCAGTCACACTATTATCTCCTCGGTGGCAGCCACACGTTAATCTCCTCCAATATCTGCAGGGTTTCACTTGAAGCAATCCATCACCATTTATCCAATTGTATATCATTGTTAGATTTGAGCCTTGTTACTACAATTAACGACTCTGCTCTACTAACGAAGTGCAGTTTGCCTTTATTTTAATTTTTTTTTTTTATTTAGCCCTAGGACCCTTAAAGTCCCTTGGTTCCCGTGGCATACATGTGACAGGTCCAACATTCCTCCTGAATTGGATGCCAGTCTGTTGCAGGCACTGCCCTCCCCCCCTCCACCCCACAAAAAAAACCAATATTGCCTACTACAGACCCAAAAGTGGACCCCCTCTGCCCCAGCTACGCTAGTGGTTGCAGGGTACAGGGCCAGTGATATTGAGGGGAGGGGATGATAAGTTGATTACATTCACCTCAGTACTTGAACTTTATTTTCATTGGCCCCTGAAGGGAAGAAAGGCAAAGTTGACCGTAGCAAGATTTGAATTGAAAACAGAAGAAATGGCGCCAAGCATTTTGTCGAATGTGTTCAGGAAATTCTGCCTGTTTGGCGCCTTTCACTTAACCACACTCAATGCCAATGATCATTCACCAAACCAAACACATCTCCAGTTCTTTCTGGCATTCTACCATATTACCTGTGATCCTAACCTCCGTACATATAGACTGAAGTATGTATGTATATATATATATATATATATATATATATATATACACACACACATATACAGTCTAAGTAAATGAAACTGCAATATCTGTAGTAAAGATATCAGCTCTTCGTAGCTCATGTATCAAGGTTTTAATGTCTCCATTTAAGAATTCTTCTTCGGCAACTTTTACATTCATACATTTCGCTCTTATTCCAGAATATCTTTTACTGTTTCTAACAAACGTTTAACAACATAAACACTCTTCTTTACTTCTCCAATAAATCATTTTGTTTCACCCTCAAATTTTATTATTTCTGTAATGCATATTTCATATATATATATAGTTGTCCCACCCTTGCCAGCATGGAAGGTGGATGTTTAAAGATGCTAATGATAGTGAGTTTTATAACAAAAATCTATATCCGTTTCCTAGAAATTCTCTTGTATATATATATAATATATATATATATATATATATATAAATATAAACAAGGTTGTTAGCAGCACACATTTTATTCAGTTCTCAAAGCAATTTGATAAATTCTTTAAACTTTTTTGATCCTATTCTAATTATTAAACATCTTAACTATTTACCTTGACTTGAAATAGAAATATGGCTGTGTACGTGAAGGCTACGTTGTAAAAGTTTGGTGAGTAGAAAAATTGAGGCCAAGTAAGTTGCTTTTCGGGATGTTGGTGAAGCTCTTCTGGGTTTTTACAATAATAACTGCAACACTTTGAACTTCAGGGTTGCAGATGTATATGTTCAGGGCACACGTCTAATATTGCATGGGACATTCAGATAGAGCAAATCCTTTGGTACCGCACAGTTTCCCTTGTTAAACTCATATACGACATACCCATAACACAATTCATCAGCTTACACTTCTCTTATGTTGGTTGTTTTTTTCTCCTCGCTCTGCAAATCAAATCAGTTTTGTTATTTTATTTGATATTTATTTATTTGGAGAAAAGGAAAATGCATTTAAAACAAAATAGAAGGGAAAAAACTATTTTCCTCATCTTAACACTCAGCCTGTCGTTGTATGTCTTCTGTTTCCTTAGTGTTGCCAGGAGAATCACCACTGTGTAAGTGTGTATGTATATATGTATGTATAATATTATCATTTCACTTTGGTTATAGTGATTCTAATAACCAGTTGTTAAAACTCAATAGAATTAAACCTTAGAGCAAAGAATTATGCTACTCCCCTATTGAGGGGCCCGTGTCTTGCAAATTGCCTGGCGATCTCACTGGTGCTGGTGCCACATAAAAAGAAGCATTCAGTACACTTTGTAAAATGCTTGGCATCCAACTTTAAAAACCTTACCAAAACAGACTGTGGAGCTTGGAGCAATATTCTAAGTCGCTGTCTCCTGTCCAACTGTTCAGCACAGAAAAACAGACATTTGATGACAATGACAATGGATGGATGGATGGATATATATATATGTATACATTCCTATGGTTAATAGATTAGAGATAGGTATTCTCTGTATAGAATACACTTTGTCGTGCTCAAGAGATTTGAACTTGAGCAAAGAGAAGAGTCATTGTAAGGATGAACAAGTTAGGCAAGTCAGTCTACAAAAACTATTATGAAATCCATTTATACACACGCATAGAGTTGACATGAAATTAGAAACTGTGAGGCATGAAAACATTTGACTTTCAACTGTGGAGCTTGAGGAAGATAAAGGGATAAATAACAGCAGTTCTTAACCACATGCGGCTCCCAGGGCCACACTTGGCCCTCAAGCATCCTTTCGACTGTCTTCCCTCTCTAAATATAATAAATTTTTCTTTAAATGGCTTGTGCTTCACTGGTTTTGGTGCGGCCATCTAAAAGAATCCAGGTTTTGGATCGGGTGAGAAGCACTGGGATGGAAAGAAGTTGCTTTAAAAACGTTTTGGATTGGAAAAGTCAAAGGCGTCGGCGTCGGCAGCGTTTGAGTTGCACAGACATTGTTATTGTGTTTTTGTATCCAGACCCTGAAAACATCCAGTTTGTCTTTTTAAGTTTTGAAGGAAGATTAAAATTTGTAAAATAATAAAATATAAAAAGTGAATGAAAAAAAAAAACATGTAAAACCTTTTAAATGTTTATTTTAAATTGAAAATGATAAAATAAGGGTTATGAAAGTACTGTTCTGTGATTGTAGGGAAAGTTAGGAGTGGTGGAGAGAAGGGACAAAGAGGCTGCTAATGACAGAGACAAAGATGAAGTGGTGTAAGCAATTACAGGGAAAGGAAGCTGCAGAAAGTAATCTCTGTGTTTTCAATCAAGATGACAACGGAAGATGAACGAGAAATGCAACAGTTTTTATTTGAATGGATTCACAGATTTTACGATCATTTTAGAGAGATGCAAAAATTGCCTCAAAGTTTTGGTTAGATATACTTTGATGAGAATATTGGGATGTTTCTTTTCTAGTTTAAATTGTCAATTATCCCAGGAGACTACAAAGTAGGAGAGAAGTTGGTCATAATGGATGAAAGCCAAGAGCTTTGAGCAAAGATGGTCTTCAAATGAAGAATAAAAACTTTTTTATTAGAATATATAAAAATGTTATCATTTTCTCTTTATCCAAAAGATTATTTTGGTTTTGGTTACATACATAGATATACTTACATTAGGATCATCTTTGTATAAAATTTATTTTATTGCATTTGGAAAGTTCCTTTCTGGTCAAATAAGCCATAATGAAATATGTTTATAAAAAGAAAGACTAGATAATTAAATAATTAGAACTGGAAATAATTAAGCTAGTGAAACAATTTAATTATTTTTAAATGAAATTGTAATTTTGAAAGCCTCCAGTTCAGTTTTGTGGCTTGTGCTTTATAGCTCAAGTTATCAAAGCATTTTTGTTATATTTTAGATTTAGGTTAAATTTAGTAATTACAGAAATTTTGAACCATCGCAAAGATAAGAAAAGAAATAGTATTTTAAATTAATTTAAGCTTTTTGAAGATTGGTAAAATAGAGAGTAAATATTTTTTGTTCTTTTGGCATCTGTTCCTATTTAGATGGAAAATCAATACAAAATTGTGAATAGGGGTCATGTATGACCCCACTTGGCCCAATGTGAAGTCCTTGTTTGCTTTTACTGAACAAAGGCACAAATGCTTTTTGTTGTTTCTAATAATGTGCACCGTTTCCTCCTTAGGACCAAGCTGCCAAAGACAAAGCACTGCAGAGTATGGCTTCAATGTCCTCGGCACAGATTGTCTCAGCCAGTGCCATACACAACAAGGCCATCGCATCTGGATTGGGTGGATTGTCATCAGGAATGTCTCCAGTCAGGCCGACATACTCTGCTGCCCCTGCAGCTGTAAGTATATCCCTCTGCTTGTTTCCCTGGCCAGGGCTCTTGAAATATTGAGGGGAGGGGCTGCCTCTCCTCTCAATATTCATTAACATGTCTTTTGTCTTGTTTCAGACTTCTTTTTTTTTTTTTTAACTGGCCATGCTGGAGCATTGCTTTGAAGGTTTTAGTCAAACAAATCAACCCTAGAACTTATTGCCAAACTGCTACATTATAAGGATGTAAACAAACCAACACTAGTGGTTGTGGGGTGGGGGGCACAAACACACGCACACACACACAGATATATCTCTACACACAATGAGCTTCAACACAGTTTGTCAACCAAATCCAATCTCAAGGCATTGACTGCCGGGGTCTATTGGAGAAGGACAAATGCAGTGGGACTGGACTCAAAAGCCTATGGTTGCAAAGCAAGCTTCTTCACCATACGTAGGGATTTGTGGCAATAAACCATCACACCGATCAGGTTTTAGGGTTTACAGACTTACTGACCCAGCTCCCTTAACGTAACAAGAATAATGAGGATTATGTTGGTTATTAGGGGAAAAGATGGAGTGTCTAGGGGTGACCACTGATTTCATCAGTTGGTCAGGTGAGTCACACACACATTTACAGATAGCTAGATAACAACAGTGTCATTTTAATGCACCCTTTTCCATGTTTGCAGGGGTCAAACAGATTTTTCAGACAGATATCCTTGTAGCTAAGCCCCCACCTGTTTCTCTCTCTCTAATATTTCTAAGGTAATATTTTCTCATGGCCAGACATGCTTTTGCAGAATTTACACACACACACACACACACATGCACACGCACACGCAAGGGGCCACTCTCAGTTTCCATCCACCAAATCCACTCAAAAAGCCTTAGTTGGTTTAGAGTTCTGGTAGGAGATACCTGTCTAAGGTGCCATGCATTGGGACCAAACATAAAGGATCTAATTGACTTTTTTGGGGTCAAGTTTAAAAAAATAAAAACCCTTTTCAGTCATGAATGATCCTGGGATTGCACCAAGGAGTTTGCCTCCCATCCACAAGTCTGGGCAAGGTTGTTTGTGGAAGACCAGCAGTCACCTATGCAAACTAGCTTCCATTCTCCATGCCACTGATGTTATCCAAGGGAAAGGCAAAGGGGCCAATGCAGCTTGGCACCAGGCAAAGGGGCCAATGCAGCTTGGCACCAGGCAAAGGGGCCAATGCAGTTGGCACCAGGCAAAGGGGCCGACCCAGCTTGGCACCAGTGACATCACCACAACTCATTTCTACGGCTGAGTGAACTGGAGTAATGTGAAATAAAGAGTCTTGCTCAAGAACACAACACAGAGCCCATTCCTGGAATCGAACTCTCTACCTCATGATTGTGAGCCTGACACTCTAACCACTGAGCCATGCACCTTCAGTTGGAGGGGTGGGGGCAGGGTTAACAAATTAGAAACTACAGTGGTAACGAAGTTTCAGGAACTACCTTGAATCACTATGATTTGGAAATATTACCTCAATCGACCCTCTTCAAACTTGGTCCCCCATATATCAACATAGATATTATACCCAGGTCTGTGGAGGCTCAGTGGTGAGGGCAGCAAAATCACGGTCATAGGATTGCGGTTTCGATTCCCAGACCAGGCATTGTGAGTGTTTATTGAGCGAAAAAACACCAAAAGCTCCACGAGGCTCCGGCAGGGGGTGGTGATCCCTGCTGTACTCTTTCGCCACAATTTTCTCTCCTTCCTGTTTCTGTTGTATTTCAAAGGAGCCAACCTTGTCACACTCTGTGTCACGCTGAGTCTCCCCAACAACAACTACATTAAAGGTGCACGTGTCTGTGGAGCCCTCAGCCACTTGCACGTTAATTCCACGAGCAGGCTGTTCCGTTGATCGGATGAACTGGAACCCTCGTCATCATAACTGACAGAGTGCCACGATGTACCCAGGTCTGTTACGTATCTTAATGTGGATTTAATTTCAGTGAGTACCTGACTCATCACCAACGATGATGATGATGATGAGTCAGGTATGGATTGATTTTGCAGGCATGTTGAATGGATTATGGGAAATTGTCCTTTTCCATTGTTGAAGATGAATTTATGACAACAGGTGGCAGCACAATAGACATAATAGATAAGGAGGGAGACAATGGGATATTAAAATTGAGGCTGAATTACACTTTTTAATGCGACTGAACGGAAATGTTGTTGGGAGTGAAGACAATATTTTCATTTAATTTGTTTTAATTTTCAACAATTTTGGTGTTTCGAATAACATTTTGTGAATTATAGAGATTATGGTGGGATGAAATGGATTGAGTCTCTGCAGAAGTTTTAAATCTCACAGCGGCTGCTCCAGTCTGGATTTATAACAACAACAACAATAATGGTTTCACATTTTGGCACAAAGCCAGCAAGTTCGGGGGAGGGGTTAAGTCGATTACATCAACCCCAGTGTACAACTGGTACTTACTTTAGCAATCCCGAAAGGGCAAAGTTGACCCCGACAGAATTTGAACTCAGAACGTAAAGACAGATGGAATGCTGCTAAGCATTTTACCCACCATGCTAACGATCCTGCAAGCTCACCACCTTAATAATAATGATGATGATGATGATGATGATGATAAATTGAGGAGAACAAATTGCCTGACACCAGAGGCTGCAGGTTGCAAGCCTGCTACTCATGCATTCCAAGAGTTCCAACAAAAAACCAGAGTTAAAAATAATAGTAATAATTTCTCTAAGGAATTTTACAGGAGTGGTGATGGTGGTGGTGAGGGGGCTGGTTGATTACACTGACTCCAGTGCTTGACTGGTCCTTATTTTATTGAACAACCCCTAAAGCAAAGTTGGCTTAGGTGACATTTGAACTTAGAATGTAAAGATGGACGAAACACTGCTAAATATTGCTGGTGTTTTAATGATTTGTGCCAGCTTCCCACCTTAATAATAATAATAATTAATAATAATAATAATAATGATGATGATGATGATGATTAACTCAAATTTTGGTACAAGGCCAGCAATTTTTGAAGGAAGGGCTCAGTCAGTTACATCGACTGCAGCACCTGAATGTTATTTTATCAACCTTGACAATAATAATAATAATAATACTAATAATAATAATAATGATGATGACAATAATAATAATAATAATAATGATAAGCCTTTCTACTAAAGGCACAAGGCCTGAACAACAACAACAACAACAGTGTTACAAGTTAGTAAAAGACAAAATTGCAAGAATTTTGTGGGTAATGAAGAGAGTAAGTGTCCTCCCTGTAGTTGTAATGGTGGTGGTGGTGGTGGTGGTGGTGGTGGTGGTGGGGCACTAACAACGATGTTTGAGAAATTGGGATTGACGTGAGGGGAGAACATACTCTAAAAACTTCTCTGGTCCTTGGGTGTTAAGTGTTGTGGAAAGAGACCCTGTGAGACCCTTCACAACAGGTTGCTGCCTGCTTTCACAGAATTAACTAGAATAAGTCAAACTGAGAGCTCTGAGAAGTAAAATATAATAATAATAATAATAATAATAATAACAAGCATATTGTATACGATACTTGGCTGCACACCTCATCAGAAATTGACTTCCATCTTAAAATGTCACATTGGTTCACAATTTCAAAATTTAATAAAAATATATCTGTAATTAACAATTCCTGGCTTTTAATGAAGTCCTATAAATGTTTGGTGCTTTATTATTACAAAAGATACTCTTGCTTAAATTTTGAAGGAGTTCTTTCTTTCAGTTTATTGAAAACAAAAGAGAAATCTCAACAATTGAATATGTTTGGTCAAGGAAAAAGTTTTTGGTGTTCAACTCTTTAGGATTCATCTGACTCTATCAAATGTGACGTTTATTTATTCACATTGTTTGGAATTAATCAGGTATTATCCTGTAGCATTGAGATTTCAAGGATGTAATTGTTTATTTTAAAATGACATTGTAAGGCAGGTGTGAGAGGCTGGATCTGGCCAGTTTGAGCATTAAAAAAAAAAGCATAAAATATTTGTGCCTGTTTAAAGGCTAAAGGCTTGCATCAGAATTAAATAGTTTAGGAGATTTGTTGATGTGTGTGTGTGTGTGTGTGTAAAAGACTATCTGGCTATGCATGTCACCATGTCAGCCTTATATATTAGCTGTCATATTAAATGGTTTTGTTTGTTTCTCTTGCAGTTCTGGGGACCAGGAATGCCACCCCAAACACCAGAGTAAGTACTTTCCTAATGTTGTGTCTCTTCCGTTTCAATAAATAGTCATCTTGTTACCATTACATTCCTGCCAAATAGAATCAATCTGTTGATGCTATTTCGGTCAGAGTTCCCTGTTTTGATATCCAAGAACTGGCTTCAGACTGCTGATGCTGTTAATTATAGAAATTTCCTGATTTAAAATGATCAAAAATTAAAAGTTTGTCCATCAAACTTTCATGTTTATATTCCAGACATGATGACAAAGATATTTTAATCAAATGCTTCATTATTTTCTAAATTAATTGGCACAAAGGCAATATATTTCAGCAGAAATATGCTCACCAAAGGCAGTTCTTATTCTCCCATAATCTCCTCTACTCATTATCTCTGTTCACATTTCTCTCGTTTACATGTCCTTCGTTGCAACCATCAGGATTATATCTGTTCCTCTTCTGGTTTATCTTTAATATAAGAATGATTTGGAAATTTCCATCGTTTAGTTAATGAACGAAAGACTAACTAGATTGAAACATGGATTTAATTTTCTCACTTTTACTGTAATTATGTTGACAATTAGGATCGTATTTTAAATTTCCATTTGGTAAAAGCCAGTATAAAATGTTGGTTGGTTGATTTCTGCAGTCATAGAAAGAGGGAGAGAGAGAAAAAGCAAAAGAGAAACGGAGGGTTTACATAAAAAGGTGCAGAATGAGGGTCGTAACTTTCTGGAAAATTTTTTATGAATTTTGAGATTTTTTTTCTTTCTATGGTATGGATTGCAATTATATTGATAAAATTCAGGAAAATAATAATTTGTTGTAAAAATACAAATGAGAAATTTGTTTTATTTTATATTAATGTAATGAATATTCTTCTTTTAAAAATTAGTATCCGTTTCATTATTTTATATAAACACCAAGAATTTGATAAAAGTTAAGTTATAATTATTGTATGTCTGCCATATTTTCTGATACTATATCTCTGGTGGCAAAAGTAGACTTCCAAAGTTACTTCCTGTTTTAAACTAATCTAAATTAAGATTCACCATTAAAATTTCATATTCATTTTAAGTTTCAAACACCAGCTTCATAATTACTAAATTCTTCATTATTTTGAAAATTAATTGTAATAAAGGCAGATTATTTCAATAGAAAAATAGTAATGAAGGGGCTACAACAGCTAATGATGATGATGATGATTATAATAATAATAATAATAATAATAATCCTTTCTGCTATGGGCACAAGGCCTGAAATTTGGTGGGAGGGGGGAGAGTTGATTACATTGACCCTAGTATTCAGCTCATACTTATTTTATCGACCCCGAAAGGATGAAAGTCAAAGTTGACCTCGGCAGAATTTGAACTCAGAACATAGCAACAGACAAAATACCACTAAACATTTCGCCCGGCATGCTAACGATTCTGCCAACTCACTGCCTTAATAATAATAATAATAATAATAATAATAATAATAATAATATAATAATAATATAATAATAATAATAATCCTTTCTATTGGAAGCACAAGGCCTCAAATTTTGGGAGAAGGATTAAGTCGATTGCATCGACCCCAGTACATAACTGGTACTAATTTTACTGACACCTGAAAAGATGAAAGGCAAAGTCAACCTCAGCAAAATTCGAACTCAGACCCTAACAGCAGACGAAACACCACAAAGTATTTCCACCAGCATCCTAACAATTCTGCTAGCTTGCTGTCTGAATAATAATAGTAGTAGTAGTAGTAGCAGCAGCTAATTTATTTATACTGGAAATCTCACAGGCAGGTACTTAGGGGAATAAATAACCCCTCTGCCCCCCCACCACCAAAAAACCTCCATTTCATAAACCCTCACACCTTGCACTATTTCAATATAATACTAAAACCTTTTGCTTCCTTCCTTCTGTTCTCCTCCTCATCCAGTGTGAAACCGTTTGCCACTCCACCTTATGGCTTAGATACAAAACCCAACACATCACACAATGAAGTAAGTCCACCTTGGCAAGGTCGGTCGATTGCTGGTCCGAAATTACGTTTGGTTGAGTTCTCTGCTTTCTTGGAACATCATCGGGAGCCAGATTCAGTAAGTTTTTCCCAATAATTTCGGGGGGGGGGTTCCCTTCTTCTTCTCTTCTTCTTCTTTCTTCTTCTTCTTCTTCTTCTTCTTCTTCTTCTTCTTCTCTTCTTCTTCTTCTTCTTCTTCTATTTCTCTTCTTCTTCTTCTTCTTCTCCTTCTTCTTCTTCTTCTTCTTCTTCTCCTTCTTCTTCTTCTTCTTCTATTTCTTCTTCTTCTTCTTCTTCTTCTTCTTCTTCTTCTTCTTCTTCTTCTTCTTTCTCCTGTAAAATAAATTATTTTAATTATTTTATTTTTTGGCAAACTTCATAAAATTAATTTTGCTTTTCTCTCGTTCTTTCTTCATTCAGTATCACAAACATTTATTTGTACACATAGAATCAAATGCCAGCTATTCGGATCCTTTACTGGAGGTGAGTAAATTGATTCCTTGTTAAATATTCTGCTATTATCATCATCATCATCTTCATCACTAACACCAACACCACCACTGTCATCATCATCATCATCATCATCATCAACAACAACACCAAACAGTCCTGTTCCATGAGTTGGACAGTTTGACTCGATTCAATAGACTCCAGTTGTTTTATTTTTGGTTTGGTTTCTGTGGCGCTGGATACCCTTATTATTATTATTCATCATCATTCATTTAGCGTCCGTTTTCCATGCTAGCATGGGTTGGACGGTTCAACTGGGGTCTGGGGAGCCCGAAGGCTGCACCAGGCCAGTCAGATCTGGCAGTGTTTCTACAGCTGGATGCCCTTCCTAACGCCAACCACTCCGAGAGTGTAGTGGGTGATTTTATGTGCCACCGACACAGGTGCCACACGAGGCTGGCAAACGGCCACGCTCGGATGGTGTTTTTTATGTGCCCGCAGCAGGGAGGCCAGTCGATTATTATTATTATTATTATTATTACCAACCACTTTACTGAATGGACTGGTGCTTTTTTTTTTTTGTCTTCCATGCCACCAACTCTAGGGAGGTCACCCTGCAACTGCTCTGTTATTCAAAAATGGATTATTACATTTTTTTTTAAGAATTTTCCAAAATTAAAGAGGACCCTAGTTGGCTGAGTTGTGAGATTATTAGAATTGCAGATCCACATTTTGTATCCTTTTACCATTCCTAGATTGTGTTTTTGGCTAAGTCTCTTAGTTTTCTGTGACTCAGTCCACAAAACTATAAATAAGTACCATTTTTCGGTGCAGTGCTCCGTTCCAATCATTTCATGTATTTTATTATTTTGTAGAAGTGAGTTCCATTTAATTTCTTGGCCATTAATTAGGTAATGAGAAACATCTCCAAGATAACCTGAAATTGGCGTAATTTCCAGGAATTTTGTACCTTTATGAGGATTTGAATAGAATCGACCCTCTTGATACCAGCCTTTCTGAGATTGCCCTTCTTTTTATGATACAAATTTTCTGTTTTAGAATGATCTCAATTAAAATCTTCCATCAAAATTTTATTTTATTTAAGTTCTCATCTCCTGTTTATAACGACAGAGAACAAAGTTATTTGACTAAATTCTTCATTCAAAATCAATAGAAACAAAGGCAAACAAACTTATTAAGGACTATTGATGTATTTTGGAATCAATAATGCCCAATGTTGTTATTATTTCAAATTTAGGTAAAAACAGTCAAAAACTATATCAAACCCCTACTAAAAGCTCCCTAAAAACCAGATGTTGGAAATGTTTTCAGATGGTTACCGACCACAAAGAAGAAATTATTAGGTTCAGACTGAAATAAATTTCGACTAAAACTACAAAATTAAAGGAACTCATGTAAATCTGGGTTTACAAATTTGGTGAGGAGAGTGGAAGAAGAAGAAGATGAGACGATTTTGGTGTTGTTAGTGATGTTCATGTCAATGTTGATGACTCTGGGATTGAATTCCTTTTTATTTCTCTTCCCTTTTTAGGCTGTTGATATCAAACAAATATATGATAAATTCCCTGAAAAGAAAGGTGGTTTGAAGGAATTGTATGATAAAGGTCCTCAGGCAGCATTTTTCTTAGTTAAATTTTGGGTAAGTTTCCTGCTTTTCTTCATTTCTCTGTATTTAGAGATTTCCATTCATCCATGGATATATAGTCACGTGTGTGTTTGTAGTTGACACACTTTGTAAGCTACTAAGCATGTTTATACATATATACATATGATTAAGGGAACACTGGCAAGTTATTTTTTTTTAAATGTTAATAGATTTAATATATATATATATATATATATATATATATATATATATATATATAGGCGTAGGAGTGGATGTGTGGTAAGTAGCTTGCTTACCAACCACATGGTTCTGGGTTCAGTCCCACTGCGTGGCACCTTGGGCAAGTGTCTTCTACTATAGCCTCGGGCCAACCAAAGCCTTGTGAGTGGATTTGGTAGACAGAAACTGAAAGAAGCCCGTCGTATACATGTATATATATATGTATGTGCGTGTATATGTTTGTGTGTCTGTGTTTGTCCCCTTAGCATTGCTTGACAACCGATGCTGGTGTGTTTATGTCCCCGTCACTTAGCAGTTCGGCAAAAGAGACCAATGGAATAAGTACTGGGCTTACAAAGAATAAGCCCCGGGGTTCGAGTTGCTCGATTAAAGGCGGTGCACCAGCATGGCCGCAGTCAAATGTCTGAAACAAGTAAGAAGAGAAAGAGAAAGATATATTTTATTTATATAAAATCTATTAACGGTTTTTTAAAAAATAACTTGCCAGTGTTCCCTTTTGATATACGCCGTAATCACATTTGGTTAAAATGGCTTATTGATGTGTTTTGCTCCTCTTTTTTTCCCCTGACGAGATGATTGCATTGTTTTACATCATTTTATTGCCTCAGGAATAATATCAATGTTTTCTTTGAAACATATGTCGGAAGTATAAAGATTTGAATAACATCTGCGTTTAACTCCATTTCTTAATTTATTTATATTTATTTATAAATTAGGAAAGGAAACAAAATAATAAATTGAATATTTGAATCAGGAAATTTTCAAGTTCAATCCAGTTTTCTCTGTAAACAAATGACAAATCAAGTTAGACTATGTTTAAGATTGCAAATTGTGTATATGTGTGTGTGTATATATACACACAACTCCAACCACCACCACCACCACCACCACCACCATGGTCACTGCTACTACTGCTATTTCAGCCACCGGTCATTTTCACAATTACAGCCAACGAGTCTAGTCAATGCACAAGACAACCATTATGCTTCCCCTCCCCCACAAAACACCCCCACGTGGACTCTGCTGAGACCAGTAAGAAACAATTATGAACTTTTTTATTACACTTAACTTTTAAAAATATTTTTGATAAGGTTCGTTTTTTCAAGAAGAACCGAAACATGTAAAATCTCTAATACAATTAAAATTTATCTTATATAATGGCGTTTTTGCCACCATGTAATCTTTACTTCAGACAGTAAATCAATTTCTCTTTTTAACTCCAAGAAATTGAATCATATTTTGTATAAGAATATAGAATATTTTGTTGTATTTAGTTACAACAGAAATGTATTTAGTGAACCTCCTGGTTTCAACCTGGTTGACTCTCATCAGTTTTGACAGAGGCAAACATTGTTTGCTCTTGTGGCTGAGAATCTATGAATATTCATTCTATACAAATGAACATAACATAGTTTCAATGTCTGGCACACTTGGGTTGGCAGCCATGTCTCCTCCCCTTGCACAACTCCCAGTCATCACAGTTCTTTGTCATTTCTTTTGTGGTGAAGGTAACAGTTTCACATTTGTCTTCCCCACTTTGTCACAAGTCTCCCTTTTCTCACTTCACGCACGTATCTCCAGCTGTCCCCACCCTGTCATCCCCATCACATGGCCCTACCATCACAGTTCTCTCTCATTCTCCTCTCTCCCCCTCACACATACACACACACACACACGGTCCTCCTATATTGAAATTGCAAGAAGCCCTAAAGGGACAGCATCTCTCTCCTCACCTTTGCTGCTCAATTTCCCCTCTGTCTGTGTGTCCTATATGTGCATTTATGTATAAGTACGAGTTTTGTAAATTGCTTTTTCTTTTCTTTCCAGGCTGATCTGAATACAAACGGCCAGGATGATGCTAGAGCATTTTACGGTGTTTCTAGTCAGTAAGTAACCATTATTCATGCGGAAACAATGACAAACACGTCACGGACTTGATCCAAATGCCCCACTTTTCTGATCCATGAAACTATAAAGAAAAATTTCACCATGGAAACAAAAAACATGAAAATACTGTTTTGATCTTTAAATCTTGAACCCTTTTTGATTCCTAGCAATTTGTTGGGGTCATTACTCAATCACTGAACATAATCCCTTATTTTTCATGCAATTATTAAATGGGAGCTATGGCTTGGCCCTCATCACTATTGGTTTTCTCTAACATGTTATTTACTTGATGAACAAAAGTGAAACAGCATAAAATTAAAATAGCCATTTCTGGAACATACCAAATCTACAGAAAGGTATGATGCGGTGGTTTCCGTTGGAGTGAAGCCAACAGCATCCCAGCTGTGGATCATGAGAGATGCCAGGTGTGTTAGGGCCATTCTAAGCCTTGTCGTTTAATAATGAATATCCACTTGTCATACCTAAATGAAATTTGTCCCTTTCTTGACAAACAGGAAACAGCAAACCCTACATTCGCTGGGATTCTGGGAAGGTTTGCTGGACTGCAATGAATTCAGTGTTTGCAAATGAAAGAGCATTCAATTTAAATAGCCATCTATGTACCACACTTAACACACACACACACACACACACATTAAAATACCATTGAAAGGCATGATGCTGTAGATTTTCATCTGAGAGAAAGTCTCTTGGTAGGTATGTTGTATCCAGAACAACATTTACCTCTATAAAAAAAAAACTCATGATCAGAATAAGAAAGAGGAATTTTAAATTTAAATCTATAAAAATGGTCAAGTGACATTAGGGGGGTACTTCATGTTTCTACAATTTCTGATGTTTTGGTAATTATCAGTTTTGTGTTTTTCATGTCGGCATGGGAAAGATGAACATGGGTTGGTGACAGTGGCCTTCCTATCGCTAAACCACACCTGGCTTTTCAAGTAAGAGAGAGAGAGAGAGAGAGCTCTTATTCATTATGTCTTGAATGGTTTGTTGACAGAAGAACTGACAGCACCCATCCATCCCAAACAGGTAGAAATGCAAAGGAACACCGACACACACACACACACTGCCATGTATATGTATTTATCTCTATAGGTTACCTGTAGAATTCAGAGCCAGGTACATTTCAAGAGTTATTGCTGTATATATATGTACACACACCCACCCATGCTGGCATCATGTGCAAAGGACCCTCTGTAAGGTGGTTACCATTGGGAAGGGCGTCCAACTGTAGAAGCCATAGCAAAGCAAACAACTGGAGCCGAGTGCAGCTCTCCAGCCTTGCCCAGCTCTGGTTAAAACATCACAAAATGGACATTAAATGATGAGAGAGAGATAGAGAGACTTTACAAGACGGTCTTATTTCAATTACCATCCACCAAATCTGTTGAAGGCTTTGCTTGGTCTGGGCTTATTAGTAGAAGACGACACTGAAGGCATCTTGCAGTGAGACTGAACCTAAATCCATGTGGTTGGCAAGCAAACATCTTAACAACCACCCGGCCAAGGGGAAGATAACTGCTGCCAGGTTTGAGTTTCTGAGGCGAAGTGTCAAGAGTTATCTACCTTAGATAGGAAAACTTGTTAAAAGCGAGAACAGCAATGAACGCAATTGTTTGTAAAATAATGTTTGAAATATTTCAACTGAATGACCTGGGAAAATGTTTTAGATCTTAGTTAGAAATGGTAAATTAAGTAAAATCTGAGTTCTTTGACTGAGATTAATCGAGAAGTTGTCTGTCAACAAATAATTTCTTCCTTTTAAAAATATAAACGGTGGTGTTAATGATTTCATTTTATTTAGACACACAGACACAGCTATGGCTGTGTGGTAAGACAGTTGCTTCCCAACCACATGGTTTCAGGTTCAGTCCCACTACATGACGCATTGGGCAAGTGACTCCTACTCTAGCCTTGGGCCAACCAAAGCCTTGAGAGTGGATTTGATAGGCAGAAACTGAAAGGAGCCCATCATATATGTGTGTGTGTGTGTTAGTTTGTTTGTGTCTCCTTGCTTTGGCATTAAGTGATAGTTGTAAATGAGTCACACAAGCAGTGTCATTCATTCCTAATATTCTGTGAAAGCACAGAATGGTCATGGGCAAATGTTACTCAACAGGGAGGGCCTCCAGCCATAGAAAGTCTGCTGCTTCAATAAAGAGCCATCTGACCCATGCAAACATGGAAAACTGGATGTTAAAATGATGAGGAGGATGATTTATTCCTGTTTTTTTAATTCCAGATACGAGAGCACAGAAAACATGACTATCACATCTTCAACCAAGGTTTGTTCTTTTGGAAAACAGGTTGTTGAAAAAGTAGAAGTAAGTTTCTTCACCCTTCTTTGCAAATGCTTTCCTCTCCTTTTTGTCTCCAGACTTTTCAGAATCTTTCTGCTCTCCTCATATTTCATTTCTCTCTTCACAAACTCGTTTATCGGTTCACTATGAGTTGCTCTGTTCTGTCTGTTCATCTTTTCGTTGCCATATTTCTATGGAAATGCACTTTCTTTATTTTAATTAATTTTGAAAATAATGAAGAATTTGGTAAAATAGTATGGTTCTTATTAAGCTGGCGTTTGGAGCATTAATCTGAAATTTTGGTGGAAGGGTTTAATTCAGATCCCTTTAATCCTTTTGTTTCAATTGATTTTGACTCAAAATGTAAGCAGCTGCCAGAAATGCTGCCAAGAATTTCACTGGATTCTGCTGGCTTATTCTCTTAAAAGTATGAAATCCTAACAGAAATCAGGAATGGTGACTTCAAAGTAGATTGGAAGTTTCAAGGCTGTTAAAATATATTTCATTCTTTGTTAAAATTTACTGGGAAATACATTGAAATTTAGCCGTTATTAGATTAATTGAATAATAAAACGACGAGTTTATTAATCAGAAAATATTTGCTTTTGAGAACTGATGCATTTTATAAATGTTGTTTGATCGAATTCTGTATGAGTGTTTTTTTTCTATTTTAGACGGAATTTCCTCGATATGAAGGTGGCAAATGTGTGTATCGCATCACTCGTTCACCAATGTGTGAATATATGATCAATTTCATCCATAAACTGAAACATCTACCTGAAAAATACATGATGAACAGTGTTTTAGAGAACTTTACCATATTGCAAGTAAGTACTGAAGACTTCTTTTGATATTTATTGAGAAGAAGTTTAGGATTTCGGACAGAGTGTGGCAGAAAGCGTTCCACATTCCACAGGTTAGGAAACACTTGCTGTTCACTGATCCAAATCATGAAGGAAAGTTAGAAAAATGGTAAAACATTAGCCACATGAAGACCTTATTTCTCGCCTGTCTAACTTGACTAGAGCCACACTAATGACCATGTAAAACATGGAAGGTTTTTTTCTGCTGCTGCACCCTGTATTACAGACCAGTTTGTTATTTGGTCTTTGTGCCATGTCCACTTTCACAAACGACTGGAGACAAACAGAATCTCTTGTGTAATGCGACTCTTTTATAGGTATCGTGACAAGCGTACACACGTGCGCAGCCCCCCCCCCACCTTATACCCAAATAAGACCTTATTTATTTTCTAGTGCCTGTTGTCTGTTATCTTTATGCAACAATCCTTTAGAAACTTCTGGACCTTTTTCTACCAAGAATCATTTAAAGTGCACTGGAAAATTGTCATTACTGGGGTCAATTGGAACAGGTCAGAACTGATGGGCCCTCACCACAAGGACCAGAGTAACATAGGACCCTATGAATAATTGTGTTGTCCCCTTGTGTCCTACTTTTCCATGACTTGTCAGTTTTAATCCCTTCTATTTCTCCGTTGCACATTTCTTACACCATTTCCATTCAACACAAAAGACTCGTTGACCATTCCTACAGAGTTTGGCATTTAGCATTTATTTCAGTCATTGGACTGTGGCCATGCTGGTGCACTGTCTTCAAGGATTTAGTCACACAAATCAACCCCAATAAAAATTTTTTTATGTCTGGTACTTATTCTGTCAGTCTGTTTTACCAAACTGCTAACTTACAGGGATGTAAACAAACAAACACCAGTTATCAGGCAAACAACAATGACCAGGCATAGAGTGTTTCCATCAACCAAATCCACTCGCAAGGCATTGGTCAGTTTGGGGCTATAGAAGAAGACACCTGTTCAAGGTGTCATGCAGTGGGACTGAACCCAAAGCCACATGGTTATCAAGCAAGCTTCTTACCCTCACAGCCACGCCTGCCTTACAATTATAAATCTCTGATTATAAAACATCAAATGTTTGAATTAAATAAGCAGCTCTTATGGATTCCTTGAGTTCTTCCAATTCCTCAATATCCATTTGCCATAAGGCAGCAAGGAGCTGGCAGAAATGTTAGCTCGCCGGGTGAATTGCTTAGCAGTATTTCGTCTGTGGTTACGTTCTGAGTTCAAATTCCACTGAGGTCGACTTTGCCTTTCATCCTTTCGGGGGTCGATTAAATAAGTACCAGTTACGCACTGTGGTCGATGCAATCGACTTAATCCGTTTGTCTGTCCTTGTTTGTCCCCTCTATGTTTAGCCCCCTGTGGGCAATAAAGAAATAGGATTCATCTTACTTAATGTTCTGAGCTCAAATTCCACCAAGGCCGACTTTGCCTTTCATCCTTTCGGGGTCGATACATTAAGTACCAGTTGCTTGGTGTGTGTGTGTGTGGGGGTCGATCTAATCACCTGGCCCCCTCCCCCAAAATTTTGGTCCTTGTGCCTACAATAGAAAAGAATGTCCCTTTGTCCCTTTGCCATTCCCAAACATTGTTTTCGCTTCGTTCTTCATTTTTCTTTCTTCTCTTTCTGTCTGCAGGTAGTAACCAACCGAGAGACCCAAGAGACTTTGGTGTGCATTGCGTATGTATTTGAAGTGTCCACCAGTGAGCACGGGGACCAACACCACATATACCGGCTGGTCAAGGAATGAAGCTCATGTCTCCTCTCATCAGCACACGCACACACACACACAAACACAAACACACACACACACACGCGCGTGTCACAACAATCTTCTGCCGTTTGTTTCCTGGTTTTTTTTTTTTCCAAACCACATGAGGAGTTGGGGGTGAGACACATCAATGCCACATGTACACAGTTCGTGATGGCTGCCTCATGGCTTCATGTATCTCCTGTGTACACTCAACACTAAACACAACTCCAGTGCCTGTATAAACGGTCTGCTAGCCCAGAATAGGAATGGAATATTTGTCGATCAAAGCTGTCTGTAAAATTTGGTGGAAACTTTTTTTTTTGTAGGAAGTTGATTTTTTTTATTTATTTATATATTTTTCTCACATTTGTCTTTAAAAAAAAATGATAATAATTCTTGGAAAAGAACAAGATACAAGACTAAAATATGAAACTGAAATAATCATTTAAAACAATTTTTTTTTTAAAGTCTTGTGTCATAATCATTACATCAATGTTGTTATTATCATTATTATTATCATTATTATTATATTATCATTGTCATAGTCATCCTTATCATCATTGTCATCAATTTTATTTTTACCTTCCTTGAAGGCCGACACAGCTCTCACACCTATTTGCAGCTGACCTTTTTTTTTTTTTTGGTATTTACGATTATTTTCCAAATTGTGACCCTACCTTGATAAGGGGCTGGGCTAGACTGCTCAGAAAAAGTTTCACACCGTCTTGCCTTCTAACATTCTGTAAGCATGTGCAACGTGTGCACGTGCTCAAATACGCACAACACAAACACACACACACACACTCTCTCTCTCTCTCTCTCTCTAGAAATGACACTCAACTATAAAACATCATAATGAGTTTAACTGATAAAAAAAAAACAAAAGACCTCAAAACTTGAAGAACAAAAGTCAAATGTTTTGTACTAAAGAAAAAAAAAATTATATTCCTGGCCCACCACCACTGTCCCGGATACTGGGAACAGAATGGAAAACTCAAGTAATCCTGTCAACATTTGAAGAATTTGAATCAATAATGGTGTGTGTGTGTGAATGATGTCTAGGTAAATTAATGCTGTAATTGAGAATCTTTACATAGATGAGATTAGCCTGGATTATCCAACAAATGGAGTCAATTAGACTGGATTGTTCACCCATGGTATTAAGAATTTTTTTCTTTCTTTTCACCAAATTCAGAAAGTTAGAAAGAGTTCTTGCTCTTTTAATTAGGAAGAGACGATGAGATGCAGTTTGGTTTTGTGCCAGGGAGAATTACTATGGATGCCATCTTCTTAGACGGACAACCGTAGAAGTAAACCTGGAGAAAGCTTTTGACAGAGTTCCTTGTTCTGTGACTTGGTGGTTTGTGAGGATGCTAGGGCTAGAATTGCTTGTGAGCACCATACAAGCCATATTAAGGTGTGCTGTCAGTGAAGTGATGGTTTGCTATGAATACTGCAATGAATTTAGTGCAGAAGTAGGGTTTCACCAGGCTCCAGTATTCAGTCCCTTGCTATTCACCATAGTCCTCCAAGCCATAATTGAGGAATTTAAAGCTGCCTTCGGAACCAATTATGTACTGATAACCTCTTTCTTTTATTGGAAGCAAAATACCAGGTGTGGAAGACAAACTTGCAAGCAAAGTTAATTTAGCAAAGACTAGCATTGTTTTAAGCAGGAAAGACTTTCATCAGGTGAATAGCTCTGATTGGTATTTTGGAAAGGTGTAGGTAGGAATTCCTAACGATGTAGCCAGTGCCAAGAAATGGAATTGCAGGAAGGTTAACAGAGGAAGTAGATTTTGTGACAACAAGAAATTCCTCAGCAATTTTTGTTTTGCTGTGGTTCCAGTTGTGAATCTGACCATTTGAAAGTTGAATGTCTTGACCACATGTAGAACATCATGTAGCACATGGAAAGCTGACATTTTGACATGTTGTCTGATATCTTATCAACGGAGTTTATTGACTTTGGGAGTTTCATTCACAACATGGCTGTCGTATAACAAACTACAACCAAAACAACAAAAACCCCTTCAAACAAACTGCTAACCCTCACCCCATTCTTTCTCTCTTTTCTTAATTCATTAACGAAGATTGGCTTTGAAATCTCTCATTTTTAGAATTTAAAAATTTTTCTTTCATATTATATTTTATTTATTTATTAGTGGTTTTTTTTTAATGAAATTGATGAAATTTCTGAAGCAAAAAGGCTGATGTCATTGAGTGATGAAAGCCAACCATATTCACCATCATTCATTACTCTTAAATAACCAGTTCTGCCGAAGAATTACTCCTGTCTTTGTATTACTTTGTCTTAAAAGTGATCAGCCAGCCAGAGTAATTAAGTAACTAATTAAGTACTTTAATTAATTAACTTTGTGAGCTGCTGTCATTAAAAACCGAATCCCTCCACTTTCAGTATGATGAGTGACCATACTGCTAACCGAATGCTGCTGAAGAAACCCTCTCGGAAATAACCAGATTGCAACGTGTCTGCCTTATGCCGAAACAAAATGCAGGAATTAAAGCTGAGCTGAGCTGTGTGTGTGTGGTGTGTGTGGTGTGTGTGTGTAAGCAGAAGGATTGTAGTTTTGCTCGAAACATTGTTGTACGGAAGGAGAAAATGAATGCAAAAGAGAAACGTGGAAAGCTCCGAACAATGCAAATAGTTGTGTGTTCAGGCCGAGAAGCTTATCTTGAGAAGAATGGAGTCAAAGAAATGTGTCAGTCAGGCAGAATGGAAGCATCTCTGGCAATACACATTCCTTTGACTGTATTCTTCTGGAGACGGGTCTTCACACCTGAAATATACCTGGGAGGGGGGGGGGGTTTAAACACTTTGCTTTCTTAGCATTCTTTATCTTTCATTTCATTCATTATTTTACATGTGTGTATATATATATATATATACATATATATATAATGTGTGTGTAGATAGATTGATAATTTTCATACATATTAATACATTTTCTGTGCACAATGAAAACAGTTGTATATTACACACACACACACACACACACATAATTAAGCAGAATTTGTATTAAAATTGGACATTATTATTATCAAACAATCAAATTTTGAGACTTGAATATTTTATATTCTCAATTGTCTTCTTTTTCTTTCATTTTCATGGAATAACTAAAAAAAAAATCTTATTGTTTTACACTTGTAACCTCTTGCAGCTGAAAACCTCTCTGTGTGTGTGTGTGTCCACATATGATGATGATGATGATGATGATGATGATGCTGCATTCGTTACACATCTCAACATACATTTCACTCCCTGGCTTTGACCAGTTCTACACCCGTTCAACCCACCCTGAATGCCACAAGGCTGAGAAAAAACAAAAAAACCTTTTTCTCTTTGAAGTTTTTGCACAAAAAGTCAAATAAGTTGGATTTCTGAAGTTTTGTCCTCATTTTTTATTTCATTTTATCGTTAAAAAAATACTTTCATTATTGTATGCGTGTGTGTGTGTGTGTGTGTGTGTAGATTTGTATTGGTCATGTGTTTATTTAATTCTGCTGTGAGTTTATGTTTGGATTGACACAAGAAACTGTGAGCAGATAAGTATGCGTAGATGTATATAGAGGTGTGTGTGTGTGTGTGTGTTATGTGAGTTGATACTCAGAAACAAAAGCAACGAGAATAGAGAATGGTCAGATACGGATGTGAATGGAATCAGCCGATGATTCACTTGTTACTGTCTCCTCACTGACCGACAGTTTTATTTTACAGCCATTAACTGTGTGTGTGTGTGTGTATTTGTACACATGTCTTGAGAGAAACACTCCATTTGCCTTAATAACAAGGTCCCTCCTATGAAAACTCAACTGGTCAATGTCCCCTGTGTCCCCTTCATAACCATATCAAAATGGAGGCCTCTGCATAGAAATGCTTCTCATTGTTTCTCTTCTGTTCTTTATAATTGTGTCTGCCTTATTTAACTCTATCCTCACGTCTATATGCACACACACACACACCAGCACACACACCACCCAAACAGTTTCACACAATCTGCTTGGCTTGGACCTTCTCACCAGTGGGCGAAAAGGGATTCAGAGTTTGTACAACAAAAGAACAGCACACAAGCAATCACACACACATATATATATATATTATATATATATATATATATGTGCGTGTGTGTATGATTTATATAATGTATGTATGCATATATATATGTATGTATCTATGCATATATGTATATATATATTTATATATATGTATGTATATATATATTTATATATATGTATGAATATATATATATATAATATATATATATATATTATATATATATATATATATATATGCATATATTGTTTATTTACGAATCTGGTCTATAATCTTAGGCGTTCTGCAATATATTTTGCCTTGGAATTTGCAGTTTTCAAATGCTCCACATATAAAATAATGCACATTGAAAATTCCAATGCATGAAAGCTAAGATTAAGACAAAATACACAAATAATGAAAGTCTTTGTCCCCCAAATGTGGTGTTGAGTGTCCGTTCTCACTGTTTACTTTCACACACACACACACACCATGTCCCCTTTTTTTGTTCTTGCCTCTTACCCACTCGCATTCCTTTTTGCATTAACTTCCGTAAACAACCCTCATATTTCTTGATTAGCTTTTACTCTCCTCACACTTCAGTCTTAAGCTCTCTCTCCTCCATATTCTTCTTCTTCTTCTTCTTGCTAATGTAGTTAGGTCATTAGCAGATCAGTTTGTCATTGCAGCAACAATGATGTTTCTTCTTAATATCCTCATTCGGGGCCATTTTTCCATTCCCATAGCTCCATTCTTAAGTTTCACTTTCAAATTACTTTTTGTGTTATTCTATTATTACAGAACAGTTTTGTTGCAGCTTCAGAAATATTGGTAAATTTTCTATTCAGGTAGACATGGTTAGTGGAGAGTGTGTGTAAGAAAGAGGCAGAGTGTGTGTGTGTGTGTGTTGACTGTTTTGTTTTTTTGTTTTTTTTTTGTACATGGATGCATTTATTACAAATACACACAAACGACCCTGAAATGTCGTCAGATCTCTGAGATTGCAACCTGAACAGTATTTCGTGAATTGTTGAATGGAAAAGAATCAGTGGATGATCCCGATGCCATCGCACCATCAGCTTTCATCCTTCTTCCATCAATATTGATGAGACGTAAATACATTCACACAAACTGACACCAAAGAAGGTCTTTAGTCTTGTTAATCTTCCACCCACCCATCCAACCATGAACCACCCACAAAAAAATCACTTTTTTTTAACCAAATTCAAAGAAACAAACATCTGAAGCCTTTTTTTCTTCTTTTTCTCTGGGTTTTTTTTTTTTTTTGCATGCTGTTTTCTTTGGAAAGTTTTGAGAAAGTAAAATTAGATGTTTGTGTTTTGAGTTGCAACAACCGTAGTGAGAAGGCATTTTCTCTTGTTTGCTTCTTTCTCTCTTTCTTCTCTTTATTTATTTTATTATTTTATTTCATTTTTTTTTTCATCTGTTTTTCGTTGCATGGCTTTCATGCATTCAGTTTGCGAAATGAAATTTAGACTTTTGTGTTTGCATTTTATAGTTGTGTTGCCGAGAAAATTTAGATGACTTGGCCTTGGCTAGACCCTTGAAAGGGATCTCTCTTACAAAGGGCTGTTCCTTAGCGCTATGAGAGACATTTGTTTTCTAGTCCAAACAGCTAATTACAATTAAAATGTCTGTTGATTGAGTAAAACTGGTGGCAGTGTTTAGTTCAAAATATTGATTTTTGTTTCCAAGAAGCTGGGTGGGGGCAAAATTTAGTTACACATTATTATGATGGTTGAAAAGGTTTGTTCTATTATTATTATTATTTTCTATCTTTTCTTGAGTATAATCCTAAAGCGTTTTTCAATGTAGGGAGGTGGAAGTTTAGTTGTAAAGCTCAGCAATTTCATTTCCACTAAATGTGTGTTTGCATACACACACACACACACACACACGTAATCCTCATATTAGCATCCTTTCTCCTATGCTTGCATCAGTCAACTGGACTTCATTGAGGCAGTTTTTCTAGGGATGGATGCCTTTCCTGTAGCCAACCCTTGTTTGTTTCCAAGCAAGCTAATATTTTCTATGCTGTTATAGAAAAATGAACAAAGTGAATGTATACATACACATATATTTATACACACACAAGCCTATATATATATATAAACATGACTAATGACCCGAGATATTACTGGTATTTCATCTTCAAACCTTCTACACTCCTCCATGGCCAATTGAAACAATACAGTCTGTGCTTCTCGTCCCTCCATTTCCTGCTGCTTTATTCCTTCTCTTTCCGTTCCTTTCGCATTCATTTCTCTGTTAATCTCTTTTCTCTGGTTTTACTAAATCACACCCAATGGTGGGGTGGGGGTCAGGGCTTTGGGCGTTTTCGTTTTGTATTTCCTGTCATGGCAGCAGACACCATGCGTTTTGCCGTTACTTAACTTATTCAATCAACACCCAAAAGCAAAGATTAGGATTGACCATCTCCCCCCCCCCCATTCCCAATTAAACTAACGATTTCCTTTCAGTCGTTGAAGACTTTGCTGTTCACTGATTCAAAGAAAGACACATTGGAATGGTTTTTTGTTTTTTTTTTTTCTCTGATGCTTTTCCAGGCTCATATCGGAATTTTTTGATCTTCTGCTTGTTTCAGTCATCAGACCGCAGCCCATGCTGGGGCACTACCTTGAAGAATTTTAGTTGAACTAATTGACCCCAAGAGTTTTTTTTTCACTTTTTTAAAACCTGGTACTTCTTCTATCAGTCTCTTTTGCAAAACTGCTCAGTTATGAGGACATAAACACACACATATATATGCAATGGGCTTCTTTCAGTTTCCATCTCCCAGATCCACTCAGGTCTTGGTCAGCCCACTTCTAGAGTAGAAGCCTCTTCACCGAGGTGCCATGCAGTGGGATTGAAACCAGAACCATGTGAGGGGGAAGGAAACTTAAAGTTTTAAAATATTTTACTGGTTCTCTAATAATTTAGTTGGTTGTATCTCTTTAACCCAAACTAAGGGCAAAATTAGTAACCCCTGAGTAAACCCGCCTTTATGGATGAAGCTGCCAATGATCCTCACAACATCATCTTCCTTTCCTGAAACTCAATTCTTTCATTTAAAACAATGAAGATTGACTTTTGTTGTTGTTGTTGGTGGGGGGGGTCCTCTCACCCTCCACTCCTTCACCACCACCACCACACTTCATGTATAAAACCTGTGCCTTTTCAATTCTTATTTCAGACACAGTATATCCCTTAACCCTTAAACCGGCCCCTACATCCGACCCAAGTATTCTCCCTGTTTTATGTTGAAACCACCCAGATCCGGCCTCTCACACCTACCCTACAATGTCATTCTCAAAATAACCAATCATACCATCAAAATCTCAAAGCTACCAAGATAATGCATCATCATCATCATCATTTAACATCCGCTTTCCATGCTAGCATGGGTTGGACGATTTTGACTGAGGGCTGGCGAACCAGAAGGCTGCACCAGGCTCCAATCTCGATCTGGCAGAGTTTCTACAGCTGGATGCCCTTCCTAATGCCAACCACTCCGAGAGTGTAGTGGGTGCTTTTTATGTGCCACCTGCACAGAGGCCTTTGAAAGCAATGTGAATCTGTCCAGCCTCGTCCCATTCAAAAGAATCATCCGAGTGTTGCACGGTGGAATTGAGATTCTTTCCACCACCCCCTACAAAACCCCCAATTTATGTCTTGAGTGGGGGAATGCAGCACAGTGGTGAGAGGAGTGTTGCACTCATGATTAAAAGACCCTGGATGAAGGAGTGTGTTGTGTTCTTGAGCAGGACTCTCCATTTCATGTTGCTCCACTCAGCTGAGTTATACACAACCCTGCAACAGACCGGCTCCCTTGGGCAAGTAGATTCAGGCCAACCAGGGGCCTTGTGAGTGGATTTGGTCGACAGAAACTGAAAGAAGCCTGTCGTATTTATATGTGTGTTTGTGTTTATCTTGCACCATTGCTTGACAACCGGTGCTGGTGTGTTTATGTCCCTGTAACGTAGCAGCTCGGCAAAAGAGACTGATAGAATTAGTACCAGGCATCAAAAGAATAAAGCACTGGGTTCAATCCATTTGACTAAGAATTCTTTAATAAGGTGCCCCAGCGTGGCCACAGTCTAATGACAGAAACAAGTAAAAGACAAAATGACTACTAAATTGTCAAGCCAAATTAATTACCAATTAATGTCTGTTCATAAAAGCCTTTTTTTTTTTTTTAGTTAACGAATCTTGTTGATTGTTTGATTCCCTCATTTTGATTTAAAAGTCAATCATGTGAAACACTTTGAAAAAAAAGAAAGAACATCCCTCTTTCTCTTTCTCCCTTTAAATCTGGAACACAAACTGGTCAAATGAATGTTGTTCTGATTTTCTACTAAAATCTGCATTATCATAACAGATTCGCTGATTAATAATAATAATAATCTGTGAATTACATTGATAATTTGATATATATATATATCCAAATCTATATATATGTATGTGTGTATGCATATATAAATATATATATAAATTATATATATATATATATTTACCATGAAAAACACTTTTTTTAAAATTAAGACAAACCTTCAGATTTAATTAAATTGTATATTAATTACATAATTCTGTGATTTAAAACAAAGTCAAGAAACATTATTTTAATTAAATTTATAAGTTCATGGTAGATTATCTTGAAAAATTAAATTTCTTTTTTTTTTAATCCTAAAAGCAACTGAAACGAGTGAAAACTTTACTAAAAAGAAAACATTTGAAAGGCGAACAAAGCAATTCTCGATTTTTAAGTCTTAAAATGCGATCCATGGAGACAACCCTGTGTGGGCTCCATCATTTATTTGAAGGGAGTCACTTTTTCAAAGTTGGACACAGTAAAAGCTTAAACTTTTTCTTGTCTTTAAATTGAATTTGAAAAAAAAATCCACCAAAAACTTGGTTTTAAGTATAAACAAAAAAAAGACAAACACTTGAAAGATTTTACAATGAACTGAACAAGAAAGTAAAATATTTTTTCCAAATTCCTCTAATGTGTGTGATTAGAGAATAATGATTGATTCTATGTTGATTATTAATCAAAGGATGATGCTGACCCCTAAAACTGCTGCAAATATTTCTTTAAAGTGAGCCTCCTTTGATCTTTTATGTCTGATTCAATGATTTCTCCTCACCGATTTGCCTAATATTGTTAAACTCCCCAGGAAAACATCATCATCATCATCACCATCACCAGTATCCTTCATTTAACTGTTTTTGCTGTGAATCTATTCTGCCCCCCATCAGTTGACACCCAGTTTAGTATTTGTGTGGTTTGAACTTGTATCCCATCTTTTTGTCATCAGTTGTTGTTGTTGTTGTTATTAACCCCCCCACACACACATACCACACACAAATTGTAGTTAAATGTTTACAATGAGGAATCTAAACTATATTTTCAAAATGGCCAAGAAATTTCCTGTCAAAACTAAAAGAAAAGAAACTATTTTTTATTTTTACGATATATTTACTGTCTAAAAAGTAAACTCATTCTGAATGGACCCACCTTATTTTATATTTTTCTCTCTCACCCACATTTGTGTCTTGTCAACTTTTAATTACGAAAATTATGCCAGCAAAAACTCCTCTTCCTCTTCCTCTCCCCCACTTCTGCAGTAATTAAACGAAATGGTTTGAAAAAACAACTTTGTGTAAAACGAAAGTATTTTGTAGAAAAGTTACTGCCATTCACCTTCAACAAATAAAAAGAAACATTGGAATATGTTTACAGAGATGTGTGTCTGTGTGTCTGTTCAGTGAAAAGAAGAAACAAAATACAAGTCAAAACATGAGCAGATATTTTTTTCTAGAACAGTCCAGAGATAATTCTACATCGGTGGTCGTCTTAATTTGAAACTAACTTAATTAGTGTCATGCATAAAACTCTTGGCCATTTAGTCACTTTGTAAATTCTGTTAATTAAAAACTTGCTTATTGATAGGATCAGCAAAAAGAAAAAAGCATTCAACCCAGCAAGAGGTAAATATTATTTAATGGATTCATGAGATAAACATGAGCTACTTCAAGTTTCATGTTTGGATTGTGCAGTAATTTGACGCATATTTTAAATTTTATCTCATGACCTTTTTTTTTCCTTTCTTTAAATCTGTTCTTCATGACTTGAATTCTCTTTGCATTCCTATTTCTTGATAATTGGTAAAGTATTCGTGAAAACCATTTTGTATAGATGTACGTGTGTGTGTGTGTGTGTGTGTAAAATATACAGACTTCTTTCAGCAAATTCTTAAAATGATCGAAGACCAATATACAAACCACCCCACCCCACCCCACCCTCACCACTGCTAATTGCCTTATAACCAGAACTAATTGTTTCAGTTTATTGTATGTTAATTATTCATCTCCCTTCTGCTTTTAACAAGAAAGGGGAGTGGGGAGAAAGGGAGAGGAGTTTCTTCATTTTGAACTTTAAAAACTGCAGGCATTGCCACATACGGACAGTCTGAAGAACTCCCTGCTCTCGTGTTTTGTATGTTCTTTCACTTCAAAACCAATAATGGTCATTAAATTCTTTATTTCAGCAAGCAAGACTTTGAAACTGATGTACCATGGGATTTTTGTTTTTGATATCTATATATATTGTGTGTGTGTGTGTGTGTGTATGTATGCGTGAATTTGTGTGTGTGTGTGTGTGTGTTATGGTGTGTCATTGAAACCCTTGGAGACTGGCTTTGGATGTGGTAACACCCCTTGACCCCCACCTCAGAATGGAAAAACAAAAGTTTTTAAAAAATACAACACAACTTATTCTGGATTTGCCAGAAAACAGTGCCTTTTCACTGCTGCTTTACAGAAACGAAAAAGAAGAAGAAAAACCCTAAAAAAATAACAAAAGAAAAATAAAACAAATTAGACTATTTGAAACATTTTTATTCCATAAATTATACAAAAAAAAACCCAAAACAAAATGAATATAAAAAAGACATCCACTCATTCGTTAGTGGCAAACCAGTGCTGGACATTAATTAAAAAAAGAAAAGCCTTAATTCATTCACCTTTTACTTAACATTTTTTTTTTTTAATCCCTTTCATTTCATTCTAAATTCTGTCATCATCACCCACCCTCCCACCTACAAATAAAATGATTTTTGCATTGCTTAACCCCACCCACCACACAAACCCCTTCTCAGATCCTTTATCGATTTCATAAAAGCTGCCCCCCCCACATCCTCTTTTTCTTTACACACACACGTACATATATATATATATATAGGTAGGTATATGTATATATATATATATATATGTGACTGGTTCGGCCAACACTGGCCACAATGGTGGCTCTCCACTGCTAAGAACTCTTTTTATCTCCACTACAGAAATAACGATGGTGACCCAAGTGTACAAAGGATGAGACCCACCCCTGACCACAATTTGAGGCCTTAGTGTAAATTAACACTATATTTTGTCTTTGATAGATTCTATATATTTCTTGTAAAGCGTTTTTTTTTTTTTCTCATGAACTTTTCTTGAAAATAAATACATTTTCTCTAACAACACAATGTCTTAATAACAATTTATTATTGTTGTTTGTTGATATTTTAGAAAAATCTGTTTCGGATCTAAAAATACTAAAATAAATTCCTTTCAGATGTGGAGCTTGAAGAAGATAAAGCTGAAAAACTGGCATTTAGAATGTTTGGACAGAAAAGGCTGCTGGTAGCATCTGACATTTTCTATCGAAAGAGATTGTTTCTTCTCTGGGCCATTATTTGTTCTTTTATCCACAGTTGAAAGCAAATTATTTCGTTTCCCTCAAAGTTTCTTAATTCTTAACAAATTAACAACTTCAATTTTTCCTTTCTTATCAAAACAGATTAATGACATACCTTGTGGCAATTTCGTTTAGTTTTTCTGTGTGTAGGTTGAATTTCTACCAAGTCAATTTTACCATTTATACCGTCACTGTTGTGTGTTGTGTGCCATGCTTAAACTCGGCTTGATTCAATCACCTACCCCCCCCCCCCACCTTGTGCCAGTCTGAGAATTCCTTATGTAATGCAAGAAATGGTGCAGTGTTTGGCTGCCATATTTGACGGTGTGGTAGACTTATTTTCTTGTACACAAAAGTCTCAAGAATATTTCACTCTGGGTCCTACTTGCAAAGTTTGGCTTCCCATTAATTATATTGTCGGAAATATGCGCTGCTGCATTTGGGGTTCATCATTTGTGTCATCAGAAGGAGTAACTTAAATGCCAGCCCTGGCCCTTGGTCCAACTTCTTCATTCTGGACATGATTCAATTTTACCCACCCCCAACAAATATGCAAACCACTATAACAACAACAAAAGTCAGGGTGGGGTAGTGATGGGGGGGGGGTATCTCTACGGGTTCTTTTTTAATTCTTACTTTGATTTAAATATTGGTTTCAAATTTTGGCACAAGGCCAGCAATTTGGAGGAGTGGGAGCTTTGTCGATTACATCAACCCCCAGTGCTCAACTGGTCCTTATTTTATCAACCCCAAAAAGATGAAAGGCAAAGTCGGTCTCAGCAGAATTTGAACTCACCTGATTTTCTGGCCCCTTTTAAACCCTTTCATCTCAGCTGGTTTTCTAGTGTATATAATAGCCCCTTACCTCAGGGTCTCTGTAATACCCTGTTCACTCAACTCGTGCCCTGTTGCTTCATGTAGTTCTGCAAGACCCTTTCACTCAACTGGTCCTATACTTTGTTCTCACAACAGCTACTTAAGCACACGGCTGCTCTATTATTCCCTGTTGCCTCGCAGATCCAGCAGGACTTTGTTTTATAAGCAGATTCTGTAGCACCTTGTTTCTATAACTAGTTTTCTAGTACCCTATTGCCCCTTGTGTAGTACCCTATAATTTCAGCTGGTTGTCTAGCACCTCCTGCTTCAGTTGGATGCTTATATCTTATTTATTCAACAAATCCTGCAGTAATGTCTGGAACCCTGTTGCCTCAGCTGATGGACCCGTCATCAGCTGTTTACCCCCAATGAGTTGTATTGTACCTTTTCCCTTCAGCTGGATCCCTTGCACACTCTTGGCTCACCTGCTTTTGTCAAGAACCCTGTTGCTTCAGCTTGTTCTGTTGACTCAAACCATTTGTCTAGTTCTGTTATTCCCAATGTGGGGCAAGAGAATCAGTTGTTAAAAAAAAATTTCTTAAAATCCTTTCTGTGGACAACTTTTTCAAATTTTGGACATTTTAGAGACAACAGATCTTTTTCATTGTATTTCATTACATTCATAAGATCTGATGTCACTAAAGAGGAAATAGATTATTTCCTTTGATTCAGTGGTCTGTGGAAACATGTAGCAGTTGGTCAGTACTGAAAGCGATGCCATCTTAATAAACTGGGGTCAGACTTATGTGTGCGGGTGTGTCTGAATATTGACCCTTTTTTCATTTCTGGCAACAAAAATCTAGGAAGACAAGAAAAATGTGGTGCTGCAGGGTGTTGGGTGGGTGAAGGGTGAAAGAATTGAATGGTGTGGGAAGGGTCAGGGAAGGAAGAGAGAGAGATTTATAAGTACTGATAAATGCACACACGTGTATGCTTTGAGCAGAGGTGAAAATTAAAAGGTCATTTTATTCCCACCGGTCAGTTTGCGAATTCAGCAAAAAGATAGAAAGAAAGGCTTTTGCACCTGAAGAAGATTCACGGAATATTTTTTGGTTTCTTTTTGAGCAGATTTTCTGAAAGTTTATACTGAAATCTTTTTGCAGAAATTGTTGAAAAATGAGTTCATCAATATTTAGAGGAACATTGAAAATTTGGATTTATATCCATGATAAATGGTCACCAAATTATGGGCAAAAAACTCAGATCTTGTGAATTTTCTGAAGTCCCCCCTCCCCATTACTTTCTGCACATTTTTTTTTACGTTACACTACTTTTAAAAAATTTTGTTTCCAGGTAATATTGTAAACATTAACCAAATTTTGAATAACAAAAATTAAATATCACAAGGGGGGCATCAGGATTTTCGAAATGATTCGGTGGGGCATGGCCAGAAAGCCTAGTTCCCAATCGCCTCAGATGCTCCATTAGTTCACTTTTGCTTTGACTCGTTTCCTCCAACTTTGTCAACTCACTTTAGCTGAGTCTGCAACACCCTGAGACCCCAAAGGGTTGTCTGCTGGCTCCTGCAGACCTTCTTTACTCACCTGGTTAGCCTCATACCTTCTTCATTCAGTTTACATGTTCAATACCCTGTTACTTCAGCTGGTTTCATAGCAACCCCTTCACTAACCACTGCCCTTTTTGACTCAGCTCATTTCACAGTACCCCTTTTTTTTTTCTTGCTGCCTCACACCATTCTTCGGTCTGGTTTTATAAGACCAACTTTCATCTACAACATTGATGTCCAACACCTTTGTTGCTTCCGCTGATTGCTCAGCCCCTTATCTAGTGTCCTTTCATTTCACCTTTTTGCCTCAGCAAGTTCTGTCAATTAATTGAAAGAATTTCAACAGATATACAGTAACAAAGGGGTCAATAAATGAGCTTATAATTCCAATCGTTAGAATTTCCCCAATTATAAAGGTTCATTAGTCTTAATTAATTTCCATTTCATTACTCACTCATTATCATGTTTTATTATTTTTTTAAAAAAGTCTCCTGACACAACTTTCTAATTCTTTGCCTCTCCAAAGCATCTTCTTCCGTTTCCCTTCAACGTTGTCCATTAGTTAACTCTTGCTTCATACATCATCATCATCATCATCGTTTTAACATCCGTTGTCCATGCTGGCATGGGTTAGACAGTTTGACTGAGGAATGGCAAGCCAGTCGGCTGCACCAGGCTCCAATCTGATCTGGCAATGTTTCTACAGCTGGATTGCCCTTCCTAATGCCAACCTCTCCGAGAATGTAGGGGGTGCTTTTTACATGCTACCGGCGCATTCTCAGTAAAACAGATTTGCTTTCCCCAAGTGACTGTGGTGAGGACAGATGATGCATGGCACTGGGGAAGGATGGCAAAGAAATAGAGGAAGAATCCCTGACAAAATCCCTATTCCATCCCCATAAATATCTTGGTTTACAAGTCTTAACAAAAATGGATGTGTTGGGAGAAACAGTGGACATTGAGTCAGATACAATGTGCAAGGGAGGAGACTTTGTTGGTCATGGGATGTGGGAGGAAATAGAATGATTTTCAGAGAAGCTGACAGAGGACCAAAAGGACCTGTCCATCTCAACAAACGTGAGATCCTAATTACATTGGGTTTATCTCAGCAGAAATCTTTTTGCATCAACACCCAAACATCATTTTCCTCTCCATTTTTGCATGGGTCACTGTCTGAGGCAAATATTTTCCCAGGCCAGATGAAGCTCTTCTGCCACCAATGCCCAAATAAGGTAATCTTTTCAGAGGACCGCTTGTATGACAGTGATACTCATTTACAACTTGCTTGCATTATAAAGGCAAGGACACACATGACACACTTCTTTTGGTTTCTCTCTACGAAATCCACTTGCAAGACATTGGTCAGCCTACGATTACAGTAGCAAACACTTGTCCAAGATTCCACAGAATGGGGTTGAACCTGGAACCATGTAGTTGGAAAGCAAGCTTCTTAGCACACAGCCTGCACCTAAATAACACAAAGAACTGTCGTAGATTGAGCAGAGAAAAAGAAAAAAGAAAAAGACAAGAGTTGTTGGGAGCAAAGAAAAAAGTGATTGTGTTCCTGCAAAGTCGGTGAAATCTCTAAATGTTTTTATCTTCTTTGATGCTGTTTCATTTCCATATGAAATGGTCCCGTATCAAAAGCCTGTAAAAATATAAATTGGCCAAAGTGTGACAGTTTTTGTTAAAAAAAAATTGATTTTATTTTTATTGGAAGTTTTTAATATTTATTGAATTTTATAAAATCTATTCTTCGATTTTGAGAAAAAAAAAAATCAAAAAAAGAATAATAATTTAAAAAGTGGGTGTCAGCAATTTAACTTCTTTATCACAGTTACTGAAATACAGTTCTTTCACCCCATTTTTTTTTAAATAGCAAAATACTTCTGACATGAAAATCTGATGAAACCCACCGACAAATACGAATCGGTCTCAAAACCTGCTGCTGCTGCTGCTGTTCTGCAAAGAAAGCACTGATGCCAGAACCCCTACTAACAAGTCTCAAGCTTTCTAGGTTTTAGAGGTCCTTTTTTTTTTTTTTAATATATATTCTTTAGACAAGAAGTTCTGATGCAATGAAAGTATTATTTAGGGAGATTAATTACTCTGTCTTAATTAAAAAGTTATATTTTGGGCTGTTTTCTTGGAAACATTAATGATAGATGAAAACATACAAAAGGGTTTTTTTTTGTAATTGAAAATTACAAAATAAACTGAGAAATAATATTTTAAAATTTATTTTACACGGAGGAGTATTTTTTTTTTCTTGTTTGGCGCCAGTGAAAAAATTTTCCATTTTATGATAATAATTCCCACCTAAAAGTCAATTGCTGAAAATGAGAAAATTTAATGTTGGATAATATTCAACTGTTTCCAAGTTTACGTAAGAAGAGAACAATCATTTGAAATTATTGGAAAAGTTACCCAGAATAAAAAAAAAAAAAGAAAAGAAAACCATTTTGTTGACGCTAACAACGTCTGCTGCAGTCTTTTTTTTTTTGTTTAGTTTCAAACACAAAATGATTTTTCAAGTTTGCTCTCCTGATCAGCATTCCCTGAAAGTCTCAAGATATTTAGAGATTAAGAAGTGAAAACATTACGTTTTCTCCCCAAATAAATAACTTGTTTTGATTTGATAAGGAAAAAAAATATATAATTTAAATCCAAGAAACAAATCGTGAAACTGAAACAAAGAAGAAGAAGAAAAAAACACAGGGAAAGACAAGGATAGATTTTTATCAAGACCAGAAGAGAAAGGCTTTGGGGGGCAGGGGTGGGGCAGAGAATGGTTGTCCAAGTGGTGTGTTGAGTGTGGAGGGAGAAAAGATGGATTTGGGTGAAGTAAAACAGTTGTCAAAGCAGAAGGAAGAAGAAGAAAGCTGACGTCAACTTTGTAGTAGTAGTAGTAGTAGTAGTAGTAGTAGTAGTAGTAGTAGTAGTAGTAGTAGTAATAATAGACATATTATTAGTAAGAGTAGATTGTTGAGTAAAGAGGAAGAGAGAGAGAGCAAACGTGTTGGGAAGTTAGCAGAGGAAATAAAATCAGAAAAATGATAAAACATTTGGTTTCCCTCTGAGTCTGCAGCTTATCTCTAAATATTAGTAGATTGTATCTGGATACAATGCAAACGAGCACTAACATTAAATAGGTTCAAAAAACAATTTCTTTAAATCCATAATTAATAAAACTTTAAGACAATCCTGGATTTACAAACAATAATCCAGCAGGTTGGTCATCCTTGGACTTAACAATTTCTCTGAAACTTAAACATTATTTTTCTTTTTCATAAAAATTAATGAAAATCAAAACAACGAAAAGAAGAAAAAGATTAGAAAATGTGTTTTTTATAAAACACCACAGAATTAAGATTTGATGACTTGGAACCATGAAAAAAAGGGTCAGGTTTTTTTTGTGATTAGTATTTGGAGTCGGAAGAGGCGATAAAGAATGAACTGTTTGATGGCAAAAGAGGAAGACTAGAAAATAGACGAGGTGAGAACTGAAAAACCATTGATGTTGGATGAAGATGTTGACGAGTGTGAGAGACGGGGAAGGTTGAGATAGAAATGTCTTTGTATTTTGTAGAGCAGGAATCCTTATGTTCACAGTTGCACAGGTACAAACGTACAGCCTTCATCAATTGTATATACACACCCAGACTGTATATATACACACCGGTGTTCATAAAGAGTGCATATGATGTTGTGTGCATTGAACAAATAAAAAAAAAAAAAACATACACTTATCAGAAACTGAGAGTTGCACACAAAACAAAAAAAAAAAAAAGAAAAGAAAACCATTTTGTTGACGCTAACAACGTCTGCTGCAGTCTTTTTTTTTTTGTTTAGTTTCAAACACAAAATGATTTTTCAAGTTTGCTCTCCTGATCAGCATTCCCTGAAAGTCTCAAGATATTTAGAGATTAAGAAGTGAAAACATTACGTTTTCTCCCCAAATAAATAACTTGTTTTGATTTGATAAGGAAAAAAAATATATAATTTAAATCCAAGAAACAAATCGTGAAACTGAAACAAAGAAGAAGAAGAAAAAAACACAGGGAAAGACAAGGATAGATTTTTATCAAGACCAGAAGAGAAAGGCTTTGGGGGGCAGGGGTGGGGCAGAGAATGGTTGTCCAAGTGGTGTGTTGAGTGTGGAGGGAGAAAAGATGGATTTGGGTGAAGTAAAACAGTTGTCAAAGCAGAAGGAAGAAGAAGAAAGCTGACGTCAACTTTGTAGTAGTAGTAGTAGTAGTAGTAGTAGTAGTAGTAGTAGTAGTAATAATAGACATATTATTAGTAAGAGTAGATTGTTGAGTAAAGAGGAAGAGAGAGAGAGCAAACGTGTTGGGAAGTTAGCAGAGGAAATAAAAATCAGAAAAATGATAAAACATTTGGTTTCCCTCTGAGTCTGCAGCTTATCTCTAAATATTAGTAGATTGTATCTGGATACAATGCAAACGAGCACTAACATTAAATAGGTTCAAAAAACAATTTCTTTAAATCCATAATTAATAAAACTTTAAGACAATCCTGGATTTACAAACAATAATCCAGCAGGTTGGTCATCCTTGGACTTAACAATTTCTCTGAAACTTAAACATTATTTTTCTTTTTCATAAAAATTAATGAAAATCAAAACAACGAAAAGAAGAAAAAGATTAGAAAATGTGTTTTTTATAAAACACCACAGAATTAAGATTTGATGACTTGGAACCATGAAAAAAAGGGTCAGGTTTTTTTTGTGATTAGTATTTGGAGTCGGAAGAGGCGATAAAGAATGAACTGTTTGATGGCAAAAGAGGAAGACTAGAAAATAGACGAGGTGAGAACTGAAAAACCATTGATGTTGGATGAAGATGTTGACGAGTGTGAGAGACGGGGAAGGTTGAGATAGAAATGTCTTTGTATTTTGTAGAGCAGGAATCCTTATGTTCACAGTTGCACAGGTACAAACGTACAGCCTTCATCAATTGTATATACACACCCAGACTGTATATATACACACCGGTGTTCATAAAGAGTGCATATGATGTTGTGTGCATTGAACAAATAAAAAAAAAAAAAACATACACTTATCAGAAACTGAGAGTTGCACACAAAACAAAAAAAAAAAAAGAAATTAAGTTAAAAAATTTTTTTTTTAAATCTAAACTGTTTTACTTCAGCTGTTGATGGTTGTTGGAAGGGGGGGTGTCTTTTAATTGTCCCAAAAGTCAAGGATAGAAAGAAGGAAGGAAGGAATTGTCTTTGAGAAGCATCACTGGGTCTCTCTCAACTTTCCTAGAAGTTTGAGTGTATGTATAGGAGTGAGTGTGTGTGATGACAACGACGGTGGCAGCAGTAACAGCAGTGGTGGTGGTGGTGGTCGTGGTTGGGCCGGAGGAGAAAAAAAAAAGGTGGCTCAAACGGATCTGTCGGTCACTTAAGGGTTATCAGATCAATGAGATTGCCTTTTGGTTGAGTCATATTTTCAGGGAAATAATTCACCAATAAATCAAACAGTCGGGTCCGACTGTGGAAATGTTTGCTTACTTCCACATCAGCTGAAATAGAAACAGAAATGCAAATAAACTCAACACTTTTAAAAACAGATTTAAATATTTAAAAAGGAAAAAAATAGTTTACAACAATAAAAAACACAATACAAACAGAGACCAAGATAAGGATTGAATGTGGACTTTGGGGATTTGGAAGTTTCTTAAATCCTATGTGGAAAATTACTTCTATAAAAGTTATTTCCATTTTGTTTTTTTCCATTCATTTTTCTCACCCTGTCCTATCTTCTGTTGATGGCTTCTCACCACTACAACACTCTGCTATCCATCTCTCTCTTCATCCCACCACCACTCCCCCCACTTTGGTTTATTATTATATGGCCACTCCCCACCTCTCCCCTCACACATCTCTGTCCTTGTTCTTTACAACTGTATGAGAGCAGAACCGAAACCGAAAGCAAGAATATTCTGAAAACATGTCGAATCATACAGAATCCTAAGAGCAATTTTTAAATTCCGGCAACAACTGAAGAAACTTTACCAATGGACTTTGGGTGCATTTCACTCAGTTACAGTAAAAACGGCTGGGGTTGATCTCTGTCAGAGCAAATTGCAGTTTTTGGCCCCGTGTCCTATATTATGAACTTTCTGTGTGGCAAAGAGGAGCAGAATTATGGACCCTGGTTGGAAGAAGGTTGAAACTGGTGTCGTTGTGGTTGATTGCATCTCAATCACTGCTACCTGTGTCTCATAAGTATTTCACTGAGGTAAAGAAGGGAGGCAATGGCAGATGAAGGATCAAAACACGTGCAAAGATGTTCCCTCTCATTTTCCAATCCAAGGACAAAGAGTACAAAAAAACTACAGCAACTCAGGGAAACTAAACCAGAACAACCTGCCACCCTCTACACACCATCATAAACTGCAAGCAAGGTACAAATTGTTGTCCTTAAATGCTCGCAGTTTATGCAACAAAATACATTTGTTCAACGCCTACGTCAGAAGTATTGACCCTGACTTCATCACTGTCACGGAAACATGGGCGCATTCCTTACTCTGTGATGGGGTTTTCAACATTACGGGGTACAACCTCTTCCGTAAGGACCGCATTAACCGCCGTGGTGGTGGTGTGATGGTCTACGTTCGTTCAAATTTTTCGGTAATTCCTTGTGCCGATTTGAACGAATCACAAGAAGAAGTTTTTTTCTGTGACGTACGTATGACCATGTCAACACTCCTGCTTGGCGTTGTTTATCGTCCCCCAAGTTACCATCGGGACACACAGCTTTGCAATATTCTCCGAGCTGCTGCCAGGAAAACAGCCACTTATGTTTTTATTGCAGGCGATTTCAATCATCCTGAGATCAATTGGGAAACCTTCCATTGGCCACAGAGTGCAAACGATTTTGTTGAGCTTGTACTGGACTCAAACTGGTCACAAGTAGTCACCTCTCCAACAAGAGGCGACAACACCTTGGACCTGCTCTTCACCACAACTCCTGAAGCGGTTATCAATTGCACTACGGAGGAACCTCTAGGTGACTCTGATCATGCTATGATCATCGCCAATCTGGCTCTTGCGGGCAACAAAAACCTGAACCATCTCCAATCTGCTTCCTTCGATTGGAAGAGAGCAGATTGGAACCTGTACCACACTGAACTACAGCACCCAAACTGGCGTGAATTCTACAACTCTGGAGATGTGAATACTATACTCCAGAGTATCCTGGACTCAATATGGGTAGCATGTGCAGCATCAGTGCCACGTAAACAGAAAAAGAAGAACCGCCCCAAAAGGGCAATTTGGGAAACTTCAGCGGTCCGACTTGCCAGGAAGGAACGTCGGACTGCTGAATGGGAATACAAGTTGCATAAATCAGACACTAACAGGAAGAAGCGGAATAAATCTTCCAACCATCTCAAGCAAGTGACAAAAAAAGCAGTGCTTGAATTTGAACAGTGCATAGCAGCCAATCCTGACAGCAAGGTTTTCTGGAAATATGTGCATTCAAAGCAGAGACCTCACTCTCCAGTGGGCCCTCTTCGCAACCCTCACACAAACCAGATCACTGACGACCCTAAGGAATGCGCAGAACTCATTGCCGAGTGCTATGCAAACATATTCACTGTTGAAAGTCAAAATGTACCATCTTCACCATCACTAACAGCAAATTCCATAACAACTATGGAATTTACACCTGCAATGCTGCGACGTCACCTTCAAAATAAGCGCAACTATGCCTCCCCTGGTCTCGATGGAGTTACATACCTGCTTCTCAAACGTGGCAGGTACTTCCTTTTACACCAGCTTTCTATTTTCTTCCAGTACTGTCTCAACAATGGTGCTACTCCGGAGCAGTGGAAAACTGCCAGTGTCATTCCTCTGTTCAAAAAGGGCGACCGCACATCACCTGTCAACTATCGCCCAGTCAGTCTCACTAGCTGTATTGCAAAACTGATGGAATCGTGTGTCAGAGAAACACTCTGGAACTTCTGGAGCTCTCACAGTCTCATCTGACCCTCACAATATGGATTTGTCCCTAACTCCAGCTGCAGTGATCAGCTTGTCAAGTTCCTTGAGGACATTACTCAGATCACTGACAGTGGCTCATGGGTGGATGTTGTCTACCTTGACTTTGCTAAGGCTTTCAACTCTGTGCCACGCAAAAGGCTTATGGTGAAACTCTCTGCAATGGGTGTGAGGGATGACCTTTTTAACTGGTTGAAATCCTTCATTCTCAGCTGAAAGGAGGTAGTCACAGTTCTAGGAGAGCATTCTACACCATATGAGATGTCATTGGGTGTACCACAGGGATCTGTCCTTGGTCCCCTCTTGTTTGTGGCATACATTAATGACATAGATGCCATTTTAAAGAATGCCACAGTATTGAAATATGCAGACGACATCAAGCTGTACCTTGAAATCAAGACGACAGATCCTGATGTCTACAACTCTTTCCTGCAATCAGACCTAGACACAATGCAGCAATGGATCACAGACTGGCAACTGAAACTGGCTGTGGACAAGTGTACCACCATGCATTTTGGGAGAAAAAACCCTGCGTCCACATACTCCCTCCACAACACTGATATCAAGAAATCCTCTTGCGAGCGTGATCTAGGCATCACTGTCAGTAGTGATTTGCGTTGGACAAAGCATATCTCTAAAATTGTCAAGAAGGCCGAGGGTGTCTTGGCATCACTCAGCAAGACTTTTGTTAGCCGCTCTCCAGCCATCTATTTAAAACTGTATACAGCTATGGTACGACCACACTTGGAATTCGCATCATCAGTTTGGAACCCCTATCTTGCTCAGAACATTGACCTCCTGGAATCTGTCCAGAGACATGCAACCAAACGCATACCCTCCATCAGACACCTACCATATTCTGAGCGCCTTGTTTTCCTGGGCATGGATTCACTGAAGCTCCGGCGTCTGGCGACGGACTTGGTAAACACCCACAAAGTTATCAACCACCTCACCAACAACAACACTGAACACCTTTTTGATCTCCATGTGTCTAACACACGTGGACATGCCTACAAAGTCAGAAAACAACACAGCTCCCATGACTTTCGGAAACATTTTTTCACGCTCAGAGTTGCTGAAGCATGGAATAAACTGCCTGCGTCAGTTGTTGACTGCCATGACACTGCATTCTTTAAGGCCCTCATGCTTTCCGAAATCAGCTGAAACTACACCTGATTATACATACACTTTAGATGAGTTGTAGTGCACCTGAGCACTGTACATTATTATTATTATTATTATTTAAAAGAAGGGGTGGCAAGCTAATTAATTAACCCCTTCATGGAATCGTTGATAATTGATCAACCCCCATTGTGTCATCATCAACATTTAACGCCTGTTTTCTATGCTGGCATGGGTTGGACAGCTTGACAGGAGCTGGCATGGCCAGGGCCTGCACCACGTTTCAAAGACCATGTACAATTCAAAAAGTATAATAAATAAAAACATTTCTTCATTTACAAACAATAATTCCTTTCATCTATTGTGTCTTTACCACTTTTTAGTAAGAAATACTTTTACAGAAATTTAATGAACATACTTAATGAAATTGATAAAGAGCAATAAAAATTCAGTGATATTGATATAGTTGGAATATTCAAAGTGAAATACACGTTTGGTGAATACTAGTTTTTGGCAGAAACTTTAGCATGTCAGGCAAAATGCTTTGCGGTATTTCGTCTGTCTTTATGTTCTGAGTTCAAATTCTGCTGAGATAGATTTTGTCTTTCATCCTTTCGGGAGTTCGATAAATTAAGGATCAATATCTGTGATATTTAGGCTTTAAGAAATGTGTAGATATTTAAGTAGGATACACAGAATATTCCATCATCATCATCATCATCGTTTAAGGTCTGTTTTACATGTAAAACGTTTCTCCAATGTACAACAGAACATACCTTCAGGCTGTCTTTTATCGGTTGCTGCTGTGTATAAGACAAGATTCTAACCTTTTGTCTTGGACAGAACACTTTCATGTGTTTCCATTCTCACTGGTGGCACGTAAAAAGCACCCACCACACTCACGGGGTGGTTGGCGTTAGGAAGGGAAACACTGCCAGATCAGACTGGAGCCTGGTGTGGCCACCTGGCTCTCCAGACCCCACTGCAACCGTCCAACCCATGCTAGCATGGAAAACAGACCATGCTGCCTGGCCATTTAACCACATCCACTTGAATACGACACAGAAACAGTGTTTCACTTTTGGTGAGGTGGAAAGGAGTCTTTCATTCCGTCTCTCTCTCTCTCTCTCTCTCTCGTATGTTATTCAATTGCACATCAAAGTAAAAATGGAAGAAAATCGATTCTTACTCTCTGTCATCTCTTCGTCTTCTGATTGATCTTTGAACAACGTCGATGCCAATAACTGAAACTAAACAACAATTAAAAGGCATTTTAATCAAAATAACAAACGAGAGTTTACTTTTGACATTTCAACAAAAAGATATTTAATTGAAGATCCAGACAATATTTATTATGTTCAATGGTGGTGGTCGTTACATACATGGTTGTGTGGTTAAGAAGTTTACTTCACAAGCACAGGCTCTCTGGTTCAATCCCCATGTACAGTACTGCAGACGACTTTCTACTTTTACACTCGGGCTTAACCAATGCCTCTCAGCGAATTTGACAGACAGAAACTGTACGAAGCCTGTCGTGTGTGTGTCTACATGTACAAGAATAAATATTGAAAGCAGTGTGTGATTTGCAGACAAAAGAGCCCATGAGCAAATTGCTGAAGACTCTGCTTTGGGTATTCCTTCCAACACTCAGTGACAACATGACAGTATGACATAACAAAGGACTTCTTTAAAACAAACCTCCAAAGCAGCACATACCTGACACCTTTCATAGATGACAGCAATTACAGAACCTGTTAATTACAGCACCCCATCTATTATGGGTCTAACGATGTATGGAAACAATTTTGTAATGATTTTAATTAAAAATGTAGTACAATCCATTTTCTATTACTCATGCCTATATATATATATATATATATATATATATATATACACACACACATATATGTAGAAGGTTGAAAAGGAACACACATGAGTTGATATGTATAAGGAAAATAAGACAAAGGTAGAATCCTTTTATCCTGAAGAACATTTTGGCACTGGTTTCAGTCGTAGCAACTTCTTCAACATGAACTAAAGGATTTAGACATCAGCCGGAACTGCCTCCCCTCACTAACTCATATCGACTTACAACGTGCCCTACAACTCAACATGCACAAATTCAGACATTCCAAACTAAAGAAGGATTTACAACCAAAAGCCTACCATACATCTCCACACACAACCCCCTTCACAATGAAGCCTTCAACACCATCTTCCAGAACATTCCTCTGTGATTTCTCCTCAACTAAAAAGGGACCACAGAATGAATTTAATCCTCCAAACGTACACCATCATAAAGAGGAAAAAAACAACCCAATTCAACGACAAGTTTTCTAACAAAAGCCCAAGTGCACTCGTCAACCACATTGAAACCTTCAGTAAAAAATGCGGATGACCTATCTGTGGTATATGCGTCAACCTAATTGAGGGGTCAGAGTTCTCCTTCAAACAAGGTCAATGTTTTACAGTGAAAAACAAACTTCATATGTGCTTTGGCAAATCTAATAACTTGCTCAGGGTGTCAAGAGCAATACAGAGGCCAAACCAAAAGACAGTCTATGCCAGATGATGACCCTACATAGATCCCAGATTAAAATTTGGAAATACAGAAAAATAGCATTTAGGGAACACATCAACATTTGTGTCACTAAAAAACAACCCAAATTCAGAATTTTCCCCTTTTATAAATTCAGGGACGATACAACCTATAATCAGCGCATTAGCAAAGTGTTATATTCTATTGCAAAATATAAACCCCTTTTGAACGCGTCCACCACAAATGACACTACTACAAGGGCCTTAGAATAATACCCACGCAAATATTAAAAATGATGAATTTATTCAGAACAATTCCAATCACAACTGTTTTAACCACAACTGGTCACTTTTAGGTCACTTGACCATTTAAGAAGACTCTACCAACATCCACTCCCGTCTTTTTCATCTTCTTTCTCTTCTTTTCCTACTCCTTCTTCTTCTTCTTCTTCGTTGTCCCCTTCCTTGGCTACTCACATCCCTCATATCAAATATTCTTTTACATCTGCTACCAAGAGTTCACAAGAGTAAAAAAGAGACAGACAGACAGAAAAAAAGGAATATGTCCCTTGAAGACTATGGAAATATTTTTAAAAAACATTTCATTTAATTTTTTTCATACTTTTATTCTAAGTTGAAAAAAGTCAGAGAGACTGAAACCAGTTCGAAAATGTTCTTCATGATAAAATTGTTTCAGCATTTTCGACCTTGCTTTATTTCCCTGTTTATAATCATTGTTTAATGTCTGCTTTCCATGCTGGCAACGGTCGGACACTTTGAATAGAACTGGTAACCTGGAGAGCTGTACTAAGTTCCAGCCTGGTTTGGAATGGTTTCTATGGCTGGATGGCCTTCCTAACGCCAACCATTTCCAGACTGCAATGGATGCTTTTGCTGTGCCACTGTCATGGGTGCCACTTACCTGTGCCACTGGCCGTGACTCTGATTTCACTTGGCAGTCTTCTCAAGCATGGTCTCAGTCACTTGTCATCGTGCTCAGTGAGGCCCAACGTTTGAAGATCGTGCTTCACCACCTCGTCCTATGTCTTCCTGAGTCTACCCCTTCCACAAGTTCCCTCCACAGTTAAGGATCGGCACTTCTTTACACAGCTGCCCCCATCCTTTCGCATCAACTGCCCGAAGCCAACCGTCACCTATTTCCGACGAAGCTAATTACTTCCCCATGGTCAGACATGGACTCACCCGAATACTGGAAATGGGTGATACTGCTTTTATAACTGTGACAATCCTTTTACAAAGACACACACATGAGACAGGCTTCATTCAGTTTCCATTTACTTAATCCACTTGGCCAAGGTGCCACACAGTGAGACTGAACCTGAAACCATGTGTCTGGGAAACAAACTTCTTAACCACTCAGCCACACACTCTCTGCCTCAGATTCTACAAAAAGCAAAAGAGAAACTCCACATGGATTGGAAAGAGAGCAGAGACTACGTAAGAGAGAGGGAGAAAAGGAGGAGAAGAGAGAGAGAGAGAGAGAGAGAGGGAGGGAGGCTGTCTCACTTGTTTGGTTTCTTCCGGATCTGTATGATCCACCATGTCTGCTAGTTCTGTTTGTAAATATGTAACTGCTTTTACTGGGTCATCATAAGCTATTTCTTGAAACTTGTATTTACGTATAAGATATATACACCTACGTAGTAGATGTTCCTGAGATGGCCGAGACAACTGGAAAACAAAAAAAGCACAAAAGGCATCAGCTACTTTCATAGGCATTTAATAATAATAATAATAATAAGTTGTCAGAGATCACAAAGAAAAAAAATGCTTTCTAATTGATGTATCAATACCAGCAGATGACAATGTGTCTCTAAAAGAAATGGAGAAACTTTCAAAATACAAAGACCTGGAAATAGAGGTAACTAGAATGTGGAATCTGAAAACAGAAACAATCCCTATCATAGTAGGCACATTAGGTATGATAAAAAAATATTCAGACAAATACATAACAAAAACACCAGGACTTACAAACACATATAACATACAGAAAATTGCACTACTAGGCACTGCACACATCCTACGCAGAACACTTTCCATACAATAACCATCAAAGCATCACAACAAATCACAGCACATACCCAAGGCACACAGAGATGCACTCGGTAGTGAAGTGAAAGCACGCTATAAAAATAAAACTACTGAATGATAATAATAATAATATTCCTTTCTACTCAAGGTACAAGGCCTGGAATTTTGGTGGAAGGGACCAGCCAATTACATCGACCCCAGTATTTCACTGGTACTTAATTTATCGACCCTCAAAGGATGAAAGGCAAAGTCAACTCTGGTGGAATTTGAACTCAGAACGTAGCGACAGATGAAATACCTATTTCTTTACTACCCACAAGGGGCGTAACACAGAGGGGAGAAACAAGGACAGACAAAAGGATTAAGTCAATTACATCAACCCCAGTGCGTAACTGGTACTTAATTTATTGACCCCAAAAGGATGAAAGGCAAAGTCGACCTCGGCGGAATTTGAACTCAGAATGTAACGGCAGACAAAATACTGCAAAGCATTTCGCCCGGCGTGCTAACGTTTCCGCCCAGCTCGCCACCTTGCTACCATAATAATAATAATAATAATAATAATAATAATAATAATAATAATAATGATGATTGGATGTAGAAGTAGAAGAAAATTGTTTTTTATCTTTTTTTTTTTTTTGGTAATCCAACAAAAGACTGCAACCAGACCCCAAAACAAAACAAAATGGTGTAATACAAGACCAGGAAGAGTTTTCCCTCTCCCAACAATAAAAAAAAAAATAATACAATGCTGCATGCACCTCAGCAACATGCAAGTGCTGCAGGCGATGCAGTAGAAATTTGCCTAATAATAATAATAACAACAACAACTGTTGAGTTGTTTATAGAATTTTCTTTCATTGTTTTTGAAATGTCTTTTCTGCTGGGATCCTTTTTTTTTCTTCATTCATTTTATACCTGACACTGCTTCAATTCAATGTCTCGGTTCCTCTTCTGCGCCCCATGGTTGTACTTCCTTTGCACTTTGTCCCTGTGTGTCTCCCCCCCCCCCCGGCTCTCCTGTCCAACTTCTCTCTCCAGCTGTCCTATTTGGTTCTCAATAACAGATTCTGCAATTCCCTATGGAAGCAGAATCAATACCACACAAACAGAAAAGAAATAAACCTCAACAAAACGAATTTGTGTTACATTAAAAAAGAATTGAGAAGAAAACTGCTTTGAAGATTAGGAGAAGAAAAGGCATCAAAGAATACCTTCAAGGCCCAGAAGTCATCAAGCCTCATCTTAGGAAGACTGTCTTTTCCAGGGTTTCCTCCAAATAGATAATGAACCTGGAATATAGTTTTAAACACAGTTTTAAGCAGGTAGAAAACATTGTCATACATTTATAGATTATAATATAACAATTGATTTTAGAAAGTTTGAAATTTTGAAGGATGTGGTGGTGGTGGTGGTGGGAGGGTCAGTTGATTACACCCCCCCCCCCCACCACCACCACTGCTACATGATATGTACTTTATTTTATTGACCTTGAAATGAAGGGCAATGTTGACTTTGGTTCAATTTGAACTCAGAAACCTCCCAATGAATCTGTCAGTCGATTGCTCTTAGCAGCAGCAGCAGGTGTTGCAGGGATTTGTGATATTACATAATCCAGCTGATTTGCCAAACCTGCCAATCCAACAAAGACTCTCCATTCTTTTTGAATTTTATTCATTTTAAAAGTCATAATCAAAGACATGGGGAATTCTCTCCCAGGATCCACCATCTTCTCAGATATTTTGATCAGTTGAAGAGAATCAGAGAATAATTGCAAACTTGAAAGTATGAAAACAGAAAAACTACAGCAAATGGTGTGGTTAAGCGGCTCCCTTTGTAACCAGAGGGTTTTAGGTTCAGTCCCACTGCATGGCAGTGTGGGCAAGTGTCTTCTACCCTGGTCCTGGATTAACCAATCCCTTGTCAGTTAATTTCGTAGATAGAAACTATATACAAGCCTGTTACATATATATATATATATATATATATATATACATACACATACACACACACACACACACACACACATAAACAAATAATTGTATCTGAACGTGGATGATGCCAGCGCCGCCTCAACTGGCCTCCGTGCTGGTGGCATGTAAAAAGCACCAACCGATCGTGGCCGTTGCCAGCCTCGCCTGGCACGTAAAAAGCACCCACTACACTCACAGAGTGGTTGGCATTAGGAAGGGCATCCAGCTGTAGAAACTCTGGCAGATCAGACTGGGCCTGGTGCAGCCTCCTGGCTTCCCAGACCCCAATCGAACCGTCCAACCCATGCTAGCATGGAAAGCGGACATTAAACGATGATGAGGATGATGATATGTATATATAGTAATGTTTCTATGCCAACAGAATGTGGCAGTCCTGTGAAGGACGATGTTACTGTTGTTTTAGCCGCAGGAAAACATCTCTTTCAGCTGGCTAATGACACGCATTCTGTGTCAGGGTATAGCAATTGCAAGGGAGGTCATCGCTTCCATCTCTAGCCTTACATGATACTCAGACTGAGGTTTCTGAATGCTATCCATCCTCAGTATGAGACAATCACCAGCCGGTGACCTATATATATATATATATATATATATATATATATACATACATACATACATACATACACACACACATGCATATGGAAAAGACAAATTGCTTGGTTCCCCTCACAACTTTCTCTCAGAGTCAAAAATCTACCAAAACAGTTCTTCAAAGTCCTTAAACTAAATTGCCCCAAAACACCATAAATACGACCCTATATTTAAAAAACATTCTATCATTAATAAAATTCTGCTCCAAATAACTAAAAGCATAGATCAACATAAGATACGCCATACGAGTCCAAATAATATTAATATAACGAAAATTACAAATAGGAATGCAAAAATGTGTAATTGTGGAGCCCTGAATTATGTCTGCTGGTGGGTTTATGCCTATGCAAAAATATAATCTATAAATGTACAGTGACAAATGACAAACATGAAGCTAGGGTATACGTAGACTTCAAGAAATGATACAGAACACATGTAAATTCCTTTAATAAGTTAAAACATAAAAATTCTACAGTGTTAGCCAGGTACATACAAGACTTAGAATTACAGAACATTAATTATACATTGTCTCGGTGAATCATAGATGAGGCCCCACCATACAATACGATTACTGGCAGATGTCGAGTGTGTAATAAAGAATCATATATGATCCTTTGTGTATTTAATTCCAGTTTTAGATAGGTTTTCTGGTGCTATTTATTCGTACAACCATAGATACTATTCAACTTTCATGAAATGATTTAAATTTGAACCCACTTACCAACATATCACCAATACAAATATAGATTTTAAGAAACTCCGTACACAATCTAATTTTTCTCCCATCAGCCCTCATAAGGCAAGCCAAATGAGATCGAAGTTGTGGCCGATGCCAGCGTCGTATAACTGGCCTGGCCAAAAGCACCCCTCAATCGTTGGGCAAAATGCTGTGCTTGAGAAGACCTGTTGAGCCAAACGAAATCATAGTCATGGCTGATGCCACTGCTGCCTGACTGGCACCCGTGCTAGTGGCACATAAAAAGCACCATTCAAACATGGCCAATACTAGTGCCACCTAACTGGTTCCCATGCCAGTGGCACAGAGAAAGCACTCACTACACTCTCTGACTGGTTGACACTAAGAAGGGCATCCAGCTGTAGAAACCTTGCCAGATCAGATTGGAGCCTGGTGCAGCCTCCTGGTTTGACAGTCTTCAGTCAAACCATCCAACCCATGCCAGCAGGGAAAGCAGATGTTAAACGATGATGATGGTATGTATGTATATCATCATCATCATCATCATCATATACACATCTATCTGCGTTTGTCCACTTCCCACTTGACATCTGGTGTTGGTTTGTTAACTTCCTGTAACTAAGCAGTTCAGCAACATGAGACTGATAGGATAAGTACCAGGCCTTCAAAAAAATATAAACCCGGGGATTGATTTGACTAAAACCCTTAAATGTGGAGCCCCAGCATGGTTGCAGTCCAATGATTAAGACAAGTAAAAAAAAGCTAATGAAATTGCAGACGATTTTGGTTCTTGTTTTGCATAGAATAATTCTTGAAGGGAAACATAAAAATAATCTTCATTTCTTTTGCATTTGTAGAACTTGTTCTTTAAATTACTGAATAAAACTGGAATAAAAGCTAAATGAATATTGGTTGGGAAGTTATTCCAATGAGATTCAGTTTTGCACTAAGCTATATATCATCATCATCATCATCGTCCTCATCATCCGTTAACATCCATGTTCCATGCCAGCAAAAGAGTTGAATGATTTGACAGGACCTGATGGGTCTGAAGACTGCATCAGGGGCCAAAATGTCTGCTTTGGCATGGTTTTTATGCCTCTCCTAAAACCAAACAGTTTACAGCATGGATTGGGTGCTTCTTTTCATGGCACCAGCACTAGAGAAGTTGTCCTGCAGCCTGAAGGACTAAGATCTCCTTTGACTGAGGAAGGCACAGTAGAAGGGTGGGGAGGTGGACTTAAGCTGTGAGACGAGGGCCCCTATGAAAGAAGGGGCCAGAAGAGAAGAGGTTTTTTTGTTGTTGTTGTTGTAGAAGAGCCACAGCAGGCAAGAGAGGTAGGGCCTGTCAGGGTGGAGCTGGACTGAAATAAAGTAGTTGTGATGAAGTATGTGGGTTGACCATCAAAACAGAAGGTGAGTAGAAGTGAGAGGAGAATATAAAGTGTGGGTGGGGGAGAGGGAGAGATGGACAGAGCAACGTTTCCAGAGACCCTCAAACTAAACTTCTAACTTCTCATCCAATACAAAAAGGGAGACAAAAACAGGAAATCCTTTATCTAAGATTGGTGAAATACAAATTTAATCACAAATTTCGTTTCCTGAAAGTCCATTGTAATACGTGTGGTGCTTTTGCAATGGTTGTTAAAATTAACTCTTTTACTCTTTTACTTGTTTCAGCCATCCGGCTGAGGCCATGCTGGGGCACCGCCCTTGTTAAAAATATGGAACGCTTCACGAATTTGCGTGTCATCCTTGCGCAGGGGCCATGCTAATCTTCTCTGTATCGTTCCAATTTTAGTATATGTATTGCCGGTGGGATTCTTTGGTGCTACTGAAAGTATAACAACAATAACAACACACAAACAAGCAAACAAATAAAAGCCAGTGTTACCAACCTTCCTGTGGTGGTCATAGACTAATTGATGTGCAAAACGAGGAACCGGTTCCACATGCTGCATCTTATTCCAATACTGTTGCCCCGTGTTCTCATTTTTGTATATACAGGACCTGAAAAGGGGATAGAATACATCAGGCAGCACAACGAATTCCACTCAGTCATCACAATTCCTCTAACATTTGACATTATTTTTACACAATATCAAAACAGACAGAATCAAGTCTCAGGTCACCATTGTTCCAAAACAGAGGTTTTTTTTTTTCTTTTTGGCTGTGGAAGCTGAACACACAAGTATAGAACTATGAAGAACACGTAACAACATTTTATCATCATCAATTGAACATCCCCTTTTCCATGACTGCAGGGGTCAGGGTTAGGGTTGGATTTGTTGAGGCAGATTTTCCTTGGCCGAATGTCCCTCTTCTCAACAGCCATCCCCTATTCACAAGCGAATCCAGACTGGAAATGAACGAAACTATTTTTATGAGTGCCACTCATTTTCAAATATCACACACAAAGGGCTTCTTTCAGTTTCCATCTACCAATCCACCTACAAGGCTTTAGTTGGCTCAGGGCTACAATATACACAGTGGCATTGAACTTGAAACCACAGGGTTCAGGAAGCCAACTTGTTAACCATACAGCCATGCCTCCCCCCTAATAAACTGGTTAGAATTTTATTATGAGGTTAACTTTCAGATTTGTGGAAATCTTTCACCACATTCTTCTATTCCATGTGTTGAGGCTGATGCCCCAGTTGAATCAGTAATTAATTAACGTCTATAATTATAGGCAGAGACTGAGTGACTTGGCTAAACACACACACACACATCATAATATATTACTCTCTTTTACTTGTTTCAGTCATTTGACCGTGGCCATGCTGGAGCACCACCTTTAGTCGAGCAATGTTGGAGGGGTGGGGGCAAACACAGACACACATCATCATCATCATCATCGTTTAACATCCGTTTTCCATGCTAGCATGGGTTGGACGGTTCAACTGGGGTCTGGGAAGCCAGAAGGCTGCGCGAGGCCCAGTCTGATACATATATATATATATACGACGGGCTTCTTTCAGTTTCCATCTACTAAATCCATTGACAAGGCTTTGGTCAGCCTGAGGCTATTAGAAGACACTTGCCCAAGGTGACACGCAGTGGGAATGAGCCCAGAACCATGTGGTTGGTAAGCAAGCTACTTACCACACAGCCACTCTTGCACCTATTGTAAGTATTTGTATTAAAGAATTGAAATAATAAAACAGATAAAAGTTCAAAACCCCAAAGATATGGAGATTATTTCAAAACTGATTTTAGTGAGTTTCAATACAATTTAACATTGAACCGTGAATATAAATAACCAACTCTTGATTCAAACAAATAATATAACAACAGCACTTCATAACAACATTCAAAACTTTACAATAAAAAATTTGATTCCATAAAACGAATTTAAAAATTCATTCTCAATATATTCCAGTAAATTCAAACATGAACGTCTGATTGATGTCGGCTTTTTGTCAACTGAGAACATCTCTTTCCTTTAGATGATGTGTACTCACAGCACATGTAATTCACCAGTCAAAAGGGGACTTTGAGACGACCATGCTGTTTCAACCTCATTGTATGTCTCTTCAGTCAAAGCTATCCTCCCTGGCAGAGGGTTCGAACACAAAAGCATAGACATTATTTGCTGACCCCTGCCAAACAGAGAATCATTCATGGGGTACACACAGAACATCCTGGCAAATTCAAACAGGAATATCTGATTCATGTTGTTTTCTATCATTAGAACATCTCTCGTTTGATGATATTTGTCCATAACACACACAATTCTTTGATGTAAGGGCAATTTGAAATATTAATGTCTTGACTTCGTTGCATGTCTCCTCACTCAGGGCCACCCTCCCCCTCACACACACACACACCAATCAATTATTGATTTAAAAGACTGAATAACAATAATTACCATCGGTTCTTGTCGATGTCATAGACCCAAAAAGAATTCTTGACATTGTCTCTTTTATCTTTGTCTTTACTTAAACCCTGGAAAAAATAACAGAAATACAAAAAGATATCAAGAATTTCCCTGTGTATAAAAAGGTGGTCGTAATAAAAGAATGGAAAAAAAAAAATAACTGCCAGGTAACCGAACACATAAGAAGCCAAACAATGATGTCTGTTGAGGCTGAGGAAGAGAAAACACAGACACATTGACATGCAACAAAGACTGGTGGCAAGGACTGTTTTATAGATTTAAGAGATGAGCAATTATTTACATTGTTTACATTTGACGGGTATTTGTCCTCATCTTGTTTGTTGTTAACGTTTCGGCTGATATACCCTCCAACCTTCTTCAGGTGTCTTGGGGAAATCTCAAACCTGGGTTCCTACGGTATTTTTTCAAAGTTGTTATTATTATTACTATTCAGGTCACTGCCTGGAATTGAAATTGGAATCTTGGGGTTAGTAGCCAGTGCTCTTAACCATGCTACCAACTCCAAGATTCCGAGTTCAATTCCAGGTAGTGACCTGAATAATAGTAATAATAATAATAATAACATTGAAAAATACCTTAGGAATGAGAACTGAGGTTGGAAATTCCCCCAAGACACCTGAAGAAGGTTGGAGGGTACATCAGCTGAAATGTTGTGTTAACAACAAACAAGATGAGGACAAATATCCGTCAAATGTAAATAATGTACTCTTTTATATATTGAAATATTAGCATCAAGCAGTGTTTAGGCATCAGCAAAGTTTAGGCGAGTCGAAATATGCTTGCATCATATCTCAACTGATATAATATATATATATATATATATATATATATAGACAGGGTGTCCCTCTTTGACTTCCCAGTACTCATGCATTTTGTGTTCAAGTAGATGTTTATTGATATACATACAATCCTAAAAAAGTAAAATTAAATTCAGAAAAATAAATTGTTGTAGAAACGATTATTTATTGTCCTTTAGAATTATTTAATGTTCTCTCTCATTCCTGCGTGTTCGCAAATGTTCAAACTGCCTTCCTTCATTCTCCAAACAAAGCTGATAACGTCCAGCAATGGATTCGACAACATTGCCAAACATTTCAGTTGGAATTGCAAGACATTGGATTCGAATTTCAGTTTTCAAATCATCAATTGTCCCTGGTTGTGCAGCGTAAACCTTATCCTTGAGATGTCCCCATAAAAAAAGAATCCATTGGTGTGAGGTCTGGGGAACGTGCAACAATACATTAGTAAACAATATATTAGTAATAATAAACAATACATTAGTAATCGTCTGTCAAAGAGTGAGTTTGTCTTTTTGCTGCAGGTGATGGCTAACTGTATCGATTAGTATTTAATGTCTCTGACTACCATTAGATGTCACTGATGCTGTAAATTTTTCAGATGGGAAATTCCGTGTTCGCTTCCCTGGATGGCAATAGAATCTGGGAACTTGTTCATCCTCAACATTTATTTCCTCTCATTTTAGAATTTCATATTTCTATGGTTGCTGCAACCTAGACGTGTTTCCACTTCACAACCATAACAATATGCTGCATGAAATTAGAAAATAAAAAGAAAGAAATCTTGAGGATGAACAAGTCTTCATATTCTATATTGTGATAATTATATACATACATATACATTGCTGTTAGGGACACTGTAGTTCATTTAGCAAATGAACGAATCTACTGCCAAGTATATTAAAGGCTTCTAAGTCAACATGGTGTCGCATCTGTGTGGGTGATGCTATTTAGTCACTTTCGGAAGTTACCTCCACAGATAAATCCGATTGTCTTACGACACCACATTTGGTGTCGTAATGAGTTCATGGATGGTTAATGTGGTGCTGAGGAAAGAGCAAGAACTCCTGAAATATGTATATACATCCATTTCCTATCTTTGACTGCATTGTTCACGTAGGCATACTCATATACGAAACATCGTAACTTTCAGTGTTGGCTCTAGTTTCGGTGGGAAATCAGTCGAGAGAACTTTATATATCAAATGTGTAGAATAACAAAAGTCAAACTAAGCCAATTCAGTTTAAAGTTAATTCTATTAATCCCTTTGGTTACTGGATTTCTGTTGAAATACTCTGTTTGTTCCAATTAATTTTGAAAATAAGAATCAAAATAAATGTCCTTATTAAGTTGGTGTTTGGAACAAAGATTAACAAGAAATTTTGATGAAAAGTTTTAATTTAGTTGACAGGAAATTTGCATCAGAGAACCAGGAGTGGTCTTCTGAAGGTTGGTATCAAGAAAGGCTAATTCCAAAAGTATATACATACATATATAAATTGGCAGATGACAAGCCTGAAGCAATTATTACAAGTTTCATGCTCAATTTGTTTTCATGTTTATTTTGTGCTTTGATGTCATGAAGCAAAATGAATGATTGTTTCACATTTTGGCACAAGGCCAGAAATATCAAGAGTAAACCCAATAGTCAACTGGTGCTTGTTTTATCAACTGTGAAAGGAGGAAAGGCAAAGTCAACCTCAGCGGAATTTGAACTTAGAACCTAAAGATTGATGCAATGCCACTAAGCATCTGGGCTTGGTGTGCTGACAATTCTGCCAGCTCTCTGCGTTCAGTGGATGATTTATTGACGGGTGACAGTGCTCGGATACCGTGACTTTCTTTGAAGCATACACAAATATAAACACACACATGCACACAATAGGCTTCTTTGCAGTTTCTGTCCACCAAATCCACTCACAAGGTTTTGGTCAATCCAGGACTGTAGTAGAAGATATCAGACACTGGGACTGAACCCACAACCATGCTTTTGGGAATCAAACTTCTTCATACTCCCCACCCACTTCAACCATACCTGAGTCTTTGGAACACCAAAGATCATCTCACTTGATCTCTTGTTTAAAAACAATACAAATAGAAAAAAAGAAATAATGATCTCATTTAAACATTAAACTTAATTCTAAACCAACAGAACAGGTGTGGAACAGGTAAAACTGAGTTTTGCTAAATGCTGTCTCATTGGCCCAGGTGTGGCTGTGCGGTTGAGAAGTTTGCTGCCCAACCACAGGGTTTTGGGTTCAGTCCCATTGCAGGGCACACTGTGAGCAAAAGTCTTCTAATATAGCCCTGGGCTAACCAAAGCCTTGTGAGTAGATCTGGTCAATGGAAACCGAAAGAAACCTATTGTGTGTGTGCGTGTGTGTGTGATGACATTGTGTAAATGTTGTAAATAAATGTCATTAATTTCCAATGCTTTGCAAAAACATGTCTGGCCATGGAGGAATATAATCATGCTTGAAAACAGGTGAGGGTTAGTGACAGGGAAGGCCACCACCTGTAAATACAGAGGCTCAATAAATTTTGTTTGACTCATGCAAGCATGGACGTTACTTACTGATAAAACATGAATTTCATTTAAGCCTGGATCAATAGTGGCTCTCTGTGTGAATCCAGCAGCTGGGACTGTAAGGTTAGAAAAAAAAAAGAATTAGACATTCTCATTTATTCTTCATGAGAACATTAAATTTCTAATGGTCATGCATGAGAATCGGTCCCTTTTGTAAGGTTTCATAAATTTCTGCCCCAATTTATTGTATGAAATCTAATCTCTTCATGTTCCCTTGTCTGTTTATGTTCCAAGTTTTACCAAACCACAGAACCTTTTAACGACATCACCAAACAGAGTATAAGTTTACTTTAATCATTGAATGTCAGTGAATATAGAAGAGTGTTTGGCCTTGACACTGAGGAGAATGTATAAACACTATTTATGAACAACTAGAGTGAGTCTTTCAGACATGACAGAGAAGTCAGGTAGGTATTGTGGATGAAATCTTTGTGAAATGTGAACACAAAACTAATCTGTGAGAGAAAACAAAAGACAAATCCATGCCAAATGTGCTCCCCTTATATAAGATCCAGTATCTATGGACTGTAAAAGTTTGTTTTCCATGCTGGCATGGATTGGGCAGTTTGATAGGATCTGACAAGCCATAGGACTGTGTTGAGTTCCAAAGTTTTATTTAACATGGTTTCTATGGCTGGGCGTCCTTCCTAACACCAACCACTTTACAGAGTGGACAGGTGCTTTTTTTCATTGTACTGGAACAAATGAGGTCAACAAGTAATTTGCAAGAAAAGAAAAGAGAAAGGAAAAAGACCCCTTGTCTGAAGATGGGGCAGGGGTTTCATATTAGGTGTGATAGAGGGATGAGCAGAGGTGATTTGCTATTGAGGATCTCGATGGCTATCCTTGCATTGTACTGGGAGGACAGGAGAGAGTCAAACATGGTCAGGGTGCCAGAGTACACTCACAAGGTACAAAACAGTGAATATAAGACCAATTGCCCGAGGATTCAAAACAATGACCCCAAAACAAACAAAAGACAATATAATCCCTTAACCCCTTCCCCACTAACGTTTTTTTTGGAGAAAATGCTTCATTTTCAGACAAATTTTCTTTATCAGATGAGCTTGCACTTTCATCTGATGTATTCCGAGCTTCTAATAGACAGTTCATACTCATTGTCATCTGGATGTAATTCATAAAAAGGGAAAAAAAAAAAAACAGATAAAAACTGAGAAATGCCAAGAATTGATGTACAAACTCGTCTGTGGCTGTTTTTGAAATTACATGTTTTGGATGAGTTTACTGGTTGCACTCTGAAAAAGACAAATTGGGTGAAGACAAGTGAACTCATCTTGGCTGGGTGAGGGGTTTAAGGAAGCCTCGTGTACAAAAATGTTATAGACATACTTTGTGAAGAATCTTTGCGAGTTCCATCAGTTATGACTTCAACTCTGTGGGAATCAACATCATACGTAAAAAAATCATTCAAATATTCCTTTGATCTTTGACCAGCAAATATATACAGCAACCGTTTTTTCTGGAGAAAACAAACAAAAAGAAAAGAAATACTGAATGAATATTTAGAAATTTCCTCCTCCTCATCATCAACATCATCATTTAATTGTTTTTCCATGCTGGCATGGGTTGGACAGGAGCAGACAAGGAGCTGACAAGCTGGAGACCTGCACCAAGCTCCAGTTTTAGCATGATTTCAACAGCTGGATGCCCTTCCTAATGCCAACCACTCTGAGAGTGTACTGGGTACTTTTTATGTGGTACCAGCACAAGTGCTTTTAACCAGCACCCGTGGGGTCACCAGACAGCTGAGAGTGGGGGGGTGGGGTGGAACCAAAAGAAGTGGCCATCTACCAGATGAGAGATTGATGTATGATAGATAGGGATAGCTGTCTTACTAGAGAAGAGATACTTGGCTACCCCAGTAGGGCAAGGAAGGGGAACAGACAGAAAGATAAACATTCATAGTGAGAGAAAGAGAGAGAGAGAGAGAGAGAGAGGGCCTACCTACAGGGAACAGAGATGGAGAGAGAGAAGGCCTGCCCACAGGGAACAGTGATGGTGGGGGGGGACATTGAAAACAATTTTCTTAACCCTTTAGCATTTAAACCGGCCATACCCGGCCAAAAGTATTCTGCCTGTTTTATGTTCAAACTGACCCGATCTGGTCTCTCACACCAACCCTACAATATCGTTTTAAAAATTAACAGCTTCCTCATCAAAATCTCATAGCTACAAGATAATGCATGATTAGTTCAAAACACTGTGGATAAAAAAGCATTAATTTTGGCAGAATAATGCGAACACTAAAGGGTTAAATAATTCTTTTAACAATTACAACAAATAATGAAGTCAGTTTAACGAATAAATTTCTCAAGCATCATCATCTTCCATACTGGCATCGGCTGAACAGTTCAACAAGGTCCAACAAGCGATGCCTTTCCTAATGCCATCCACTTAACAGCGGGTCAAGGGTGCTTTTTCTTTTATGACACTGGCACAAGTGAAATCACCAAGTTATTCAGGAGACAAAGAAGAAACCCCGTCTCGACTAAGCGGGGATGCAGTATTGACATTACGTATGTCTGTATCAGACACTGAGAGGTTAAAGCATGATAGAGAGAGGTAAGAACATGTGTCTTGCTATAGGTGAGAGACATAGCTTTCCCAAATGGAAGGAGATGGTGAGGGTGTCTCTTCAGAGTACAAGGTGATTATAAGAGAGGGAATAGGGAGAAAGGAAAGGGTGGTGGGTAGGCAAGTTTGCAAAAGCATAAAAAGTGTGGGACAGGATTTCATCTTGAAATAGAAAGGATGTCAATACGGTTAAACCTTTGGAAGTTGTTCTGAGAAATAGATTTCATTAGTTGTTGCATCATCATCATCATCGTTTAACGTCCACTTTCCATGAGGGCTGGCAAACCAGGTGGCTGCACCAGGCTCCAGTCTTGATCTGGCAGAGTTTCTACAGCTTGATGCCCTTCCTAACGCCAACCATTCTGAGAGTATAGTGGATGCTTTTACGTGCCACCAGCACGGCGCCAGTCAGACGGTATTGGCAACGATCAAAGAAAAATAAATTAGAAAAGCTTTTCTTGTAGAATATTCTGAAGAATAAATAATAAAGAAATACAAGCAAAGGTATTGCTAGGTTGTTAAGAAGTCTGCTTTGCGACCATGTGATTTGGGGGTTCAGTCCTACTGTACGGGACCTTAAGCAAGGGTCTTCTATTATAGCCCTTGGTTGACCAATGCCTTGTCAGTGAATTTCATAGGTGGAAACTGTGTGGAAGACTCTGTGTGAGTACACATCTTGGTTTGTTCCCACACTGCTTGACAACCAGTGTTGACTGGTTTTCATACTTGTAACCTAACAGTTCAGTAAAAGTGACTGATATAAGTACAAGACTTTAAAAAAAATTCTGGGGTCAATTTGCTTAACATGGTGCCCCAGCATGGGCACAATCCAATGACTGAAACAAGCAAAAACAACAAAAACAAAATAAAAATGGTTGGAACTCACTGGATGGAATAACATTGAATGACCAATGCGTGAGCGAACTTCACTGCAATCTTCCTGGAGTTTACGCCACGTGTTTGTAGGTACATGATAAGAAAAGAGACCACTGAAGGTTGGTTCATGACTTCTTTCTCCTTCACCGGAACTTCAAGACACAAAAAAAAAAAGAAAATTAAAACAAAGAATTTAAAACCAACATCATCATCATCATCATCTTAATATTCACTTTTCCCTGATTGCATAAGTCAGACAGAATTTCATCATCATCATCGTTTAATGTCCGTTTTCCGCGCTAGCACGGGTTGGACGGTTCGACCGGAGTCTGGGAAGCCAGGGGCTGCACCAGGCTCCAGTCTGATCTGGCAGTGTTTCTACAGCTGGATGCCCTTCCTAACGCCAACCACTCCGCGAGTGTAGTGGGTGCTTTTTACGTGCCACCTGCACAGGTGCCAGGGGGGGGGGTCTGGCATCGGCCACGATCGGTTGGTGCTTTTAACGTGCCACCGGCACGGAAGCCAGCCAAGGCGGCGCTGGCATTGAGGTAAATTTCTATGGCTGGATGCCCTTCCTGCTGCCAACCCTTACCGCTTTCCTGTAAGGTAATATTTCCCCCCGACAGACATCCTAGCAGAATATTGGTGCCAGATGAAAAGCACCCAGCACACACTCTGAAGTGGTTGGCATTAAGAAGGGCATTGAGCTGCTAGTCAGGCTGGAACCTGGTACAGCTCTGGTTAAACCCTACAACCCATGCCAGCATGGAAAACAGACATTAAATGATGATGATGAATCAGACTGCTGGCATAACAATTAGCAGGTTGGGCTCATCAGTCTTCATTGATAATCAACCAAACATAAATAATACTTCATAATTAAAAGATTATTTCTTTTAGAATTTCTTTGTTTTGACACACAACAACTAAACTTATTTACTCAAACAAGTGGCTGTTATGTCACTAATTGAATCACTTTGTAATTAAACACTTTTGTACCAATTCCGAAGACACTAAACATCTGCCCATCTTTTTTCAACTCTTTTCATCCCAACCCATCTGCTTCTATCACACAAATTTCCCATTATAAACTGGTCTTACATTAAAAACTTACATTACCTAATTTTCAGCTAATAGTGTTAAGGAGTGTGAAGTAAAATGGTCTTCTTTGTCATTTTCTATCAAATATGAGAGACAACACCAAATAGGTTTCAGTTTAATTCTAACCTTATCAGTTAAGCATAGCTTTTGCCATACTTCCTGAAGTGATGTGTCTTTCATCAGTGTATATGCATAAGATTATACACTTATTGATATGGGATAAGTTCGCTCAGAATGAATTTTTAAATTCAGAGTCACCATCTGCATGAAAAACCAACAGGTAAGTCTATGCATGTAATGAGGATCTATAAAGAATGATTGCATGGATAGTCATCCTGTTTCATCTTCAACAACAAGGGAACTACTACAACAAATAGAAAACCTCTTTAGTATCAAGATTGAGAAGTACAAGCATATAAAAATTTGTGAGGCCACATCACTCTCGGAGTGGTTGGTGTTAGGAAGGGCATCCAGCTGTAGAAACTCTGCCAGATCAAGACTGGAGCCTGGTGTAGCCATCTGGTTTGCCAGCCTTCAGTCAAACTGTCCAACCCATGCTTGCATGGAAAGCAGACGTTAAACGATGATGATGATGATGGATGATGATGATTAAAATCTCATGGGGATTTATGCTCTAAACTTCACATTAATAACGATAGAGTTACTTTACTAAATTCTTTATTTTCAAATTAATTTCAAGTCCACAAAGGCAAAATATTACAATAAAAGCATTAACAGCTTCGTCTTCCAATTTTCTTTATTACGCAAATCAGTTGAGATTGTAACTTGCAGCAGTTTAGTCAAGTCTTTTGCATCTTCTTACTAAAAGACGGCGCAGGAGTGGCTGTGTGGTAAGTAGCTTGCTTACCAACCTCATGGTTCCGGGTTCAGTCTCACTGCGTGGCATCTTGGGCAAGTGTCTTCTGCTATAGCCCCAGGCTGACCAATGCCTTGTGAGTGGATTTGGTAGACGGAAACTGAAAGACGCCTGTCGTATATATGTATATATATATATATATGTGTGTGTGTGTCTGTGTTTGTCCCCCTAGCATTGCTTGACAACCGATGCTGGTGTGTTTACGTCCCCGCCACCTAGCGGTTCGGCAAAAGAGACCGATAGAATAAGTACTGGGCTTACAAAGAATAAGTGCCGGGGTTGATTTGCTCGACTAAAGGCGGTGCTCCAGCATGGCCGCAGTCAAATGACTGAAATAAGTAAAAGAGTCATTGGCCATCAATCATCCTATTTTTTTGCAGATGACCTATTGACCCTTTAACAATCAAATGAGACTCTATCGAATGTAATACTTATTGATATTGTTTTGAATTAATCATGCATTATGTTGTAGTTTAGAAATTTCCATGTGATTGCTTATTTTTACAGTGACATTGCAGGGTAGGTATGAGAGGCTGGATCAGGCCAGTTTGAACAGTAAACAGGGAAAATATTTGGGCTGGATTTGGTCAGTTTAAATGCCAAAGGGTTCATTTTCTCTTCAGTCTGTTTGAAAATCACCATTTTTTTCTCTTTAGTCCTTCTTCCATGCTAGATGGAGTTGGACAGTCTGAGAGGATCTAACAGGTCTGAGAACTGCATTGTGCTCCAGTTGTCTATTTTGGCAAGGTTTCTACACCTGGAGGCCCTTCCTGACACCAATCACTTTACAGAGTGTGGACTGGGTTTGTTTTACATGGCACCTGCACCATACAGCTCACAAGACTAAGGCCACAATAGAAACAGTGGCTCAAATTAAGAGAGTTTAAAAAGTGAGAAATCCAATTTACCTGGTAAGAACTCGACCACCAAATACATAGATTGTCTGTTCATCAATGTCCATAGCCATTTGGTGGTCAAATACCAGCTTTGGTCCACCCATGGCAGAAGTATCTTCTGTTATTAAAGTCCACTTGCCAGATGTAATATCATACATATAGAAGTCACTCTGAAACAAACAAACAAAAAAAAAAGAACTTATAGAAAATATATTCTTTAAAATCAAAAACAGTTCCTGAATTCTCCCATCAGTGATTTCCTTGTGGTTATTGAAGAATGATTGATTTAAAGAACCACAAAACTAAATTTCATTCTTCAGAGGGGAAACAAAAATATACTGTCATCATTAACAACATTCGTTTTCCATGCTGGCATGGGTTGGATGGTTTGATAGGAACTGGCAAGGCCAGGATCCACACCAAGTGCCATAGCCTTCTTTGGCTTGGTTTCTAGGTCAGATGCCCTTCCTAATGCCGACCATTTTACAGAGGGGACTGGGTGCTTTTAACACAGCCCCATCACCAGTGCTTTTTAGGTCAGTTGGTGGGTCTTCTTGAGTAAAGCAATGGGCCACGTATCTCAGGCCTTTGTCATCTCCTTCTTAACACTCACTATTCTGAGATCAGCCTTCACTTTATTTTGTATAATTTACATTTTAATAAGCCATATCATCCTCATCACTGACATCCATGTCCCATGATGGCTTGGGTTGGATGGGTTGATAGGATCCAATGTGCTCAAGCACCACATTTTGCTCCACTGCCTGCTTCAACATGGCTTCACTCTCTGCTGGATGCCCTTCCTAACACCATCCACTTCACAGAGAGGGCCCGGTGTGTTTTCATGCTACCCCATACATCAAAGGTAACAGAGGTTGGTAGGGTGTTAAGAAGCTTACCTCCCAACTACATGGTCTCGGCTTTGTGACATCTTGAGCAAGTGTCCTCTAATTCCAACTCAGGGTTGGCCAAAATCTTGTGACTGCATCAGGTAGTGTGTGCGTGCGTGTGTGCATCGATACAAGTTTTGGCATTGACATTTCGGCAACCATCACTGAGTAGTGTTGTTGATGTTTGTTCATAATCGTCTCCAGAAAACATTTGGCCGCGAGAAATATTGCCTTGCTTGGAAACAACAAGGACATCCAGCTGTAGAGAATCAGCTTCAACCTGCCCCTCTGACTCATGCAAGCATGGAAAAGTGGTCGTTAAAACAATGATGATAATGATTACCTGACTTAATCTCCTTTCTTAATTCTCAAGCAATAAACATAGGTATATAAAAATCCTGACTCCTACCTTCAAATTTTCAACCGATCGCAAAGTGGAATCCAAATAACGCCCTAAACTGAAGATTTGCTTCCGTTCATAGTCCAAGCATATTTTATGACATGACCGGGCACTTGGGCCACCCTGAAAATCAAAACAGAAACTTTTTGAATTCTCCCTCTATAAATAACACAAATCATAAGTTACATACAGTTGTGTGTCTATACAGACAACACTTCATGAAACTTGTTCTATGTAACACCATCCAGTTTTGTATAAAATGAGTCAAGTTTCAAGAAGATGAGAGAATTTCTACAAGTTTCAAAGTAAATCTAAAAAGATTTCATATCAAGAAACATTTCTCAAACAGTTTAGATTAAAGACTATGAATAAAGACTATGATTAAAGACTATGAATAAAGTTTGGTTAAATGTTTGTTCCTGGATCCAATTGTGAAATTTTGTGAAAGGAAAACAAAATCATTTCTGCCATGAAGGTTTCTTTCCTCCAACCTCATCGCTGTTACCATTCTTAGTTTTAACTAAAAACAAAGCAATTAAATCTCACAACAGACTTAGTAAATTTGTTAATTGGTTCTAAATGTGTGGCTGACCTACCTCCTCTTCTGTATCTTTTGATAAACAAGTCCAGGATTGAGAAGGGACGTGGTAAGCCCAGAGATCAGCCAAATCTTGGTTGCCATCCCAACCACCATACAGATACATGGTCTCTGCAGAAAAACAGACAAAAACAGACATAGTAAAAAAAATTAAATTAGAAAAAAAAAGAACATGAGAAAACTGGTCAGTTGTAGTGTTTTTACATTCACTTATCCATGCTTGGTTGAGGCAGATTTTTCTGCAGCTGGATGCCCTTCCTGTTGCCAACCTTCACTTGTTTCCAAGTGAAGAAATATTTCCTTTTGGTCGGCAATGTCTGCATGGAAGACTGGAAACAAATGAGACACCACTTGTATGATGGTGATGTTCATTTACAACTACCACATGATATTAATGCAAGGAGACACACACACACACACAGAGCAAACTTCTTTCAGTTTCTATCAACCAAATCCACTAACAAGGCTTTGATCAGCCCAGAGCTATGGTAGAAGACACATGCTCAAGGTGGGACTGAACCTGAAACCACATGGTTGGGAAGCGAAATTCTCAACCACACACACACACACAAGTCTATATTGATATATTTTCAAGTAATTCTTCAAGGGAACTCTTTTCTAAATATGATTCATGCATAAAAAACAAAGAAAATTAGAAAATAAAATCACTGTTTCCTTTACAAGAAGACAGAATACTTTGATGAGAAAAAAAAAAGATTGAAACCAAATCCAAATGATTTACCTGTAAGAGGATCAATACACATCTGGTGACCTCCTCGCATACCTGGCCGGTGATCAAATGTTGTGTTATTACCTACAGAATTGACAAAACAATGGTTATGTTTGTAAATTGTTTTAATAAAACTATCTGTTTAAAATCCATAGAAAATGTAGAGGTGTAGCAATTCAGCCATAAAAAAAAAGGAATATGGCACAGGTTAACCCTTTCATTACTGAATTTCTGTTGAGATGCTCTGTGTTTCTTCCAATTATTTTAAATATAACAAAGAATTTAGTAAAATAACATCGTTATCATTAAGCTAGTGTTAGGAATATAAATTGTGACTAAGGTTTGGTGGAAGATTTGAATTCAAAACTTATGAAAACAAGACATTTGTACTAAAGAGCCAGAGCCGGTTTCAGCCAGGTTGGTAACGAAAGGGTTAAAGTAATCAGATGAAAATTAATTGGTTGTCATTTTTTAAACAAGATAATAATACTAAGATGTTGCTCTGCTGATTATGACTAATAAATCAATCTGAATTATTGCTGGCCTCAACTTTACTGAGAGTTTAGAGTGAAAACTATGACAAATAATACAGTATATCTGTAGAGAATGGTAGCAGAAGGAAATATTGGTTGGTTGATATCTGCAGTCATGCTTCACATTGGTTAGAGAGAGAGGGGCAAAGAATAAAGGGGAAAAATTGAGAGAGAGAGTGAGAGTTAAAATAAGAGGAGCAAAATGAGTGCACATACTATGCTTAGTAGCAGGCAATGAGTAAATGAATACCCCCTCCCCTCCCGCCCACACAAATTTTAATTTCAATGACTTCCTTTTTAATTTTTTCAATCCTGTTTTCTCTAATTTCATTTCCCACATCATCATCATCATCATCATCATCATCATCAAAAACAAATATTGCAAAATAATTGAACATTCTGCCAATACCTTTACTGATCGGTTCAATGGGTGTCCACTTTGGTTTGTAGTCCTGCTGGCTTATGTAATGGTGGAAAAGACCATCTATCAGACGAGAAGACATTATGTAGAGATTTCATCAGACGAACCACAGAATGCAAATATTAAAACAGAAAACAACATTTAATGCAAAGAAAATATTTTAATTGGTTTTGTCAAAATAAATTTATTCAAAAAAAAACCAAAAAAAAACACTGGAAGGGTACAGCTTGATCTAATGTTATTACAAAAAGTAAATTTTGTGGATTTTTCAATACAAGGTAGAGGAATGGCTCATAAGCATAGGTGTGGATGGTTCTGGGTTCAGTCCCACTATGTGGCACCTTGGGGCAAGTGTCTTCTAACTATAGCTTCAGGTCAACCAAAACCTTGTCAGTGGATTTGGCAGACAGAAAACCATCACTGCTTGACAACTAGTAGTAACTAAGCAGTTCAGCAAAAGAGACTGATAGAGTAAGTACCAGACTTGAAAAACAAGGACTGAAGTTGATTCATTCAACTAAAAACCCTTAAAGGTGGTGCTCCAGTATGGCCACAGTCTAATGACTGGGACAGGAAAAAAAAGATAAAAGATAGAATGATATTTTGCTTATTAGGGAGAATGGGTAAGAACATTGCTTCTCAACCACATTGTTGCAGGTTCAGTCCCACTGCATGGCTCCTTTTACTAAAGCCCTGGGTCCAACCAAAGCCTTGGGAGTGGATTTGGTAGACAGAAACTGAGAGAAGCCTGTCATACGAATATGTGTGTGTCTCCTTCTCGTGACATTGCTTTCATATTTTAAATGATGGATTAAGCAACGTTACAATACTGTTATCTTTACTTGTGTCAACCAGAGGCTGTGGCCATGCTGGGGCACCACCATTATGTATAATCTATATATATAAAACTCTAGTTGTGTGAGTGTCTGTCCCCTTCGATTTAGATTCCTAACTCCTCCCACATTTTGCGGTGCAGTTTAACCAAATTCGGGTATCTTATAGTCGTGATTCATATCGAGCCCGTCTGACTATTAGCGCGCGTCAACGATGAGTCTACGATTTTAAAAATAATTTAACATCATTTTTTATTCCATTTTAATGCATAAAATGCATCGTGTGTCGATGGCGGCGGAGTTGGCGTCCACGCTCACAGCTGCACCTGTTTGCTTCTCCCCCTTCCCTCCCTCGTGAAGTTGTGGGGAAGGGAGTGTAAAGAAATCAACGTCGTAATGCGTTGTGAAGGAGACCAGCGTTCTTTTAGAACAACGACTTCATGGCTTGAAGACACCAAAACAAAAATGGCTAAGAAAGCCCGAATTTATAAGGGAAGTAACTCTCTAAAAATGCTTATATAGTTATTTCCCTTACAAACCCGAGCAACGCCGGGCGATACTGCTAGTTTTATATATTTTTGTTTTCACTTTTTAGAAATGTTTCTTTTTGTTGTTACTCTTTAAATTTTATTTTGAAAACAAAAATGATTCATCAATGTATTTGAATAACGTTTTTTTGTGCATTTTTAGTCAGCATTTTAAATCAAAGCTAAATGTTTTAATACCGGTGAGAATATATAACAAAATGTCTTTTGTTCTTAGATCAAATTTCAAAATAGATGAGGGGCAAATATCCTCCTGGATAAGACACAGGACTAGGTAACATTTCAAGGTGATTTGGAATCTATTCTGAACAGCTGAGGGCAGTAAAGGATATATAGAATTAAATGTGTGAGCCAAATACACAACAAAATGCCAGAAGAACTTTGATCAGGTGTGTCTCATCATCATCATTTAATGCCCCACCATCCGTTCGTGTCCGTTGCCAGCCTCGGCTGGCCCCCGTGCCGGTGACATGTAAAAGCACCGTCCGCTCGTGGCCGTTTGCCAGCTCTGTCTGGCAACCGTGTCGGTGGCACGTAAAAGCACCATCCGTTCGCGTCCGTTGCCAGCCTCGGCTGGCCCCCGTGCCGGTGACACGTAAAAGCACCGTCCGTTCGTGGCCGGTTGCCAGCTCTGTCTGGCCCCGTGTCGGTGGCACGTAAAAGCACCATCCGTTCGTGTCCGTTGCTAGCATCGCCTGGCCCCGTGCCGGTGACACGTAAAAGCACCATCCGTTCGTGGCCGTTCGCCAGCTCTGTCTGGCACCTGTGCAGGTGGCACGTAAAAAACACCCACTACACTCGCGGAGTGGTTGGCGTTAGGAAGGGCATCCAGCCGTAGAAACACTGCCAGATCTGACTGGGCCTGACGAAGCCTTCCAGCTTCACAGACCCCAGTTGACCGTCCAACCCATGCTAGCATGGAAAGCGGACGCTAAACGATGATGATGATGATGATGATGATCCCTAGTGGCATGGGCGGGACAGTTTGACAGGAGTGGAAGAGGAGGAGAAAAGAGACCCGGGTCTTGAGTGCTAAGGTGGTAGTGTTGCATGACCAGGCAGCTGCGAGGAGGAGGAGGAGGAATGAATGTAGGGGTGGTAAGAGGAAAGACAGAAAGTCTGTGAGTCAGAGATCAAAGTGTGTTGGGAACTGACTAATATATCAATTAGTCAGGTAAACCTTTCTATGGATGCAGTCTTAGACGTGTGTGTGTGTGTGTAACAGCAGCACCATCCCAGGCACAGAAGCACAGTATACCATTGTATGCAAGACAAAATACACACTGTTGCAGAGAATATCAAGGAGCAAAAAATTTCACAATAAATAAACAGATTTTTAACTAAATTTACAAATCAAAGTAAAGAAAAAGTCTAACGACACATACCTTTGCTGGCACAGGTAATCATTTTTTCACACATGTCAAAGTCTCCTTGCATTACCTGAATTAAGAAGAAATTTGTACTTTTAGTTGAAAATAATATTTCCTTTTTTTTTTTTCAATGAGAACATATTTTTGAAACCATTTCATCAAGAAATACAACTATCATCATCATCATCATCTATTTTCTATGTTGGCCGTGGTTTGGAGAATTTGAGAGGAGCTGGTCAGCTAGGGGACAGTGCCAAGCTCCAATGTTTACTTTGGCACGGTTTCTGTGGCTGAATGCCCTTCCTGGTGCCAACCACTTTACAGAGATTACAAGGTGCATTTCACCTGGTACCATCATCATCATCATAAGCAAAGTCACCAACTCACAAAACCGGACCCCGACCCCTCAAATGATGGTCAGGGAATTGAGGGAGGTGGCCAAATGCCAATATATTTAATGTAGTCATATAATCAATTACACCCCACCCCATGGCCAGACATGTTTGGACAGAATATTGGGAATGAATGACACTGCTTGCATGACAGGGACATTCATTTATATCTACCATGTGATGTCAAGACAAGGAGACAGACAGACACACACATGTGTGTGTATGTATGCATGCATATATATATATATATATATATATATTATATTAAATTAGAGATAAAACCACTATTAGGCAAATCATACAATGAAAAACTTAAGCCAATACATAAGATTATTTAATTTATATTATTTAAATATATAACAAAATTATTAAAAAAATATAATTAATATAACACTACGATTGTTTCATGGATGTTAATTTCTTTAAATTTTCGAGTTACAGTCATTCTTTTATTTGTTTCAGTCATTTGACTGCGGCCATGCTAGAGCACCACCTTTAGTCAAACAAATCAATCTCAAGACTTGTTCTTTGTAAGCCTAGTACTTATTCTATCAGATCTCTTTTGCTGAACTGCTAAGTTATGGGGACATAAACACACCAACATCAGTTGTCAAGCGATATGTTTGTATATATGACATATATATATACGATGGGCTTCTTTCAGTTTCTGTCTACCGAATCCACTCACAAACCTTTGGTTGGCCCGAGGCTATATAGTAGAAGACACTTACCCAAGGTGCTACATAGTGGAACTGAACCAGGTATGCAAGCTACTTACCACATAGCCACTCCTGCACACATATATATATGTGTTTGTGTATATGACATTCTTTTAGTTTCTCACAAGGTTTTGGCCAGCTATAGCAGAAGACACTTGCCCAAGGTGCCATGCAATGGGATTGAACCCACGGTTGGGAAACAGACTTCTTAACCACACATCCAAACCTGTGCTGCCTTTTGTCCGTGAAGGCCGAGATGCTTCTGAGGGTCTCTACATACAGCTTTTACTATTTACAATTTGAAAAACAAAATAAAAAAAAAGCAACAAGAAAACAGACAAAATATATCACATCAACAAAAAAAAGTAACCTACCAAGATTTTATGGAGTTTTGTCAAGATTGGATGTTCAAGAGAAATATTTGTCTTCCTTTGCAGAGCATCATAAGCTTCTTTGTAATGATGCTGACGAAAATATTTCAAACACAAACGAATAGCTTCTCGTTCCCGGTACTGTCAACAAAAGAAATCGGTTCAGGTATTAAAATACCAAATAAAACAAATAACTGAAGGAGGAGGATTTTAGTTTCATAATTAACAATAATTTCATCTAAATTAGATTCTCCCAACTAAAATCAACACTGAATAATAAAAGATGTGAGTTTAAAAACTAGTTTGGGTCTATTAAGAGTAATACAAACAAGAGCACCAAGAGAGTGCAAACCTCCGTCAAGGCAACACCAACATCCTCTCAACGATTAGCCAGAGATGACTTTTAAAATGAGAATAGATGAAATAAACTCGACCGGTTTCACAAAAGGGAATACTAAAAATTAGGTAAAAAAACTGGATTGATCCCAAAATCTAATCAGTTTGTGTCAGTCACAAGGCAAAACATCCCTGAAAGTTTCATCCAAATCCATCCAGCGGTTCTTGAGATATCTTGACCATGGACAAACAAATACGACTGAAAACAATACCTCCACCTTTGCTAAAGTGGAGGCAATAATGATTTCCAGTTGCGGCAGAGGGTCAACGGTTTTTGAGGAAAGCCGATTACATCAACCCCAATGATCAACTGGCATTTGCTAAATGATATATATATATATAAGACAACTGGAGGTCTCTAAGGGACACCTTGCTAAGAGCCACTGACCAGATCTGTGGTTGGTGCAAAGTCCCCTCAAGACCCAAAATAACATGGTGGTGGAACAATATTGTTGACAGGGCTATTAGACAAAAGAAACAGGCTTGGAAGGACTGGAAGAACGGTGGTAGCAGGGAAGTATATCAGACTGCCAGAAGGGAAGCTAGGAGGCAGGTGTATTTAGCCAGAGGGGAAGCAGATAAGAAAAAAATTGCCAATGTTCTGCGCCGTGAGGATGAAAGACTTGAGGTATTTCGTGTTGCAAGACAGGGTGTGAGAGAGAATCGTGATGTGGTAGGAGAGAAATGTGTTCGCATGGAAGATGGTTCACTTGCGCTAAATGAGGATGCAAAGAGAGAGGTTTGGAGACACCATTATGAAAGGTTGCTGAATAAAGAAAATGAATGGGATAAAGAGAGTCTGCCAAATGTCGACCCAACAGAGGGACCAGCTATCCAGGTTGACAGTTCCTTGGTAGTTAAGGCAATTAGAAGTATGAAGACAGGGAAAGCCCCAGGCCCATCAGGAATTACTGCAGAGATGCTCAAAATATCTGGCAGTGTCGGCTATAGCCTTGTCACCCATATAGTTAACCAGGTGATACACGAAGGAGTCATTCCCAATGACTGGTGTAGCAGCATAATAGTCAACTGCTACAAAGGTAAAGGTGACGCCCTAGATACAAATAACTACAGGGGTATCAAGCTGTTGGATCAGGCAATGAAGGTTACGGAGAGAAGGGTCATAGCCCAACTGATTAGGGAGAGAGTCAGCTTAGATGAGATGCAGTTTGGGTTCGTGCCAGGGAAAAGTACTACTGATGCTATATTCCTGGTAAGACATCTGCAGGAGAAATACCTAGCCAAAGATAAGCCCCTGTACCTGGCTTTTGTTGACATGGAGAAAGCCTTCGCCAGGGTCCCCCGATCCCTTATCTGGTGGTCAATGAGGAAACTAGGGATAGATGAATGGTTAGTGAGAGCTGTGCAAGCCATGTACAGGGACGCTGCTAGTAAGGTGAGGGTTGGCAACAAGTACAGTGAAGAATTCCGGGTAGAGGTTGGGGTCCACAAAGGTTCAGTCCTCAGTCCCCTTCTATTTATCATAGTCCTCCAAGCAAAAACGGAGGAATTCAAGACAGAATGCCTCTGGGAGCTCCTCTATGCTGATGACCTTGCTCTAATTGCTGAGTCACTATCAGAACTGGAGGAGAAGTTTCAGGTGTGGAAGCAAGGATTAGAATCGAAGGGCCTTAGAGTCAACCTAGCCAAAACCAAAGTCCTAATAAGTAGGAAGGTAAACAAATCACAAACGCCTTCAGGTAGATGGCCCTGCTCGATCTGTAGAAAAGGTGTAGGTAGAAACTCTATAAGATGCACCAAGTGTAAGCTATGGACACATAAGAGGCGCAGCAATGTCAAAGGAAGGCTAGCTAGGAAAATAGTTTTTGTTTGTGGCAGATGCTCAGGAGCAATAAACACTGAAAATGTGCAGAGACCAACTTCTACCACATTCCAGGGAGAAAAACTAGAAGTAGTTGATAGCTTCCGCTACCTAGGTGACCAAGTCAGTAGCGGGGGTGGGTGTGCCGAAAGTGTAACTGCTAGAGTAAGAATAGCCTGGGCAAAGTTCAGAGAGCTCTTACCCCTGCTGGTGACAAAAGGCCTCTCACTCAGAGTAAAAGGCAGACTGTATGACGCATGTGTACGAACAGCCATGCTACATGGCAGTGAAACATGGGCCGTGACTGCTGAGGATATGTGTAAGCTCACAAGAAATGAAGCCAGTATGCTCCAATGGATGTGTAATGTCAGTGTTCATACTTGACAGAATGTAAGTACCTTGAGAGAAAAGTTGGACCTAAGAAGCATCAGTTGTGGTGTGCAAGAGAGACATTTGCGCTGGTATGGTCATGTGACGAGAATGGCTGAAGATAGTTGTGTGAAAAAGTGCCACACCCTAGAGGTTGAGGGAACCTGTGGAAGAGGTAGACCCAGGAAAACCTGGGACGAGGTGGTGAAGTACAACCTTCGAATTTTAGGTCTCACCAAGGAAATGACTAGAGACCGAGACCTATGGAAGTATGCTGTGCGTGAGAAGACCCGGCAGGACAGGTGAGACCACAACCCATGGCCTCTACCTGGTATGTAGCCAGTCGACTTATGCATACCTTTCCTTCTTGGGACACAAAACTCCACTTGTGAAGACCTGTTGAGGCAAGTGGAAATCAGAACCAAAATCGAAGTCGATCAACATCAATGGAAATTGCAGCTGTGATACCAGTGTCGATGGCACGTAAGCGAACCATCCAATCATGGCCGTTGCCAGCCTCACCTGGCCCCTGTGCCGGTGGCACGTAAAAAGCACCATCCGACCGTGGCTGTTTGCCAGCCCCATCTGGCACGTAAAAAGCACCCACTACACTCATGGAGTGGTTGGCGTTAGGAAGGGCATCCAGCTGTAGAAACACTGCCAGATCAGACAGGGCCTGGTGCAACTTTCTGGCTTCCCAGACCCCAGTTGAACCGTCTAACCCATGCTAGCATGGAAAGCGGACGCTAAACGATGATGATGATGATGATATATATATATTTGCCATGTTGGACCACTGAACGCAACACATTTTTTTTCATTCTCTCTTTCTCTATTTCCTCTTATTCGTTTCTGTCGAAGCATTAAAGGACTTAACCATTTTTCCCAAGTGTCAAACTAATACACTTACTTGTTTATACACATGTCTTTGTCTTTTGTTTTTCTGAAAATTTCAAACCCATGCTAGCATGGAAAGCGGACGCTAAACGATGATGATGATGATATATACATATATATATATATATATTTAGGGACAGTTTACGAAAAAAAACAAAAGATGAAGACAGGTGGTGTACAAAACAAACATGTATTAGTATAATGCTCAGGAATAGAAAAAGTCTGTGTGTATATATATATATATATATACATACATACACACACACATACACACGACAGGCTGTTTTCAGTTTCCATCTACCAAATCTACTCACAATGTTATGGTAAAGCTGAGGCTATAGGAGACACTTGCCCTGCCCAAGGTGCCATGCAGTGGGATTGAACTTGAAACCATGTGGTTTGGGACACAAACTTCTTAATCATATCTCTCATCATCATCATCGTCATTTAACATCTATCTTCCATGCTGTCATGGGTTGGATGGTTTGACAGGAGCTGACAAGTCTGCAACAAAGGCTACTTTGGTCTGCTTTGGTGGAGTCTCTACAGCTTAGTGTCCTTCCTAATGTCAACCAACCACTTCACGGAGTGGCACTGGGCACTTTTTAGATGGCACCAGCCCAGGTGATTTTTATGTGGCACCAGCATCAGTGGGGTCACCAAGTAGCTCACAAAACAAAGACCTCTCAGCTGAGAGAAGTAGAACTGAGGTGACTGGAGTATGACAGAGGGACGACAGAGTTGTTTTATTATAGAGGAGATACTTGCTTACCCCAGGAGGACAAGGAAGGTAGGAGAGAGAGAGAGAGGGGGAACAGTGAGGGGAATATAAGTAGTAGAGGGGACAGAGGGGGGATCTGCTTTAGTGTGGTTTTTAGGGCTGAATGCCCTGTTTCACTAAATGATACAACACGAACGAAAATCAATGTAAATAAATATGTTGTCCTACCATATTATACCAATTTAAACATGGTTTAACAGCAGCTGCATCATCAGTGCCACGGATTTCTATATACCATATACTGAAATTAAAGCTTGGACCCCAAGCCTGCAATGGAACTGCAAAACGAAGAATAAATAAATGTCAGTCACTAATTAGGAAGGAAATTAAAGAAATATATTATTAAAATAATATATTTTATATTCTTGTCTTTGGCCATACTGGGGCACTGCCTTGAAGAGTTTAACAAACTGAGCCCAGGATTCATTTTTTAAGTCTGATAATTATTGCATCGGTCACTTTTATTAAACTGCAAAATTACAGGGATGTAAACAAACCAACACTGGATGTCAAGTGGTGGTGGGGACACACATACAAGCTTCCACACAGTTTCCATGGACAAAATCCATTGACAAGGCATTGGTTGAGCCAAGTCTATAGTAGAAGGCACTTTCCCAAGGTACCTCCCTGTGGGGGCGGGACCAATACAATCCTTGAGAACAGATACTTTCAAGAATGGTTTTATTTCTTATGAAGAATGACTTCTATTTGCCCTTTCAGACAACACTAAAATGACCATTATGGTTTCTGAGAATAGAAGTGAGAAGACTTACCAATTTTGAGATATCTTACAGGGAAGTGATTATCATCTATTTCATTCAAAGGATAAAACGTCTCAGGTACATGATCATTCTTCAAACCACTGCAAAGACAAGAACAATCTTTGAACGGAAACGGCAGCCGGAAGGGATTTGTGTTATAGAATAGGAACTGCTTAAAGACTAAGATATTTCCTTTCATCAGAGAATGGAGAGAGAGAGAGAGAGAAAAGAAAAGAGAAAGTGAGAAGAGAGAGAGGGGGAGAGGGAGGAAGAGCAAGTGAGAGAATGAGAGAGAGAGAGAGAGAGTTAAAGTAGAAACTGGAAATGTTGGAGGTTATTGCATAATAAAGATGAAGAAAAGGTTTTGGAGGATTTTCTTTTAAATAAAAAACTGCAAGTTGTTGTTTAGACCCAGGTTAGCATTGACTGAGTACAACTTTGATCAAAAGCATTCCATCAATGACCATCATGTCTTTCTCTCAAGCACAGTACATCTGAAAGTAGACTATCTAAAGTGTTGTCCATTTTCCAAGACAATAGGGTATAATTTGAAGGAGATTTAGCTGTTGTTTCCAGTGGACCAGAGGCTCCCTTATCATTTGTAAATAATTGTGAATGAAGGGAAGTCGAAAGAGAGGTGGACTGAGCTGGTCGTCATCATTGTCCTTTAACTGATGCTGGCATCAGTTGGATGGTTCGACAGGATCCAATGGGTCCAAGGACTGCATTGGGCACCAGTGCCCCTCCTTTGGCATGGATTCCATAGATGGATGCCACCCCCGACACCAAGCAGTGTACTGGGTGGATTTCTTGGTGCCCTAGAACTACAAGTGAGGTCTCCATGCAGCTTGCAAGTTCACAAACTGCAGAGAGAGGCAGACATATGCCAGGAGATGAGGAGGTTGCCAGAGCAGCAGAAGAGATTTCTTGCTGTTGAGGAGCAACATGACGACTTGGATTTTAGGAGAGACAGACAAACAGACAGAGAGAGAAGGATTGAGTGGATGAGAACAGCAAAAGAGACAAAATGAAGAAATGGAACAAGTGGTGAAAACTGTAAAAAACAACAACAAAAAAACAAGTGAATAGTATATTTCTAAATGCATTGACAGAAGACAAAAGCTAGAAATATCCTGAGATCAATGATGTGCACTTAAGCCCTTTAGACCATCATTAATGGCTTTATTATCACTAAAATACTGGCCTTGAAGACATAGCTATGTTGTTTGATGCACTTATTTAGCAAAGGATCAAAAAAAGGACACAGTCATGAAGAGTACTTGATGACCGTGTCGAATATTGTAATTGCTGACCTTTCTAAAAGTTCAATCATGTGGTCATCTGTTGGGCCGCCATACACTTTAAACTTTTTCAGATTACACACATGGGTTTTCTCGTATTTACCAAACGTAACAGTTTCAACAATGGCAGGTCTCTCTAACTTCAGCACCAAATACTGAAAGAAACATTTTAAAATAAACATTACCAAAAATAATTCATTACAATTTAAACCACATTAATTTTATGATTAATTATGAGGCAATTATTATTATTAAAAGGATTTACCCGAGTCTGTCTCAGCACTTTTCAGAAATACCAACTTAAGACCATCAATACTAAAAGCAAAATAATTACTTCTTTTTTGGAACATGGATCTCGAAGTACATGAAGCTATAAACAATAGCAAGTAAGGACTGGGTTGAAAACCCTTTTTTGATATCCCAAACGGTTTTGGATTTATTTAGAGAACAGAATTATTTCATGTCCTCTCAAAAGTTTAAAAATTCATCTGACAGCTAGAAAATATTTACACTTTAATGCATAAATATTTTCTAAAATCTATTGTTATTTAAAATACAATATTTTGTATGATTGAGTAAATGGTAATTGATATTAAAATGATTTTCTGAGTTGCATCACCACTTTAAAGAGAATACCAACCTCAAACCATCTTTAATTAGGAGACGACAAGGGACCAAGACTTCTGGAGATTTGCTGGGCTTGAGAAGACACCCTAAGCAAAATCATGGCCATCCATACATACAGGAATGTCCTTTATGGTCATGCCCCCCCCCCATTTCTATCCTCTCTGGCAAAACTCACTCCCAACCCATCACCCCCACTGCAAGCCTCTTCACTTCCTCTCCTCCCCCCTCATACTCTTGTGGAACATCTCTTCTATCCCTTCTGTACTACTTGTATCCCACCTCCACTGTTAACTTGTGGGTAGACCCCCCCCTTCCCTGTCCTACTGGGGTGGCCAAGAATCTCTTCTCTAGTATCAGTTATCTCTGTCTCTCTATCTTACTCTAACGTCTTGCGCCTGACACATGGCCACTTCTCTTGGTTCCATCTCTCTCAGACACGACATCCTTGTCTTGTAAGCTACTTGGTGATCCAGTCGGTGTTGGCACCACGTAAAAAGCACCCAGTCCACTGTGTAAAGTGGTTGGCATCAGGAAGGGCATCCAGCTGTAGAAACTGTGCCAAAACAGACAATTGGAGCATGGGGCAGCTCCTGTCAGGCCATCCATGCCAGCAAGGAGAACAGATGTTGAATGATGATGAGACCAAAGTTTATGTAAAAATCTATAGTTCCATTGGTTCTTCTTAAATTAGTAATTTATATCAAGAGACTCCTTGCCCCAACTGGCTTCCGTGCCGGTGGCACGTAAAAAGTATCATCGGAATGTGGCTGATGCCAGCACTGCCTTGACTAGCTCCCGTGCCAGTGGCACATAAAAAGCACCATCCAATCATAGTCAATGCCAGCCCCCTCTGGCACGTAAAAAGCACCATTGGCATTAGGAAGGGTATCTAGCTGTAGAAACATTGCCAGATCAAACTGGTGCAGTCACCTGGCTCTCCAGTCCCCAGTGCAACCGTCCAACCCATGCCAGCATGGAAAACAGACTTTAAACGATGATGATGATGATGATGATAAAATGGAAGTTGAAAATTTCACTAAGATTATTGGTCCTTTATGAAAATTACAACTCTGGCAATCTCTTCTGACCAAAATCTAATTTGAAGAACTTTAACCCTTCAGCGTTTAAACTGGCCAAATCCAACCCAGATATTCTCCTTGTTTTATGCTCAAACCAGCCAAATCGGGTTCCTCATATCTACTCTACAATGTCATTCTAAACAAAAACCACCTCATCAAAATCTCAAAGCTACAAGACAATCCGGGATTAATTTAAAACGATGTCAATGGATAAGTCTTACATCTAAGAGATAAATCTGAACACTAAAGGGTTAAAATATGAGAATCAAATAATTTTTAAAATTTCAATAATTTAAAAGTAAAACTTTGAAAATAAATCTGGCATCAATTAGGAAATTTAATCCACAAAATTACTTTTACAATTAAATTTAGAAAGACATAAATATTAAAAAGACATTTAAAAAAAAAAAATGAGATGTAAAGAAAAGAAAAAGGAAGATAAAAATGTAACAAATTATTACTTCAACAAATATAAAAAAAACAAAGACCAACCTGTGGTGAATTGTTAGAATCAGATGACCACCTTGACGATTGCTCTTGTGGACGGTCATGGTAAATGTTTCTGTAGAAATAAAAAGCAATAATGTATATAGGTGTGTTATTTCTCTTCGGCATAGCAATACTAATAACCAGTTGTTAGAAATCGCTGGACATATGCTTTAGAATAATGCATTAGGTGAGTGAAGAGCAAAATATTAATTAATAAATGGAAAGGGAACAGGAGTTACATGATCAACTTAATTACCTTACAGCTGTTTCTGCTATAAAAAGCAGTGCACTCAAGAGCTAGGTGCTTGTACAATATCTAATAGCTTCCTCAGAGCCCAGTACATTGCTTCTGAAGTTAATTATGTAATTCTTGTTCCATTGTCATTCATGAATTAATAACATGCAAAAAGATGCATATATATATATATATGTATATATATATATATATGCATATATATATATATATATATATGCATCAAAATCAAATTCGATGACTGGCATCTGTGCTAGCAGGGTGCAAAGAGCACCGTACGAGTGTGATCGTTGACAGAGCGGCTAACCGGCATCCTTGCCAGTGGCACATAAAAGGCACCATTCAAGCATGATCGTTACCAGTGTCGCCTTACTGGCAAATGAGCCTCGTGCTAGTAGGGTGCTAAGAGCACCATCGGAGCGTGATTGTTGCCAGAGCGGCTACCAGGCTTCCGTGCCGGTGGCACGTAAAAGGCAGCATTCGATTGTGATCGTTACCAGCATCGCCTTACTGGCATCTGTGCCGGTGGCATGAGTAAAAAGATTCGAGCGAGGTCGTTGCCAGTACCACCTGACTGCTCCCCCCCCCCGTGCCGGTGGCACATAAAAGTACCCACTACACTCTCAGAGTGGTTGGCATTAGGAAGGGCATCCAGCTGTAGAAACTCTGCCAGATCAGATTGGAGCCTGGGGCAGCCATCTGGTTCGCCAGTCCTCAGTAAAATCGTCCAATCCATGCTAGCATGGAAAGCGGGCATATGATGATGATGATATATATATATATATATATTAAAACAAAATCAAACACACATACACAGGGTATGTGTGTTGTTAGTTCATGGGTCGGTTGCACATGTGTGCTTGGTTTTGTCTATATACTTTGAGCTGCTTCTAATTCATATTTGAATATATATATATAAAAATATATATATATATATAAATGTATATAATTCATAGGTGAGAATCAGATCTTCTTTGTATAGAATACACTTAGTAGTGTTCAAGAGATTTAAACTTGAGCAGGTATAGAAGTAAATGTAGCGATAAGCCATTTAGACAGATCAATATACAAAGTATATTAAATACGTGAAATACAAAAAAGTAGAAGATATATATATGTTTAAATACAAAAACCGTCCGATTAACACAGAACACAAATAATGTAGATGATTAAAGGGATTGGAGAAAAGTATTACAGATTCAACAGCTGTTTCTGGGGGCTCAGGGGTCCACAATAATGTTTGTAGATTGATCCCTGAGAGCTACATGCATCTGTGGAGTGCTCAGCCACTTGCATCTTAATTTCACGAGCAGGCTGTTTTGCTGATCAGATCAACTGGGGCCCTCATCATCATAACCAATGCAATGCCAGTTTATATCAAGAGAACCAATAGATTCTTTTGGGCTCTCTTTACAGACGAGTTCTTTCTTTCTTTCTCTTATTCAATTGTAACACTAAGGTCAATTAGAATTACATCAGGCATTTAACAATAGAAAATATTTACATGTCTTCAATACATTCACTGTCATTGTCAGCCATTCTCTCTCTCTCTCTCTGCATATATACATATGTGTGTGTGTGTGGGGGGCACCAAAATCAATAGAGTAATCCCTCTTGTGAATTCATTTGTCTTTCTCTACAAACACCTCCTAAAGAGTCGTTTCCTGCCTTTTAACATTCCAATCCAAACAAATAAAATTATCAATATAATTTACTGGGTGAATCGAAATGCCACTAACATCTGTTTTCGTCTTTACTACACTTAATCACACCATCATCATCATCATCATCATGTTAATGTCTATTTTTTTCTATACTTGCACGGGTCAGAGTTTTTGAGGCAGATTCTCTCCAGCCAGATGCCTGCCCTTCCTGTTGCCAAGCAAGAGAATGCTTCTTGGCTGCAAACAATGTTACTGCTTGCATGATGCTGATGCTCACAACCATTGCACAATCTCAAGACGCAGGCATGAACATAATCACCATTTCCTATGGGCATGGGGTCAGAATGGAAGTTTTCGAGGCAGATTCTCCATGGCTGGATGGCCTTCACCAACCCCCACCTGTTTCCGCATAGTCAGATGTTTTTCACTGAAGACTGGAAATGAATAATCTTGCTTGTTTGATGAAAATGCTCATTCACAACCATCATGTGTTGTCTAGACAAAGGTACACAAACAGAACTTCTGAAAGAAAATATTAAGTCCTCATTATACCCCTGGGTGTCTCAGACAAGTGCAGAGTTCAGATTTAATGTGAAAACCCACTTCTCATAGATCTCATACAAAACCTCAAAATTGTACCAAAAACAACCATTAAAATCATTTTTACAGCAAAGTCACATTGAAAATATTTTCAGTCATCTTTTTCAGTAGATGTACAGCTTGGCAATTGTAAAATTATCTTTCTGTGATGAAATTAGAAGAAAAAGGCAATTCTATAATGGCTACCTCTGATGAGTGCTGGGTTACATAATCAAACTGTTAGCTAACACTCCACTTGAACCCCTAGTGCAGAACCAAATGGTAAGATCGGTTATAATGGATATATAATACTGTACGGCGCAGCCTTCCAGTGTGCCAGCCCAGTCAAACCGTCCAACCCATGCCAGCATGGACAACGGACGTTAAATGATGATGATGATGATATATAAAAATCATCATCACCACCGTTTAACGTCAATTTTCCAGGTGTGGTCATGGTAAGAAGCTTGCTTCCCAACCACATGGTTCCGGCTTCAGCTGTGTCTTCTACTATAGTCTCGGACCAACCAAAGCCTTGTGAATGGATTTCGTAAGCAGAAACTGAAAGAAGCCTGTCGCGTATATATGTCCACTACACCGCTGGTGTTGGTTTGTTTATGTTCCCGTAACTTAGAGGTTCGGCAAAAGAGAAAGTACCAGGCTCTAAAATAAAAACGGAGTCGATATGTTCGACTAAAATCCTTCAAGGCGGAGCCCCAGCATGGCCACAGTCTGATGACCGAAATGAGTGAAAGGTGTGTTGAACTTTCAATTCTGATAAAAATGACGCATGAGATTATATAAGCAATATCTATCGAAGCGGTAATTACAAAACCAGTTTTGTGTTACAAGGGTCAGTGACAGGTAAACGAAAACTGGCGTTCGTTGAAAGAGTTAAGCGACATCCCCTGCCGTGATGCAGGCCTTGAAATCCTATTCAAATACGCCAAGAAACTTTTATTCTTCCTGGCTAATCTTCAGTTTTTTTTAAATGCAAAAAGAATTAGATTAAAACAAACAAATTACGAGTAAAACAAACTTAGAAAATCAATTATTCTTATTATTTTGTAGAATCGGGAACGCGTCGGACAAAATATTTAGCGGCATTTCTTCTGATTTCAGACCCGCCGAGGTCGGTGGGGGGGGGGTCAACATTTTGCCTTTCAACCCTCGGCAGTGGGGGGGGGTCCGATAAAATAGAGAACCATTTAAGTACTTTGGTCGATTAACACCCTTTCCTTAAACTTGCTGGCTTTGCGCCAAAATCTGAAACCACCACCCCTCATCCTTCGCCCTTGTGGCAAATAAATGAAATCGTTATTATTGTTGTTGTTGTGTTGGAATTCCACCCATAATTGTTATTTATACATCAAGTATTATTTACAGAGAAACTTATACCCCCGAAAACATGAACCGATCAAACGAGACAGAGTTTGGTAAATGTTAGTTTGTTGATAATAAACCGTAAGAAAATATCAGGTTTAAAAGCTTAGAATTAGATTCAATCGAATTTGGAAAATTCTTTACGAAAAAAGCGAATCTTCAAAGAAATTCTACAAGAATTTAGCGAAGTTGGTGAAAAGGAGTTGAAGACGTCCGATTACTTTAAATTGTAGCGTTTAAGTTTTCATATATACACACACACACATATATATATATATATACATACATATATATATATTACACAACGTTAAGGAATTGTGAAAAGGTAAAATATAGTAAAACATTAAAAACAAATAATAAAAGGAATAATGTTTTGAGATGGTTTAGTTGTAAATATGCGGGAAGACCATGTAAGGATGAGGAATTCAGAGAATATTGGAGAGGATTTCTTTAAATGTTATTCCAGTAAAATAAGGAAAAAGAGGATTAAAGATTAATTAATCCCGGATTAAAGCAGATCTAAGGAAAGAATTTTATTTATGAGAGAGAGAGAGGGGAAAAAAAAAGAAAGAAACGGTAAGGAAAAGTGAGAGAATGGAGAGAATCGGTTGAGAGTTTTTCAAAAATCTTGCAAGGTAAATAAACAGAGAAGAATTTTGGTGAACGACGACGACGCATGGAACAAGAAGAAGAAGATTCTTGAACGAAGGACATTGGAAGCTTAGCAAAGGCAAGTTCACTAAAAGTATTTGGAAATTATTAGGATTAATGTAAAGTGTGGAAAGTTGCTAATTAATAAACTTTAATTAATTTAGCGCGATTATTTTGGGTGGAATTGCGGCTGAGGAGAGAGAAAAGAGTTGGGAATAAGTGTTTGGTGGTAGGACATGGCTACGCTTTACGGCTTCTAGCAACAAAGAACGAAGATGGATGAAGATGCGAATGGCATAGAAATATATTTAAAGCCTGCTGTATGATTAAGAAATTCCTTCTACTCACTCGGGGACGTAGTTTGAGGAGTAACTCGACCATCGATATACAGTGTATTTCAAAACGTGGCTTTCACCCGCCATCTTGGCATAGTCCGTCACTCCGACACAAACCTCTCCTCATAGGTTATTTATTCGCATCAAGGGGAAAATAATTACAAATCTTTTAACAAACTTCTCTCTACTTTAAAAATATCTTTATATATTAAAATAGTCTTCGTTATAATTTTAGACACTCTTTTATATTCTTTCAGGAACGTATATTTTTTTTTTAAACAAAGGTCAAGTTAGGCAGGAAGTGACTTCTCCTTCCATTGGCAGACGACATTTTATGTACCAAGACAGAAAGATAAATAAAATGGAATAAATTTTGTGTTTAAGGGTTTTAGCATATTATATAAAACAAGAAGAAATCGAGTCATATTTTCATTGATAGGTTTTCGTTACTTTTCTCCAGGGAAATAATGTTTTGCTTCAGAAAAGTCGCAAATGAGATTAATAAAGTTATGAGAAAGTTATTTAACTTGAACTGTCTTAGATTTAGCTTATTTTTCTTTTGCTCATTTTAAGATATCAATTTCATAGGGAACAGTCTCCTATTACACACACGATTATCTAACAAACACAAGAATGTAAATAGCTCAAGCTTAATAAAGACATTCACAGACAGGCAACTACATCAGAGGGGGGGGGGTATTGGTATTGTTCCGTTCAAAACAGCCTACTTGTCAAATCCGATCAGATGGGATCATATGATCGTTCGTGAATTTCCGTAAAATTTATCTTATTTCTATACTCCTCTTTGGAAGGTGATATTTGCTTTGAAGTGAAAGATGGACGTGTGTGGGTGTGAGAGAGAGAGAGAGAGAGAGAGAGAGAGAGCGAGTGAAGGTGTGTTGTCGTGTATCTTTTTGCCTGTATGTGTAAGGGACACTCTCTTTCATGCACACGCACACATACATGCATACAAAAAAAGATGTATGTATGTGTATATGAAAAATAATGCGTGTGAGTGTGAGAGAGAGTGAGTGCCATTTACACATACATACACAACACACACCTTCACTCATTCTCTCTCTCTCTCTTTCACACACACACACACACACATACCAAAAAAGATGTATGCATAAAAAGGAGAGAGGGCAGTTGCATGCAGATGGGACGAGGACGGTCGCATAAAGAAGCGTTGACCATTTAAAGAGGAGGGAAGTTGTTGGAGGGGGAGACCAAGGAAGACGACATAGGACAAAGTAAAGGAGATGAGAGAGGAGGACGGAGATACGTGGTGCTTTGCTATATTTGAGAAGACCTGCCCACCACAACAGAATGGAGATCCTAAAACCAAGGTGCCATGTGAATAACATTGGGGTGGGTGCTGGTGCCATGTCAGAAGAATTGGTGATGGTGCCACATAAACAGCACCCAGAACACTCTGGAGGGGTTGGCATTAGGAAGGGCTTCTAGCCGTAGAAACCATGCCAATATAGACAATGAAACCATGTCAAGTCATTCAGTCCATGGCAGCATGGAATAACACATTAAATGATGATGATGATGAGGATGATGATGATGATGAAGAAGTCACTTCAGCTACGTTTTATAACAAAACTAAACTGGCACCCAAATGTGTGGAACCAAGTTTGTGCCTCTCCCCAGAATTCCAGGCTTTGAGCCTATAATAGAAAGGGTTCTATGTTTTATGTCTGGTATTTCACATACACAAAGTTGGAGGCATAGCTTTGTGGTAAGGCAGTTTATTTCATAATCGTAGGGATCTAAGTTCCATCTCACTGCATTGCACTTTGAACAAGAATCTTCTGTTGTGAATTTTGGTGGAAGAATTGCTTAGGAGTGAAACTGATACGTGGAAATTGTATGAAAGCCTGTCATATCATCATCATCATCGTTTAACATCCGTTTTCCATGCTAGTACGGGTTGGACGGTTCGACCAGGGTCTGGGAAGCTAGGAGGCTGCACCAAGCTCCAGTCTGATCTGGCAGAGTTTCTACAGCTGGATGCCCTTCCTAACACCAACCACTCCAAGAATGTAGTGGGTACTTTTTACGTGCCACCGGCACTGAAGCCAGTCAAGGTGGCACTGGCCATGTTCAGATGGTACTTTTTATGTGCCACAGGCATGGGTATCACAACTACAATTTCCATTTGATTTTTATTTTGATGTTGATGTACTTGACTCAATAGGTCTCCTCAAGCACAGCAGGGCACCTTACAATCCAAGGTAAGCACAGCAGGTCGTCCTATGATCCAAGGTACTTTTCAATGGGCCGGGGCTTATTATGCAAAACTGGTGTAGAATACAACCGTGAACTCACTTTATTTGTCGGGTCTTCGTAGTCACAGCATACCTCCAGAGGTCTCGGTCTTTCGTCATTGCCTCTGTGAGGCCTAACGTTCGAAGGTCATATATATCTATATCTATCTACATGTATATATATATCAATTTATCCTGACTGACCACTAGCCAGCACACTTTCCCTCTCTTCATTTTTTTTTTTTTCTCTCTCCCCGCTTTGCTTTTTTTTTCCTGTCTTCCTGTTTTTGATTGACCTTACAAATACATTCCCAACTTTTAAATCACTTCAAATAAACCCTAGATTCAATAACACCACTTACAAACTCTATGCTTGGAATGACTAATTTTAAATACTATTGGAACTTACTCACAAGGTATAGGAAACTTATATGTATACCATTCTGCCTAAATAATGGAACTGCAGATACAATATCCCTGCATATCTCACATCTATTTTCATTCCTCCACTTCACTCTCTATTTCATATCTTCTCTAGAATAACTATTGCTTAACCATTTTCTCACATCGTCTCTGATGAAGGGGTATATAAAATATCCTGAAAACAGCTGTAAGACCTTCTCTTTATAAATGTTCTGAAATCTTTCACAGCCTTGGATTTTGATCTCATTCTCTTAATTATATATATATATATATATATATATATATATATATATATATATATATATATAATATAATTAGGGCTTAGTAAAATAAATTACTTTGCCACATACTGAACTTAGTAGAAATAGCAGCCAGAAAATTTTTTCTTAGCATCTCTACTACTTAAAGAAAATTTCTCTCAGATAATGCTTACTACAGACAGATCACGAAGGTTTGGGGGTAAATACAGAAAAATATCACAAGTACATAGATCGTTTGAGTACGTCAACGTTTCAAGATTAGCCAAATAAAATCAGCATTTCTTTCGTCAGCTCAAAATTTCTTAATTTGGATTTGGAAACACTAAAAAGAAGGAACTTTACCTATCAGCGAACTTGGTGAACACTTGGTGAAATTGATTAATTAATTAATTTTACCCTCAATTGTTGATATATATATATATATATATATACCGGAGTAAACACATAAATGTGAAACAAGGTGGAAAAAAGAGTACTCAAATACCAGTGGTAGAGTAATATGCTTTATTTAAAGCAGCAGAAAATTCAACAAAACCTGTTACTCTGAGTTTCACGTTGCCGTTCATCGGACAGTTTTTGCTAGAATAGAATCGATATATATATATTCTTTTACTTGTTTCAGTCATTTGACTGGTCATGCTGGAGTACCACCTTTCATCAAAGAAATTAACTTCTGGACTTATTCTTTGTAAGCCTAGTACTTATTCTATCGGTCTCTTTTGCTGAACTACTAAGTTATGGGGACCTAAGCACACCAACATAGGTTGCCAAAGAATAGTGGGGGACGAACACAGACACAAATAAATATATACATATATATATGTATACAACGGGTTTCTTTCAGTTTCCATCTACCAAATCTACTCACAATCTTTGGTCTGCCTGAGACTATAAGTAGAAGACACTTGCCCATGGTGCCACGCAATGAGACTGAACCTGGAACCATGAGGTTGTGAAGCAAGCTCCTTACTAGCCAGCCATGCTTCTATGTGTGTGCGAGTGTAATATTGTGATTTTGTTTAGGCATAGTGATACAGATAATCTCCTGTCAGGTCTCCATCTAGAAAGGGTTCAGAAGGGCCATGAGATGGCAGAACCTTCAGCTTATTGGACGAAAGGCTTAAAAGCATCTCATGCGTCTTTACATTCTGAGTTCAAATTCTGCTAAGGTCAACCTTGTCTTTCATTCTTTTGGGGTAGATGAAATAAGTACCAGTGAACTCAGGGGTTGATGTAATCGTGGGGCCTCCTCCCCCGAAAGTGTTGGCCTTGTGCCAGGATTTGAAATCAATATACATTTGCTTTATTTCTGTCTCTATTGGCAAGAAATCTTCAAATAAATTGAATAAAGACATCCATACAACCCTTTCACTGCCTCATCATATTGTCACAACTTGGAATGGTTTGGGGCAAGTCTAAGACCCTCGTTAACACTATGGACAAGGGTTTCATCCCAGATGCAGCACAGTTGCTCATCCATAACGTTGACCCTCCAATTCCTGGCCAAAGTTTAGCCTTAAACTGCCAGTATGGTGTTCTCAGTCTCTTTTTTTAGTTTTTCTTTTCTTCAGCCAATCCCACCTCTGTTTTCCAGCAACTTCTATTGGGGCCACATGGAATTGATTGTGTGTCCCTTGTTCCATGATGCTTCTCCAGATCCTTTTTATACTTCTTGCCTTGTTTTCCCCTTTCCCTCTGCTTTCCATACTTTCTCATTCCTAACTGACATTAGCAAGGTTTCCTTACTTTGGAATTGGTATCTCAGTAAGCTCCTGAGTTTCATACGTATGCAGTCTTCCACACTTTTCAGTCCCCCCACCTTCCTCCATTTGCTCTCTTCGTGTATTGGAAATCCGTGTCTGCACATGGATGATGGACTCCATCAATTGTTAGAAGAGGTCCAGTTAGAATTTTCTTCATGTTGAGTAGCCAATTCCACTCAAAAGGTCCCTGAATAAGAATTATTTAAGGATGATAAATGAAACTCCCATGTCATGTTTCCAGGGGTGAATTAATCGAACCTCAAAAAATCCTTCTTAACACATGGCTATGATGCTCCCCCAATATTTCTGCTCATGATCAGAGATGCACATATCGTCAGCCACTAAGGGACATACATGCTCAAGTAGTTATGGTCAAGCAACTGACAAGCAAATCTGTGGTATTGAGCAGAATATTTGCTGTAGCCTGTCTTATATACCAAGACAAAACAATGTACATGATAACACTTCCAATCATTTAAGATCAGACGCCATGAGAGCCACTGCCTGGTACTGTATCAGGGTGTGTGTATGTATGTCATTATTCAATTTATTTCAAGATTTCTTGCCAATAGAGAAAGCGCCTGTTTCTAGTCGAGATCTAAGTTGCCTTCATTGGAATTTCAACATCAACAACAGGGTATTTTTGTATGTATGTATGTGCAGGTTTGCATGTTTTATATATGTATTCTCGTGCATGTAGTTACATATCAGAACATGCTCATACGTATTTAATTGATAAATTTCTGGAAAGTTTTACAGACTTTTACAGTTCCAGTGATAGATTGGATTTGTAGTCTTCAAATTAGCTTTCTCCTTTCTGGTTTTGAGAAGCCTAATTTCTCAAGATTGGTATTTAGGCAGTGTGTTACATATCCCATGGCCCCAATAATTACAGGTATAAACCTGAACTTGTAATCTGGATTGAGTAACCGCAGATTTCTCAATAGTTCAGCATAGGTGTTCTCTTTTTCATTGATCTTCATCTTCATGTTAACATCCGCTGGGCTGCTAATTTCCACAACTGTACACAGTTTCTCTTCTCTATCCCAAATCCTAATATCAGGTCTGTTGTGCTTACATTTTATTGAGGTTTTCACTGGTACATTCCACCAGTATACTTTTTTCTTATGAGTGGCTATGTCTTCTACCATATTCTGGGTTCTTATTTCTTTGTCCTTAGGATTATCCTTCCGACGGATTTCATTATAGAGTGTCCTACCTACAACATCATGTCTCATCAGTAGATAATATTGTAATGACATTTATGGACAACTGCTTATGGTGTGGGTGATTATGTATGTGTGTGAGTACATACATACATACATACATACATGCATACACACATACATACTTGCATGTACACTACAAATAATCACGATATCTGTGTCTACAAATATCTGCAAAGCCTTCTTGATATTTAAAGGATGACAAATAAAACATACGTATGTGTACATACATATATACATATATATATATATAATATATATATATATATATATATATTTATGTATTCATGAGCCCATGTGTGTGTCCCCGTGTGTCTATATAGGTAAAAAAAAAATTGCAGCAGCCAGAAAATAAATATGATTTTCAGTAAATATGTATTTTTCAAGTTGGATGAATACGTACAAAAGGAATTCATAATTTGACCAAATTGTTGGTTGTGTGAGACTTACTGATGAGATCTTTCATTTTGTTATCATAATAAATAGATAATTATTATTTTCTTTTAAGTTGATGGTAAAAACTAAAACGTTATAACGTGTTGCCTCCCGTAGCCTGATTATCTCCCTTGCGCCGTTAGCCGACCAGATGCCCGTGGGTGGGTCGAAAAGTTCCTCGGTTGACGATGAGGGAGTGATGGCAGAGTTGTGGAATTTTGTAGGCATTAATTCTTATCAACGACACTATTGTTTCTTTCCAGGTAGACTGACACCTGACTGTTCAAAGAGGGCTTCCATAGTAACTAATAGCGTCTTCTCTTCGGTGTTATCAAGTACCTGCAGAAAAAGGGTTTAGCCTCCCCACCACCCAAGGACAGTGATGCAGACATGATTGCTACATTAGGAGATGATGTTCCAGCTTTATCAAAAGTGCAAAAAGGGTCAGCTGAATCGAAGAGGGGAAGGGAGATTCTTGAAGATGACCCAAGGTCTGGACGTCCTGCAACTACCACCACCGAGGAAAACATTGATTGTGTAAACCCCATGGTGATGGATGACAGGCGATTGGCTCTAAATCAAATAGCCAATGCTATTAGCATTTCCGGTGAGAGATTTGAGAATATTCTGCAAAATGGAGTTGGCATGACCAAGGTTTCTACTCGGTGGGTGCCACGTCTTCTGGCACCTGATCAAAAGCGAACCCAGGCTGACCACATCACGACGAAATCTGACATTGTTTGAAGCAGATCCAGCTGGTTTCCTTTAATATTTCCTAACACAGGATTAGTGTTGGGATAATCTCTTTGAGCCAGAGACAAAGAAACAATCTATGCCGTGGAAACACCGCTCTTCACCTGCGCAGAAGGTGATGGCTTTAATGTTTTGGTATGCAGAAGGCAATTGTGTTTATTGACTATCTTTAAAAGGGCCTCACCACTAATGGACAGTAGTATTCCAGTTTTGTTGAGGCAGTTACGAATTGCTATCCAGACCAAATGCTGCGGAAAACTGCCGAAAGGGTTTTGTTTCATAAGGTCACTGCTCCAGCTCAGTGGTTTCAATGACTTCTGTGCGTGACAGTAGCTTTGAACTGGTTGATCAGCCTCCTTATTCTCCTGATTTGGCCCCATCTGGCTACCATCTCTTCACCAACATGAACAATCACTTGGCTGGGAATCACTATCGCTGTGCTGACGACGCCATATCTGCTGTTGATGACTTTTTAACCGACAGGACGAAAGCTGGTTCACTAATGCGATGCAATCACTGCAACACAGATGCAAAGAAGTGTGTGAACCGCAAGGGGGACTATGTTGAAAAATAAACCCCATTTGGTCTCATTCCATAAGAGTATCTTGGTCATCCTATGAACTTTTCTGTCGACCCTCGTACTGAATTTTCGCTGCCCAAAGAAATATTCCAGCCATGTTGTCTTTATTATTAACATTGCGACTATCATTAGAGAAAGAGATTAATTTCTTCATTAGAGAAAGAGATTGTCGAGCAAGGTTTAACTGAAGCCTTTGACCTGAGGCCAGCAAAGTTAGCTCCCTTCACTTGTAAGCATTATCTTTTATTTTTTTTATGGCCGAAAAGACGTTCCTCACTTTTAACAGCACGTATTCAGGGAAAAAAAAGTTATAAGCTTGTGAAAGTTTATAGGAAAATCAACTTCGTTGGACGAATTTTTTGGAAAAAAAGTGCGTTATAAAAACGCCAACAATTAGGGCGTGCGCACGCACACACAATACATATAGTGTGCGTGTGGGAAGATTTTGGTGTGGCATTACGATACTAAAAACCTGTTGTTAGAATTTCTTATAGGAATAAGCTTCAGAATAAAGGATTGGGTGAATGTAGAGAGTGAAATTAAATATATGTCAAGGAAACAGGAATTACTTAAATTCAGCTGTTTGTAAAATAAGATGCAGTGAACTCATGATTATCGTTTTTTTTTTTAGAAGCTCTGAGGAAGCTATAAGGTGATGCACAAGCACTCAGCTCCGAGTGCACTGTCTTTTAGAGCAGAAACAGCTGTAAGCTAATGAAGTTCACCACATAATTCATGTTCCCTTGTCATTTATTTTAATTTATATAAACTGTATATATGCATGTATAGAACAACTAACGGGGGATTATCAATCCGGGCAAAATACTTCATAAGCTCTCAGGTGGCACACCTGGCTAACAATATTATTTGGATTAGTGAAGAACTCCAGGTAATCTTTTGGTAAGGTCCAAGGTTCATCCCAATTCTATATTTAACTCCAAGGATGGGCTCCAGACAAACTGGTTTTTATTCAGAGTGATAGATAAGAGATGCGTTAAAAATAATGGTCATTCCATTTAATTCCTTTATTGGAACAAACTTGGCTTACAGCTGTTTCCAGTAGTCATTACAGGTTCATTACTGATAGGTTCACTCAATCAATCGAGGAAAATTGAAGAACCTAAGAAAATTAATGCCACTTTCACGAGAGCCATTTCTGGTTGTTACCAGCAGAGCACTGAAGGAATGGCAATTGTATGGGGAAGGTGGGAGGAGAAGATGGAAAGATGCAAGTAGAATAGAGAATAGAGGAAGATGGGTTACAAAGGGGGTGGCAGTAAGGGGATGGTATAAGAGTCACTTAACAGAATCAGGGGGCATTGTATTGCCAAATTTGGAAGAGAGACAATCATAATACATTTTTGTTAAATACTCCCTGATTCATATTTTGTAATTTTGGAAATATTGGGAGGAATTGTAGACAACAACATAAGCTGGGTCGTTCATATAAACAACAAAGTTGACATGGCTCACAGAATGTGTTCCTGGGTTCTCAGAACTTTCTAGTCAAGAGACATCTGCACCATCATCCTTCTCTTCTCCACTTTTGCTCAACCCCACCTTGAATAGTTGTCTGCTGTGGTCTCCCCCACAAGAAAGAAAGCATCCTGAAAGTTGAAGCACCTCAAAGGACAATTGCAAAAAAGATAGATGGCATGACTTGAGGCCTTGACTTTTGACGTTGACTAGAAAAGCTCAAGCTTTATTCCCTTCAATGCCACCATGAGCCCTATGTCATCTGCACGATGTGGAAAATGATGTTAGCATCACCTTTAAGATACACCCAAGACTTGGGCCCCGTGCTATCTGCCCACAACAAAAATCATACTCGCATCACATATCAACAATATAGCACAAGTATTTCACCTCGTTTAGCCCTGCTCTCTTTAAAATTACACCAAAATACATTAAAGGAGAGACAGACCCCATAAAGTTCAAGAAGTCTTTGGACAAATTCCTTCAAAAAATCCTGAATAAACCTCCTACACCTGGATATGTCTCCGTAAACAATAACTCTCTACTTGAGTAGGCCATGTTTTCCAATTCCTGATTTGAATGACTTTGCCAGATGGTGCTATTAAGTGAGACATGGCCTCGGCCAAGACTGGCCGAAACCTATGAAAGTATCAAAGTACACACACACACATACATATGATGGCTTAAAAGACCCATGGACATACTAGACACATTCCAATTTCAGGTCATATCCAGGGGGGAAATAAAGAATGGTTTTTAGTGCATTAAAACTTATGGGAGGTTGAATTTTGCATGTGGGACTCTGGGGTGATACTTTGAGACATTTTGGAGAGGACGACGTGTCTTAGATGCTGCCAAATGTGGTATTTTCTCCGCACTTTTACTCTTTTTTCCTTAAGTCTGAGTAGACAGAAAGAAATAAGGGTATTAAAAGTGAGAAATAATGAGAGTAGGACAAACAGATATGTGAACATTGATGCTTGTGTGTCAAGGTTAACTTAGTATTCTTTTTGCCACACACACACAGCTATAGATATATATGTGTGTATGTGTGTGTATACTGAGCAACAGTTTTGTGAAAATTTTGCCGCTTTAATAAAAGTACATTACTCTACCTTTGCTATTCAAGCACAATTTTTCTCCACCTTGTTTTCTATTTATGTGCTTGCCTCTGTGTGTGTGTGTGCATGCGTGTCTGTGTGTGTATACATACACACTAGCCTAATATTCGTTTAGAGTTATAGAAAATTATATTTAGTGCTCAATTATCTTGAAAAATGTGTTCTCCATAATTTTATTGGCGGCGAATTTGGTTAATAAGGAAGATAAATGGTAATTTACAATATTTTTTTTTTTATTCTGAAATTTTAAAACATGGAGTTTTGTTGAACTTTCTCCCTGAATTCTGCCAGGAACTTCTAATTTGCCCCGTTCTACTAAGATTAAAGACACAATTGAACTTTTTTAAATGTTGGCAGTTTATACTACAAAGTCCACCCCTATTGACCCCTAAGTTAAACATACTGACCTCAACTTCATTATTAGTCACTGAAACCTGGGCTCAGTTTTTTTCTCTGCAAAGTTGTTTCTGGTGTTTGTAGCATGACCTGCTGCAACTTGTTTTACAAAGACCTCTTTGATTGTCATGGAGGTCGTCTAATAATCTATGTTTACTCAAGCATTTTAGTAATTCCTAATGACAACTGAAACCAGTGACAACAACAGATATTTTGCTGTGACATTCATATAAGCATGTCAACACTTCAACTCGGGGTCATTTTTTGTTCCTCCAACTACTGTCAAGATACACAGTTTTTTCGTCAACCTCAGAGCTTCAAGCAGGAAAAGAGCCACTTATGTTTTCATTACTTGCCATTGTTGTTATCATCATCATCGTCATGAACAGCATCATCATCTAACGTCCTTGTTCCATGCTAATATGGGCAATTTAACAAGAAATGAGGGGTCTGAAGACTGCATTGTGTTTTAAATTCTGTTTTGACATGGTTTCTATAGCTGGATCACCTTCCTAATTCCAGCTACTTTATTAAATGCACTGGGTGCTATTTTCATGGCACCAGCACTAGTGAGGTTGCCATGCAGCTTGCAAGACTAAGGCCCCTTCAATTGAGTGACTACAATAGAGAGGGAGGTGACTTTTTGCAATAGTAAGAATGGTTAAAGTGTGAGAGCAATAGGCTTGAACACAAAAGGTTTTCTATTCTAGATGAGCTACACTCATGCAAGTGACTTGGGTGGAAGTGGAAAGAGATAAGAAATGCAGTCATCCCTCACCATATTGCGGTTCACTTATTGCTCACTCAGTACATCGTGGATTTTTCTGGCTAATATATGTAAATTTATATCGCGGACTCCTCAGTATATCCAGGTTTCTGTGGTCGATAGATATTTATATTTTTTTATATTTTAATTATTTCTTTGGGAGGTTTTGAAATGTAACACTTGCAATAGTCAAGGAATTACTGTAGTGGTGATTGTCAGGGTGGACCCTCACGATTCAGAGTGAGTAGAAGTGAGAGGGGACAGGAGAACAAGAAGTGTGGGTGGGTAGAGCTTGCATGAGTGTGTGAGACAGTGAAAGGTGATTAGAGGTAGAAATGGGTGAGAGGGTTAAGATTATAAAGAACAGGTGTTAAGGCATAATAAGTAGGGAGGGTGGGGGAGAGTAGATGACAAGGGTGGAAATGGGATGAGGTTGAGGAGTAGGTGCAGTGAATGGTGGATAAGAGACAGGGAAGGAGTATAACCAATGATGCATGAATTGGGGCGGTGGAGGAGAGTAGGTGATGACTGACCGTGCAGTAAAAGGAAGGATTGAAGAGCTGCAGAATAGTAATGAAAGTAGAGAGAGGAAGGATGAGAGAGAGATGAAGTGTGGTAGGAGGCGATGAAGATTAATGTGGGTGAAGAGGACAGTGTAAAGAATGAAGGAATGATAGCAAATGAAGTGATTCCAGGGGATAAGAAATGGTAAGAAGAGAAATAAGTGGGAAAGCTTCCACTTACCACAAGGGGAATGAAACTGGGTCCAAGTTGTCACCCCACTCCTACCACGACCACCACAAGACATAGCAATGCTTTAGATCTGCTGATTACCACAAATTCTGAAACTGTTATCAGCATCTCTACTGCGAACCTTTAGATGACTTCAATCCTTCTACGTTCATTGCCAGGCAAAAAGAAAAATTACCATCATCCAACTCCAAAGTGCTTGCCCTGACTGGAGCATTGGGTCACAGCAGCCAAACTGACTTTTATTTGACAAATCCCAAGACATCAATACTAACCTTTTGCACATCTGCAATTCAATCTATGTTGCATTCAAAGACATCAGCCAAATCACAAATGGCAGCTCATGAGAGATTCTCTCTTTCTCAACCTTGCCAAAGTCTTTTACTCTGTGCCACACACTGACTTTCTGCAATGGGTTTCAGGATTAATCTTTATTAAAGGTTGAAGTCTTTCGTTTTCAGGCAAACAGAGGTGGTCAAGCTCCTAAGAGTACTTGACGAGATGACAGCTGGATTCCCATAGCGGTGTGTCGTTGGATCCCTGTTGTTTGCTGAATAAATAAACAAAATAAAGTCAACTCGAAGCTTGTTACTGAGTAAAATGCACAGATGACCTTGAGCTGTACCTTGATATAAAAGAGCAGAAGGTAGCGAGCTGGCAGAAACGTTAGCACGCTGGGCGAAATGCTTAGCGGTATTTCGTCTGCCGTTATGTTCTGAGTTCAAATTCCGCCGAGGTTGACTTTGCCTTTCATCCTTTCTTGGTTGATAAATTAAGTACCAGTTATGTACTGGGTTCAATCTAATCCTCCCCAAAAGTTTTGAGCCTTGTGCCTAGAGTAGAAAAGGATGTAAAAGAGCAGGTTTGTCCGCTATAGATCTTCCCAGCAATCTCCTGGACATAATGCAGCAATGGATGACTGCCTGGCAACTCAAGCTGGCTGTTGTGGCAGCAAGTATTTTGGGAGGAAAACCCCAGAATTTACCAACTCAATCCACAGCACCAATCTTAAGTGGTCTGCAGATGAACATGACTTCAGAATTACTGTCAACAATGATCTGTTTTGGATAAACCACATATCTAAAAGAGTGAAAAAGGTCGAAGAGATCTTAGCATCACTCAATAAGACTTTTGTCATTCACTCACTTGCAGTTGTTTATTTAAAGCTTTCTATGGCTTGGCTTTGCTACATCCACACTTATAGTTTACATCTCGATCAGCTGGAAGCTGTCCAGAGATGTGCAACCAATATTTCCTGCCAGTCTTTGACCATATCTTTGACTGTCTTGCTGCTCTGGTCATCGACACTCTAAAGCTTCCATGTCTACCAACCATCATGACAGGAGCCCACGAAATCTACTCTTTTACTTGTTTCAGTCATTTGACTGTGGCCATGCTGGAGCACCATCTTTAGTCGAACAAATTGACCCCAGGACTTACCATTCCAACAGCATCTTTGGTCACCTTTTTCAATTCAATGTGTCAAACACTCAACAACATGCTTCTAGAATTAAGAAACAAACAAAAAAAACTGTGCAGCGTCCATGATTTTCAGAATCACTTTCACACTCTTAGTTGTCAAAGCTGCCCACCACAACAGAACTGAAATCCTAAAACCAAGGCGCCACGTAAAAAGTATTGCTATAGGCGTAGGAGTGGCTGTGTGGTAAGTAGCTTGCTTACGAACCACATGGTTTCGGGTTCAGTCCCACTGCGTGGCACATTGGGCAAGTGTCTTCTACTATAGCCACGGTCCGACCAAAGCCGTACGAGTGGATTTGGTAGACGGAAACTGAAAGAAGCCCATTGCATATATATATATATATATATATATATATATATATATATGTACGTATGTGTGTATATGTTTCTGTGTCTGTGTTTGTCCCCGAACATCGCTTGACAACCAATGCTGATGTGTTTACGGCACCGTAATCTAGCGGTTCGGCAAAAAAGACCGATAGAATAAGTACTAGGCTTACAAAGAATAAGTCCTGGGGTCGATTTACTGGACTAAATTCGGTGCTCCAGCATGGCCACTGTCAAATGACTGAAACAAGTAAAAGAGTTTGATAAAATAATTGTTGATTGTGAGGAGAGAGAGAGAAAGAGAGAGAGATGAAAACAAGGAGGAGAGGGAGAGAAATAGAACTGGGAGATAAGTACACAAAGAGAGAGGTGCAGGAAGGGGGAGAGAGAAAGAAAGTGAGAGATAGGCGTTAGGCAGAGACAAGGAGAAGCTGACAGAGAGAGAGAGAGAGGGACAAAGAGAAAGAATAAGTCGGAGTGAGTGAGAGAGAGAAAGGGGAAAGTGTGCGAAAAGATTAAGCGAAGAGAGGAAGAATTGAGAAAATTCAATCAAGTTTGTGTTTATGGCAAGAATCATGAAGAATCGGAATTAGTGTTTCTCCCCCCAAAAATCGGTTGAATTTATTTATTTGTGAGAGAATCAGGAAAGAAATTAGCTTCGATTGTTTTTCTTTTATGTAATTAGTGACTTTTCCAGCTGGAAATACCTTTTGATCATGTCTCGGATGTTTCGTAACTCTTTGCCTTTATTTTCCTCTGTTAAACAGGTGAGTCTTAATTAATCATTGCTTTTCATTGAACCACGCAATAATCACTGTTGTTATTATTGTTTATTAACGAAACAGTTGTCTTTAAAAATCCTTTTTTTACTTTATTCCTCCTCAAAATCGCGATTCGTTCTCAGACAATCGAGATAACTTTATATTATTATATAAAAAAAAAATTACGGAAATTAAAATTTTAAATCAGAGAACTTATTAATTCTTTTCAAAACATTACCTGTAAATTACCTTTTAATTTCGATATTAATCAACATATCGATGTTAGACATACATCGAAGTCCGTGTTTACTGACACATAGCATTGTAGGCTAATTAGGTCTTAATTAAACACCTTAATTTGGGAAAATGAACGGACTAAATATTTGTAATTAGCTTCTAACGTCACGTTGTTTTCATAGACGTAATAATGATAAATTACGGAGATGTACTTGCATAGCAAGTGACCTGATCTCAGATCGTGTTCCTGAAGCAAAACAATTGCAACGTGGATGTTGTTTATAAGCCATCTAAAACCGTTAGATTCATTCACTTCAACATTTAAATTTAATTTGCCAAAATATTTTCGTCGCTTTGAGACCGCGACCTGTTCACTGACAAAATCCTGTGCTAAATAAATTTGGGTAAACTTGTTGAACTTGTCCATAACCAACAACATAACGGAAGCAATCTCATAGAAACGAACTGCTACAGTCTTCACGCAATTTACAAATAAATCATCATTTAACATTAGCGATTGCTAAAGATTAATTAAACCGAATTAATAGTTTTATCGCATATTTTGTAGGCGTAGAACAGAGCACAACTTGGGAATTTTTGTGGATGTTGACATCTGTCTATGGCATTATTATCATTTTACTTTTTGTACGGAGTGTCAATGACTTTTGTCGGACAGTTTAACGAAAAATAAAAGGCGAAAACCTCGAAGCCACCGTCGCCTCCACCTCCATGCAAAACATCGACATAAAAGTGTAGTTATAGTTTTATATTCGGGCGATAAGATGAAGTGGTTTATCACAGACCTTTGTTGTGTTATTGATAACAAAAATAAATGTTCCAGTTTTTAACATTTGTTTGACGAGGTTACCATTAACTGGGTCATGTTATTTATTGTGTTACACTGTATGTATGAATGTATTTTGTATTAATGGGAGGGTCAAGAAAACATATTTGTTTTCTGAAATTTTTTAATAGGATTACGCGGTTTGTATTCTTCACACTAATCCACCCATCCCGTCGTTAGGGGCCTCGCGTCTACTGACCAGAGGCGAGTCCAGAGTCACTTGTCACGCCTCGAGTCCTAGGACCCGGTTTTTATGGTGTATTAGTGATTGAAATCACAATGTTCCCCGCGAACAGAACAATGGTCCGTTGCAGTGTTACTCATCGACAGCTGAGCCGAAACCACGACCTTGCGTAAGAGTGCAACACCCAAACCAATTGCATGGTACGTGTGAAGAAGGCCATGAGCACAACACGGCAAGGGTGAGGTTTATGTGAATTATCTTCTCTTGAATTGGTTATCTCCCTTCCTTCAGCTGACTTTGTTCAAAGTCCAATGAATGAACGATTCAATCACAGCACGCCAATTAATCAACGCTTATATCCACTCACCCCATTCTCCAGATTCTACGACAGAGAGTGCAAATTAGGAGTTTTAAACCTAACTCGTTACGTTTCTGGAATGTGTAGGGCGATATAGCGTGATTGACTCGCACCTATTACTGCCTTGGTAGTCCATCGATCTCCGATGAACGCGTGGTCTGTGGTCTCAGCAGTCAACGGTGGGAACGCATGTGATATCTTTATCCAGTGAACCATCTGCAGAGACAGTGCTGCCTGGACACCTGAAGCTTTCGACACAGCTCGACCCCTTCAATGGTGATGGCTGGCTTAGGTTTTCTTGTATTCGGGGCTGCCTGGAGCAGGACCTCCATCGAAAAGTTTGGATGCCTTGGCGAAGCGATTGACGATGGTCTGGATGTGGTTTTCCTTGTGAGCCATGAGGGCACAGGCGTCCGCGAAGAGGGCTTCGAAGATGAGTCTTTCCTTGGTCTTCGCTTTAGCAGAGCGGCCATCGGTTCGATACTTGATGTACACGCCCAGGTTAAAGAACAAGTTGAACACTGGGGCGAGGACAGAGCCGTTTGACCCCATTTGAGCTGTATAAGGAGTTCGTGTGGTCCCCGTTAGAAAGGACCTGTCCTTTCATGTTGTGCAAGAATTTGATCAGGGTCGGCAACCCAGCTTGCTGAGGATGATCCATAAGGCTTCCCGGTTGACTGTCAAACGCTTTGGTCAGGTCAACGAACACAGGACCATCTGCTCCTCAATGCACTTCTCCTGAACTTGTCGCTCAGCAAAAACTATATTTTATGGTGTTGCGTCCAGAGCGGAAACCACACTGGGCCTCGGACAGGTTACTCCCGGAGATATTGGCGATGAGTCTGTTGAGGAGGATGCGGGCGAGGATCTTGCCTGCTATGGAGAGGGGGGGGGGAGATCCCTATGTAGATGCCGCAGTTTGTCCTGGCTCCTTTGATTTTGTATAGAGCGACTATGGTGGTGTCTCGCAGATCTGTTTGGATCTCTTCTTGGTCCCAGGTAGGCAAGAGGATGTCCTGGAAGGTGCTGAAGGCTGTGGATCCAAGTGACTGGAACAGTCCAGCAGGTATTCCATTCCTTCCTGGTGCTTTGCCGCAGGTCATTTGTTTGTTTGATGGCAGTCTGTACCTCTTCTTCGCTAGATGGGAGGTCCAGACCCGTTGATGGCTTTGATGGCGTTAAACAGCTGATTGGAGTTCTTTGTGTCGGTATAGAACCACATTGGGCCTCGGAAAGGTTGCTCCCGGAAATGTTGGCGATGAATCTGTTGAGGAGGATGCGGCCGAGGATCTTGCACTGTCAGTTTTCTTTTCCCACCAAGCATCTGGCCTGGTGCGGAGTTCGCGCCTTGCATTCCTTGAACCTATCACGTCGTGAGACATAGACGAGGTGGTTCTGTCAGTTGATATAGTGACTCACTTCACTTTCAGCAGGGCTTGGATGACTTCATTGTTTTCGTCAAATCAGTCTTGATGATGCCTCCTCTTGGGGCCAAGGACTGCTTTGACTGTCTCAGTGACCGCTTCTTTGAACTGGTTCCATTGCTCCTCTGGTCTTCCAGTAAGCAGGCCTGCTGCATCGAGTCTTTCATCAAGGCTGTTCTGGAAGTCCCACTAGTATTGAGTAGACTTGACTGTTGCCATGTCGAAGGCTTGCTTGATGATATTAAGGTGGCGGCGGACTATGTGAATGCCGAGCTTGGTTCGAACAAGGCGATGGTGCGTCCAGCAGTCTGCGCCGCGCATTGCTCTGGTGGTAAGGACGTCACTGATCTCTCGCGGACGGATGGTGATGTAGTCTATGAGATGCCATTGTCTGGTTGCACTCATGTGTTCTTGTATTTATCAGCCTGCCTAAAGACTGTGTCTGCGATGAGCAGTTCATGTTCTTCACACTTGCTGAGCAGGACAAGCCCGTTGCTGTTCGTTTTGCCCACTCCGTGCTTCCCGATCGCCCCTCGGCCCTCGTTGCTGTCACTGCCAATTCTGGTGTTGAAATCATCCAGCAAAATAAGCTTGTCAGTGGTGGTGGGCGTGGTGTGTAGAACTGCCCCTTGACTTCCTCCGTGGATGTCATAGTGGGGGTGTAGGCGCTGATGATAATAATGAACCGCTTGTTGCACATGGGGAGGCGGATCCTCATCAGCCTTTCATTGACGCCAGTCGGGAGATCAGAGATCTGTTTGAGGAGTTTGGTCCCGATGGCGTGTCCAATCCAGTGGATGCAGTCTTCGTTCTGGATCTTTCCTTTCCAGAAAAAATTGTATCTGTTAGATTCGGTCACCGATCCCTCTTCGACCAATCTGATTCGCTCAAAGCGGCAATGTCAATGTTATACCTTGAGAATTCGCTGTCCTTTTCTGGGGTCTTGAGAATTTGTCACGATCTTGAAGAGTACGTACGTTCCACGTCCTAATGACGAGTTTGTTTCTCATTTGGAATCGACTGCAAATGGGTAAGTCTAACACCTGCAGTAAACTGGTCAGACGGTGTCGAGCAAGCTTTCTTTAGGCCACCTTTTCTAGGCCCCTCCCTTATTGGGGTGAGCAGCGCATTCCTAAAAAGGTTGCTCAGTTGCCTGAGATGCCGCCGGAGTCCTTCGCTGCCCCGAGTTCGAAAAACAACCACCAAAGTCCCAGGCCGCCAACGTACAGGTTCCCAATCGCTACCTCTACCTGCCACTTTCGCCATTTATTCTTCACCGTATGACTAGGATACACAGAGCCCTGTGCGAGAGGTTGATTAAAGTGGAAGAGTTGATTCACGTGGACAATCACATTCTCTCGGCAGAAGAGACCCTGATCCAGTGGCACGGAGAACCGTTACGTCTGGGGACCTCCCTGCTTCAGTGGATGACCAGAACATCCCTATGCCATGAACGTGTAAAGGGAACTGGTTGCTTCTTTACACTTTTGGGGTGCAACTTGGGTGCAACACAATTTCCTTTCTTTTTGTTTCTAGAAACTACCAGTCAGGAACGAAACGCAAGTTTTAAAATATATACAATTCTTTATTCTCTTAATCAACAATGAAACACGATGGTATACTGGTATCCACCTAGTTCAACACAGCAAGGCTGAATTCAAACGTTCGTAAGCTTCTTACAACAATTCAGCAGCAATAGAAGAGGTTAAATCCTAAGCCTCTGGGACAGGAGAATAGGCTGATCACACGTTTAAAAATACGTCTCAAGTCCCCGACGCTATTAAGGAACGTGAATAGAATTTCTTCTTCAGTCTCTAGCGCATGTGCATGAGGGAACTTCCTTATGCCTTCCCAGAAGGTTCCAACTCCGCACATGCACACTGAAGAAGGACGTTCCGCACACGCACACTGAAGAATGACGTTGCGTGTGCGCACACTGGAATATGACGTCACTACAAGCGCTTCACAACGCCTGCTGGAACCGCCTTCGTAGCTGTTGGACCACTTTTGGTCTCATCCGTCGGCACCAGTCTCTACATGCTAAGGGTAAGCAATCCCTGATTTACACACCGAGGGTTCCACACCCGTCAGTTACCCTCACCTACTTTGGTTAGTCTGTCGAAGCTGTTGCCCGGAGTGTGGCCACTGTTGCATGCAAACAGTTACGAGGGTCCATAGATGAGGGCTGGGAGTCAAGTGGGGATCAAGGTGGATGGAACAACCCTAAAAGGGTGCAACAATCTCCCCATCAAGTGCTTCTCCCACCTGACTATCTCAGATAAAAAGAGAGTATGAAATATAAATATATAAAAGACTCATCCATTTTCCTGCAATGACAACAGAGATTGAAAATTCGGCATCTGTAAAGTGACGATTAGAAGTACCGGGATTTATTGAAGATTTGTGTTGGCCGTAGACAGTTTCTACTAATTTTTCTGTTTGCGTTGGCAGACACACACGAAAGAATGGTTTATTTGCTGGAGCAACATTTCTTTGACTATTTCAGGGGCGATAACTCGATCATTATCGTTTAAAAGTGAAGCCCAAAATATTCAGCATTCTTGGTCCCCCCCTCTCTCTCTCGTCCAACTCAAAATCATTAAAATCTTTCTTTAGCCTATTCTTCTGGCATCACTTCTTGATTAGCCACCATATAATATAATGTAAATGTTTCGTAAGGGCTGAATGGAAATTAAGGTCGTGTTCTACCTTTCTCCAATTTCACAGCTGTTGTACTGACAGACTCTAATATCACCGAAAACGGGGTTTTTAGCATCACACTTTCACCGAAATGTCCCCTGAAGTGTCACCACTTTTGAGTCTCAACTCCTAAAAACCATTCCGTTTGCTCTGAACTCGTTTCGTTTTGCTTAATTTTGTTAATCCTTGTCCTGTCTCTAGATTTAGTCTTAATTAAAACTATCGTCTGTGATCGCCGCATTAATTTTGTTAACCCTTCTGGGCCGCAGTCCAATGACTGAAACAAGTAGAATGTAAAGGTATTATCTTATACCGTTTACTTGTTTCATTTACTGGACTGCGGCCATACTGGGGCACCACAGCAAAGGTTTCGGTCGAATAAATCGACAGCAGTAGCTGCGTGGTATTTGCACTATCAGTGTTTTTGTCGAATTGCTAAGTTATAGTGACGTAAACAAACCAACGCTGGTTGTCAAGTGGTTCTAGGACACAGATACACACTCGCGCGCGACAGGCTGCTCAGTTTTCGCCCATTCACAAGGCTTTTGTCAGCCATCGCTCCTACTATTCATATACAGAAGACACTTTCCCAAGGTGTTACGCTGTGGGATTGAACCTAGAGCGATGTGGTTGGGAGGCAAACTTCCCACCACACAGCCACGCTTCGTCATTGCCGTTTATTTTTACAGACTCGTGCATTATTACCCTGCTTCTCTGACGATATCTACAAAAACCATATTTGCAGGGGTCTCCGTGTCTGCTACAGTATCAGACCCTAAAATTAATTAATTGTAACCCTGATGAGTTAGCGCAATGTTTCCCAAAGTTATTTTGTTGTGGAACCCACGTCTACATTTTGCGGTCACCCATCACCAAAGCCCGAATTTTAATAAAACATTAAATAAAAGTTTTTGTGGGGGAAAAATTATTCAACTTATTTTGAAATAGTGAATACTATTCTCTTTCCTTTAAAAATTTTTATTAAATTCCATTATTGGAACTCCGTCTTACCGAAATCCAGATTTTAAAAAAAAATGAAATGCAACAGTCTCTGAGAAGCCCTGAAGAAAATATTGCAGGAAATTGTTTTACGCTTTTGATTTTGAGTTGTCTCCCTTACCTTTGGTGATAATCAGCATTATTCAATAACGGTGACCTCTCCTCGATAATCGATGCCATTCTCAGCATTCGTTGTTGATTTTTCTGTATAAGATGTCACTGTATTTCGAGTAACATTCTGAAAAATTCCCGTGAGCGAGGCAGACTGAGGCGTGTACAATTAATTATGTGAACAGGCGAAAAAATAACTTATTCAGAAAAGACTTCTGTGGGGGGAAAATTTCATTGAAATGGTGAAAGTGTGTGAAAGAAGGATTGGGTTTAAAAGTTTGTACTGGGCGAGGGAGGATAAGATGCAATAAGGATGACAAGAGGAGAAAGGGGGGGGAAAAGGGGCTAATGTTTTTAGTAGGGTTGAGTGTAGGTGGTTTACAAGGAACTATTTTCATGGGATCAGAGGCTTTCATAGTAGTGAAATAGGAAACAGTATGTTTGTGGGCCAGAGCTCGTAATACCTTGGTGAGGGAGTTTG
>NC_042999.1:11355366-11427866 GCF_006345805.1 Octopus sinensis | reverse complement strand
TCATCTTGTTTGTTGTTAACACAACGTTTCGGCTGATGTACCCTCCAGCCTTCATCAGGTGTCTTGGGAAAATTTCAAACCTGGTTTCTCATTCCTAAGATATTTTTTGATGTTATTATTATTATTATTCATCGAAAAATACCTTAGGAATGAGAACCCAGGTTCGAAATTTCTCCAAGACACCTGATGAAGGCTGGAGGGTATATCAGCCAAAACGTTGTGTTAACAACAAACAAGATGAGTACAAATATCCGTCAAATGTGAATAATGTATATATATATATATATATATATATATATATATATATATATCATCATCATCATTGATTAACATCTGTTTTCCATGCTGGCATGGGTTGGACGATTTGACTGAGGTCTGGAGAGCCTGTAGTTGCAGCAGGCTCCAAGATGGGTCTGGCAGAGTTTCTATAAATATATATCCCCCCCTCTCTCTCTTTCGGAGAGGCACAAGCACCTACACGCACATATACACACACGGCAGTAACTCCCACCTACCGAATTCAATCACAAAGCTCCGGTCAGCTCGGGGCTATAGTGGAAGACACCTACCCAAAGTGCCACACAGTGGGACTGAACCCGAAACCATATATTTATAGTTGCAGGAGTGGCTTCATGCTAAGAAACTTGCTTCTCAACCACATAGCTCTGGGCTCAGTTCCACTGCGTGGCACCTTGGACAAGTATCTTCTACTACAGCCTTGGGCTGACCAAAGCCTTGTGAGTGGATCTAGTAGATGGAAACTGAAAGAAGCCCGTCGTACGTATGTGTGTGTGTGTGTTGACTTTGCCTTTTATCCTCTGAGGGTCCATAAAATATTTACTAGTTGAACACCGGGGTCGGTGTAATTGACTTACCCCCTTTCCCCAAATTGTTGGCCTTGTGCCAAAATTAGTACCCACTGTTGTTATTATTATTATTATTATCATTATTATTATTATAATTATTATATATATATATATATATTATATATATATATATATATATATATATATATTTGAAACCACTGTTATTATTATTGTTTTTATTATTACATATATATATATACATGTGTGTGTGTGTGTATATTTTCAGCCCTTCATGATGAACTTGTTGCTCTGGATAAAGCGAACAAACATACCAGTTACATTTCTGGCAAGTATTTCTTTTTCATTCTTCATGGTATATTAATTTTGAAATCTCTGTCAAAACAACCTTTTACAAAGAGAATAACAGAATATGAAGATTACAGAATACTAGAATATTGGCCTATAATATTAGAGTCTCAGAATATGAAATTATTGGAATAACACAACATTTGATTATCAGAATAATAGTTTCATAATAACACAACGTAATTCTGTCGGACATTACATAATGTTTTGCTCATTGAAAGTTTAGAATTGGAATAAAATAAAATACGGAGTGAATTGAGAGTTTCTTTTATAATTAATTTCCAGACAGAACTGGAGTGCTTCTTGTGAGGTCCTGGGCTGCTGGTTATCTTGGTTCAGGCATCGCTATAAAATAATAAGAGCTGGTACATGTGCTTGACTCCTCCAGCTACACTTTACATTGTAAAGAGAGTAAGAGAGAGAGAGAGAGCTAACACATGAAGTGCAAAATGAGTGCACATATTAGGCTTGGTGGCAGGCAATGAATAACAATGCTATGCACATGCGCAGTAAGAGAGAAAGAATCACAAAGACAGTGGAAGAGGAGGAAGTGACACAATGCAGCTCAAAAAAGAAAAAAACAGACTCTGCAATTGTTAATATTTAGTTTAATGAATATTTTCGTAAGTGTGTCTGTGATGGTAAGTAGCTTGCTTACGAACCACATGGTTCTGGGTTCAGTCCCACTGTGTGGCACCTTGGGCAAGTGTCTTCTACCATAGCCTCGGACCGACCAAAGCTTTGTGAGTTGATTTGGTAGACAGAAACTGATAGTTGTGAGTGTTACAGTTTCCAGTCTTCAATGGAAACATGTCTGGTCAAAGGGAAATATCTTAATTGTAATTGGGTGAAAATTGACAACAGAAGGGCAGCCAATGAATTCCACCCAACCCATGCAAGCATGGAAAAGTGGATGCTGAAAATGACAACAATGATGATGCCGGTGGCACGTAAAAAGCACCATCCGTTTGTGGCCGTTGCCGGCGCTGCCCCGACTGGCCGCGTGCCGGTGGCACGTAAAAAGCACCATCCGTTTGTGGCCGTTGCCGACGCTGCCCCGACTGGCCTCGTGCCGGTGGCACGTAAAAAGCACCATCCGTTCGTGGCCGTTGCCGGCGCTGCCCTGACTGGCCTCGTGCCGGTGGCATGTAAAAAGCACCATCCGTTCGTGGCCGTTGCCGGCGCTGCCCCGACTGGCCTCGTGCCGGTGGCATGTAAAAAGCACCATCCGTTCGTGGCCGTTGCCGGCGCTGCCCCGACTGGCCTCGTGCCGGTGGCATGTAAAAAGCACCATCCGTTCGTGGCCGTTGCCGGCGCTGCCCCGACTGGCCTCGTGCCGGTGGCACGTAAAAAGCACCATCCGTTCATGGCTGTTGCCAGCCTTGCCTGGCCCCCGTGCCGGTGGCACATAAAAAGCACCATCCGATCGTGGCCATTTGCCAGACTCGTCTGGCACGTAAAAAGCACCCACTACACTCATGGAGTGGTTGGCGTTAGGAAGGGCATCCAGCCGTAGAAACATTACCAGATCAGACTGGGCCTGGTGCAGCCTTCTGGCTTCCCAGATCCCCGGTTGAACCGTCCAACCCATGCTAGCATGGAAAGCGGACGCTAAACGATGATGATGATGTATGTCTGTCTGTCTCTCTCTCTCTCTCTCTCTCTCTCTCCTCTCTCTCTCTCTCTCTCTCTCTCTCTCTCTCTCTGCAGAAGGAAGCTATTGTTAAGAAGTTAACGGCCTTAATTTTCTGATTCCCTCTTGAAAGTTGGAACCACAAACAGAATATAGCAACAATTACCAAATGGTAATTAAAAATAAAAAAAAAAGTTAAATTTGATTAAATGAAAACTAATTTAAGAAAAATTTACAATCATTAAATTAAGTCCTTCAATATAAAGTTGTAATTTCATTAACAGCATTTATTAGAAAATATATATTTCTAGATTAAATTTACCAATATCCCATGCATGCACGCAAGCAGGCATACGCAAGCACGCACACGCAAGCACGCACACGCATAAACACATAGAACCACATTTATTTGGGTTCCAAAATATAAGCAGTTTTAAGATGGTGAAATAAGCTTAATCTAATCATAATTTCCTCCATTTGCAAAGAAACAAAGCAGCAGATTAATAAAGTCAATTAAATCAACATTTAATTATTGTTTTGTACTTATTTTATTGAGTTTGTAATAAAGGGTTTAGTTGTGTAGTTACTAAGTGTATTTCACGGGGTTGTGGTCTCTGGTTCAGTCCCACTGTAAGGAACATGGCATTTACAGTTTGACCCTACCAGGGGCCTGAATTTGTGAGTAGGGTATTTCGGAGCAGCCAGGCAAGATGAAGTACCTTCTTCTGTAGCTTCAGGTACACGAATGCCCTGTGAAGATCGCGTGTGTGTGTGTGTGTGTGTGTGTGTGTGTGTGTGTGTGTGTGTGTGTGTGTGTGTGTGTGTGTGTGTGTGTTTGTTTGTTTTCTTGTGTTGACATTATGTGGTGGTTGTAAATGAGAATCACTGTCATACAAGCGGTGCTGTTCATTTGCCATCTTCTGTGAAAAACCTGTCAGGCCATGAGAAAATATTACCTTGCTTGGTGAGGGTTGGCAACAGGAAGAAAATCTGATCCATCCAAGCATGGAAGAGTGGACGTTAAAACGATGCTGCTGCTGATGATAGTGATTGTGTGTGTGTGTGATGTTTTACTGTTGATATTGATTTTGTTATTGATTTGGACAGCTCCTTGGTTTGATATGTATTTGAAAGATCGACGTCCAGTTGTACTGAATCACACCCCGTTCACGACAGTCATTGATGACCCACGGCCGGAATACAACACCCAGGTAAATTTGAATGAAATATTTCATTAAATACCTAAAAATTATTTCAAAAACCTAAACTGAAATCATAACAAAACAATGAAGATAACCACAAATATTTATTGTTCCTTTATGTTTTTACAATAGAAAAGATAAACATTCCTTGACTGTTCACTTCTGATGATGGGCCATTCATCATCATCATCATCATCATCATCATCATCATCGTTTAGCGTCCGCTTTCCATGCTAGCATGGGTTGGATGATTTGACTGAGGGCTGGCGAACCAGATGGCTGCACCAGGCTCCAGTCTTGATCTGGCAGAGTTTCTACAGCTGGATGCCCTTCCTAACGCCAACCACTCCGAGAGTGTGGTGGGTGCTTTTTACATGCCACCGGCATGGGGGCCAGTCAGGCAGTATTGGCAATGATCTCGCTCGAATCTTTTTACACATGCCAACGGCACAGGTGACAGTAAAGCGACATTGGTAACGCTCATGCTTGAATGGTGCCCTTTTACATGCCACCGGCATGGAAGCCAGTTGGTTGCTCTGGCAACGATTATGCCCGAAATATATGAAAAGGTGATGAAACTTCCTTTTTTCCCTTGTTAGAAAATCTCCATCCTTGTTATTTTACTTCTTTATCACAATGCTTCAAGCAGGCTCTTCATCAGATAATCGTTCTTATTTAGCAAGTTTTGCAATCCTTGCTAGCAAAAGGCTCGCTTCACTGTTGTTTTTTTTCAGTTCTTGACATGCAACATGTTCCACTGTTTGTCGTTCAGGGAATTGGGGGATTATTCATTTGCTTGGAAACAAATGGAGGTTGGTGACAGGAAGGGCACCCCAGTCACACAAAACTTTGACCCATGGAAAAGCAGACGTTAAACACCATGATGCTGCTGCTGCCTATTGTATTCACATGTACTCTAGTGTACTCTGTCATGCAAATGTACTCGTTGTACTCTGCCATACATAGTATTTACTTTACATTGCTATCCAGGATATCTAATACCCATTGTTTGAAAGATATTCCCGCATCGTGGCATGCAAAATATTCCTTTAACTCCTCATTGGTGTATTACAAAGTCAAAATGAACAGGATGTTAGCCACCACACGGGTTAAGACATAATAGATTAGTGTTTCTTAAACTTTTTACTCTTGTGGAACCCTTGAAAAATATCCCATGTCTCAGACAACCTTCACATAAAAAGTATTCTGTATTCTTTTATTTATCTTCTTCTTTCCCTTCCATAAACTTCAATTTTCACAAAAGGATCATCCAAATCATTAAAATGTCTGACCAAATCCCTATCTGTACCAAATCCCTATCAGCTGCTATAAAGAAAGTTTCAGAAATATTGTCTTAACTAAGACCTTGTTTTGACCAAATTCCTCTTCAAAATCCCTATTAAAAAGTCAGTTTTCCTGTTTTTCTGTAGAGTCTTCTTACATATTCCAGAACTTCCCCATTTTAACAAATTTGTCAATTTTGTAGAATAAGGAATCAATGACAAAATTTACTAAAAAATACATTTGCATATAATTAGCATATTTTATCCCTATACATTTGCATATAATTAACATATTTTATCCCTATATATTGTGGAACCTTGAGAGAACACTTTCAGAACCTTTGAAATCTGTGGAATCCAGGTTGGGAAATATTGTGATAGATCAATGAAATTACTGTTTATTTTATCAGTTTTTAAAAAAAAACTGATTAGAGAGGAAAGGGCAGTGCCTCTGACCATTTTCTGAGTCTCTAAGACTCATGGGAGAAAGTTTTCTTGAGAATGAGATCTAGGTATGGCCATGTGGTTGAGAAGTTTGCTTCCCAACCACATGGTTCTGGGTTCAGTCCCACTGCGTGTCACTGTGGACGAGTGTCTTCTACCATAGCCCGTGGCTAACCAAAGTCTTCTGAATAGATTTGGTAGACAGAAACTTCCTTCAGCTGGTGTTGGTGTGTTTATGTCCCCATAACTTTTGGGTTTGATTAAATAAGTACCAGTCACGTACTGGTGTCAATATAACTGACTTGCCCCTCCCCTCAAAATTGTTGGTCTTTGTGCCAAAAATTACAAGAATTATTGTATTTGATATATTTTATCACATTTTATTTTTTCCCTCCCCAGTTGATTCGTGCGACAAACATAATTTTTTCAAGTCTTCGTTTCATGAAATCTTTGGAGGAAGAAACCCTAGAACCAGAAGTTTTCCATTTGAATCCGAAAAAGAGTGACACGGAGATGTTTCGAAAAGTTGTCAGGTGGGACTTTCTTGTGAAATCTTCAAAAAATATAATAAATACCTTCCAACTCTAAGCAAGTATGGTTAAGAAACTTGCTTTGTAACCAGGGGCAAGTGCCTTCTGCTATAACCTTGGGCCAACGAGGGCTTTGTGAGTGGATTTGGAAGATGGAAACTATATGGAAGACCATTGTGTGTGTATATGTATGCATGTGTGTGTGTGTGTGTGTTCACACAGATGCTGTTCACCCAGTAGTGACAAAGTCTCTACCCACATCAACAAAATGTCGAGCAAGCATGGCAGAGTTTATGCAGTAAGATCCCTCATTCGAACAAATAAGGTTTGGTGTCTGGGAGGGGATCCAGTTGTCATCATCATCATCATCATCATCATCATGTGATGTCTATTTTCTATGCTGGCATGGGTTGGATGGATTAACAGGAGGTGGCCACCTAGAGAGCTGCCTGAGATCCATTTTGTCTGTTTTGGCAGTTTCTGTGGCTGGATGCCCTTTCTAATGCCAACCACTTTATAGAATGTACTGGCTGCTTTTTACATGGCACCAGCACCCACAAGCCTACAAAACTAGGGCCTCTCAGTTGAGAGAGGGACATAGAGGACATGGCTGTATGGCCAGCACTTTACTTAGCTTGATGTGTCTTCTCAAACACACCAGGCTACTGGAAGTTTGGTCCCTTGTTAATCCCCTCAGTGAAGCCCAGTATCTGAAGTTCCTTTCTCGTCACTTCATCTCACGTCTTCCTAGGTCCATCCCCTTCCTCACATTCCCTCCACAATTACAGATCATCACCTCTTCATACAGCTCTCCTCATCCATATGCATCACCTTAACCAAACAGGTGGAGTCTTCTCCCTTTTAACACAACATCTGATACCTCTGATACCCAGTTTATCTCTCAAATCACTTACACTCTGTCGTATATGCACACTGACATTACCCATCAAGTGGAGCATACTGGCTTCATTTCTTTCAAGCCTTTGCATGTCCCCAGCAATCACAGCCCATGTTTCACTGCCATAGCAGCATAGCTGTTCATACACAGGCGTTGTACAATCTGCCTTTCACTCTGAGGGAGAGGCCCTTTATTACTTTGTCCATTCTTATTCTAGCAGCTATGCTTTGGGAACAACTTCCACCACTGCTAATTTAGTTACCTAAATAATGGAAGCTGTCCACTACTTTTAAGGGTCCCCTTGGGCATTAGAGGGAGTCTATTTTCTGTCCATTCCTGGCCGTTTAATGTCCCTGCACATCTGCCAAATGTAAAGACAACTTTCTCTGTCAGTCTTCCAGTGATACCACTGCACCTCTTAGGTGTCCATAGCTTGCACTCGGTACAATTTATGGAATTTCTCCCAACACCTTTTCTACATATCGAACAGGGCCATCTCCCAGAAGGGATCAGTCATTTGTCTGTTTTCCCACTTCTTAGAACTTTTGTCTTTGCTAAATTAACTCTAAGGTCCTTTGATTTCAGACCTTGCTTTCACACCTGAAATTTCTTTGCTAGTTCTAGTAGTGATTCAGCAATAAGAACAAGGTCATCAGCATAGAGGAGCTCCCAAGGGCAGCCCAACTTAAATTTGACTATTATGGCTTGGAGGACTATGATAAACAAGAAGGGGCTGAGAACCAATCCTTGGTGAATTCCAACCTGTACATTAAATTTCTTGTTATATTTATTGCTGACTTTCACCTTACTGACAACTCTCACCAACTACTCATCTATCCCTATCTTCCACATTGCCCAGCAAAGAAAGGAGTAAGGGACCCTGTCAAAGGCTTCTCCACGTCAACAAAAGCCCAAATACAGAGGTTTATTTTTGGCTAAATATTTCTCCTGCAGTTACCTAACCAGGAATAGAGCATCAATGCTGCTTCTCCCGGACACAAAACCAAACTGCATCTCATCTCAGCTAACTCTCTTCCTAATTAATTGAGTGGTGACCCTTTCTGGAACTTTCATCATGTGGTCCAGCAATTTGATACCTCTGTAATTATTTCTGAGGCATCAATTTTACCTTTATGACAGTTCACTACAATTCTGCGATACCAGTCATCGAACATGACTCCCTCATGGACAACCTGGTTAACTATGCGGGTGGCTAGACTATAACCCACTCCACCAGATATTTTAAGCTTCTCAGCAGTGATGGGCCAGGGGCTTTTCCTTAATTGTTTATTCTACTAAGCTCTTTCTTTTTAGACTCCGCCGGTTACGACGACGAGGGTCCCAGCTGATACGATCAACGGAACAGCTTGCTCGTGAAATTAACGTGCAAATGGCTGAGCATTCCACAGACACGTGTACCCTTAACGTAGTTCTCGGGGATAATCAGCGTGACACAGAGAGTGACAAGGCTGACCCTTTGAAATACAAGTACAACTCATTTTTGCCAGCTGAGTGGACTGGAGCAACGTGAAATAAAGTGTCTTGCTCAAGGACACAACGCGTCGCCGGAATCGAACTCACACCTTACGATCATGAGCCGAATGCCCTAACCACTAAGCCACGCGCCCTCACTCTACTAAGCTACTACCAATCTGAATAACCAGTCCTTCTGTTAGGGCCATGTTGGCTAGGCTCCCCTTCTCCCATGCATTCTCTGCATTTAGCAACCTTTCGTTGTGGCACTTCCAAGCCTCCTTCTTTGCAGAATCACTAACTGCAAGGGAGCCATCATCCATGTGAACACACTTCTCTCCCACAACATCACAATTTTCCTTGACACATTATGTTGCAATCTGAAACATCTCAAGACCCTGGTCCTCACATTGCACAACATTAGCAAACTTCTTTTCTGCTTCTGCCCTGGCTGAGTATACCTGTCTCCTAGCCTTCCTTCTAGCTACCTGATATGATTCTCTTCCAGTCCTTCCAGTCCTGTTTCTTCACAGCCCTGTCTGCTACGTTGTTCCACCACCACGTCACCCTAGCTCGAGTTGAGACTTTGCACCAGCCAAACGTTTGCTCTGTGGCACTCAGTAAGTTGTCTTGTAGGGACTTCCAGTTGCCCCCTATGTTGCATGTCTATAACTCCACCTTCTTGTTAAATGTTTCAATTAGGGTCTTTCTAAATCCCTCACTCTTCCCAGGGTCCTTAAGCTTCCAAATACCTCTTTTCCAGACTGGTCTGCTTCTTGGATCCTTCTAGCCTCAAGTCTGAAGTCAGTAAGGACTCACCTATGCTGGGGGGAGTGCATTCTTCATTTGTCAGCAACCCTGCATCTCACTTTCTGGTGAGAGTGTTGTCAATGTGGCGAGCATGGCCACCCGGTTGATAGCTTGTCAAGTGACTGGCCAGTTTCCTGAAGTTGGTGTTGTCAACCATTAGCAGCACCAACTTCAAGTATTACCGTCACTGCCGCTACCACCACCATGTGTATGGTGGTGGTGGTGAATAAGCAACGACTATACACACTGTGGAGTAATGCGAGTTCTCAGTGAAGCAGCTTAGTCTCCACTCCCAGTGGCAACTATTTCGCTTCACATATTTTACATATCCTTTTTGAATAGTGTTTTCACTGTAGCAGCAGTGGTAGCAGCAGCAGCAGCAGTTTTACCAGTTGTGGTTGTTGTTAGGTGGCTTTTTTCAAGCCTGTTCTATGTAACCCATAAAAGCCCTCAATGACTCAGCAGAGCCAAGAAACCCGTCCCCCCTCCTCCTCCTCCCCCTCCTCCGCCGTGTCACCTTCAACACAATGGACTTATTCAAACTCATACAAAACTCTGAATTAAACAGTCATGCTTCCAACAACCGAACGCTCACACCTAACCTGATCGTGTCAAAACCACATTACTCACTTCTAACATTTCTCTTTCTTTTTTAACTGGTTTCAGTCACACTGTGGCCATACTGGAGCACTGATTTCGCAGTTTTACTTGATTTCATTAAGACTTGTACTTCTGTACTTTTCACTGGTGGTGTTGCTGACCAAAATCCCTCACATCCCAAGAGCTAAGTTCAGTAAAAAAAGCAAACAAACAGTAAAGAACAATAAAAGTTGAAGAGCTTCCTTCTTTGTCTTTCGAAATGGTTTCCTCATTCGATGGTTGATGGGATCAAAGTAGATCAAATGAATTTCATTAGCTTTTAGTCATGGTTTTGGCTCAAAGTTTATTAATTTGCATCTCTTAATGCTAATTAATTATTACAAGCCATGAGTGCAGGTGGGGCTTTGTGGTTGGACAGTTGGCTTCCCACTCATAAGGTCCTGGGTTCAATCCCAATCTGTGACACCTTGGGCATGTGTCTTCTGCTACATCTTCAGACCAAGCAGACTTGGGAGTGGATTTGGTAGACAGAAACTGAAAGAAGCCTATCATCATCGTTTAGCGTCCGTTTTCCATGCTAGCATGGGTTGGACGGTTCCACTGGGGTCTGTGAAGCCAGAAGGCTTCATCAGGCCCAGTCAAATCTGGCAGTGTTTCTACGGCTGGATGCCCTTCCTAACGCCAACCACTCCGAGAGTGTAGTGGGTGCTTTTTACGTGCCACCCGCACAGGTGCCAGACAGAGCTGGCAAACGGCCACGAACGGATGGTGCTTTTTATGTGCCACCGGCACGAGGGCCAGGCGAGGCTGGCAACAGACACGAAATGGGGCGGTGCTGGCAACGGTCGCGAAACGGAAGGTTTTCTTACATGCCACTGGCACTGGTAACACATCTGTAATTTCCATTGATCGATTTCGATTCTGATCCTATCATATATATATATTTATATATAGATATATATATATATATGTATGTATATATATATGTATGTATGTGTGTGAGTAAGAGAGAGCATGTGTAGGCCTGTTTGTGTGTCTCCTTCTCATGATATCTTGTGATAGTTGTAAACGAGTGCCACTGTCATACAAGCAGGGTCGTTCATTTCCAATATTCTGCAGAAACATGTCTGGCCACGAAGAAATCAAGTGACAGTTGCTTATAGCAACGGCATCTGGCCATAGGAATTCTACTTCAATAAGCTCTGTTCAGTCCATCCCAGCATGGAAAAGTGGACCCTAAAAGGTTGACAATGGCTACTCTTACCATTATCATTTTGTTTTATAAAATTCCCAATTTAAATCCGTGTTTCTCAACCCCCTTTCTTTCCTGTGGACCCCTTACTCTACTGGACCCTCATAACCATTCCATGTTTACAAAATCCTATTTTTATACTTAAATATTCTTAGAAATTGTATAAAAAGGATTTGTTTGAATATTTTGTGCATTTTAGAAGTGGAACCAATTTAGTGCAGATAAACTTTAACAGCAAAATCTTACATGGAGCCCCTAAGGGCCACATGAACCTCAGTTGAGAAACAGTGGTTTAAAGCGTATTATCTTTTTAATCCTAATCCTCTCTATGGCATTTTACCTTTCTAAACCTTACTTGTTACTTTTAAGACACCCCCCCCCCCCGAAATTGCTGTTTATATTTTTGAATATTTTCCATAAATGAAGCGAATTGCATCCAATTGATTCGTTTGTTTGTCTTTTTGGCCAGGTGGCTTCCAGAGGCTGTGTCATGGTACGGGGCTTTCATGTACAAAGCTTATCCTTTGGACATGAGTCAATACAAAAGACTGTTCAAGTCGACCAGAATTCCCAAGTAAGTTCAGTGTCTGTGTGTCCTTCTCTGGGTGTGATTATGGGTGTGGAGGGGGTGGGGGACGGACAAGTGTCCTGTGCTATGTCTCCAGGCCAATCGAAGCCATGTGAATGAAAGAAACTCATCGTACACAAACACACACACACACGTCTGTGTGCAGGTATCCTACCAGAGATCTCAGTTGACCAAAGCCTTATGAGGGAATTTGAGAGAAGATGGAAAGGAACTTCTCACACACTCTCATATTTACACACACACGTGTGTGTGTGTGTGCGTGTGTTTGTGCTCTATGAAAGTTGTGAGGTACAAGCAGTATTGTTGTTGTTGTTGTTGTCACCAAACCATTTGCTCTCTTCATGTCTTCAATGGTGTGTGAAATCATGATAGCAAGTCCATTCAGCTATGAAATGAGGGGTGAAAAACTTTGTCAATCTGTAATTAATTAATTAGAGGGGCACACATCAGCGTTTCTGTTCTAATATAAGAACAACCTGTTGTTAGGGGCTCTGAAGGGCCGCTCAGTGTCTGTGGCTGATGACATACAACTATTCAAAGCTGCATGGGCCCTTGTACTCCAGATGGCCCAATGATGTCTTTTCACTCATGTTGTCTCGTCATCATCGTCATCATCATTTACTAACCATTTTCCATGCTGGCATGGGTTAGAGAGTTTAAGAAGAACTGGCAAGCCAGCAGATTGCCCAGGCTCCATTCATCTGTTTGGCAGGGTTTCTATGGCTGGATGCCCTTTCTAATGCCGACCACTTTACAGAATGTACCAAATGCTTTGTATGTGGTGCTGGCACAGGTGTTTTTTAATGTGGCACCTACATGGATGCTTCTTATGTGGCACTGCCACAGGTACTTTTTAATGTAGCACTGGCACGGAGGCTTTATACATGGTGCCACCACAAGTGCTTTTTATGTGACGCCAACACGCGTGCTTTTTACATTGTCTCAAAGGAGAATTTTTCTCTTGAGACAGTTTCTGCAGCATTTGTCTTTCCGTGTTTGAATGCACACAAATATAAAAATAATAATAATAATGAAATTATTGTATACAGTGCTCAGGTGCACCACAACTTGTCAGAAAGTGCGTATAAAATATATGCAGTAATGTAAAAATGTCTGGAAAGCGAACAATGTATGAGTCAGATACATGCTTGTGTGTGTATGGAGGGGAGAAAATCAGGTGTAGTGTTAGCGAATCTCAGAAAGCATGGAAGTTTTGAAGGATGCAGTGCTCCGACAACTAACAACTGATGCCGGCAGTTTGTTCCATGCTTCAGCAACTCTCAGCGTGAAAAAATGTTTCCTAAAGTCATGGAAGGAGCTGTGCTGTTTTCTGACTTTGTAAATATGTCCACGGGTGTTAGACGGATGGAGTTTGAAAAGCTGCTCAGAGTTATTGTTTGTAACATGGTTGATAATTTTATGGGTGTCTGCCAAGTCATAAACATGACTGAACAAACCCAAAATAACACAAGCATTTTAATGATTTTATTGGTTTTTACTTTTATAAATGTTTATATAAAATATTTCATCCATCATCATTTGTCCAACAAAATGTGTTATATTAGATTATCAAGTCTGGATTAAATACTTAATCCCCTCTCAGACTTACCTTTGATTCCTTATTCTAAGTGACTGGACGCAACCCCTTTTCAGCTTGTCCCCCCCACCCCGCAATGTTTATTTATTCATTTATTTATTTCCATTTCTCATCTTTAAACAGGAAAAGTAGAGACGAACTCCATTCGAACCCTTCCAGTCGTCATTTACTCGTATTACACAAGGGTCACCTGTACTCGTTTGATGTCTTAAACTCAGATGGTGAGACATTAATTAATTTTTTATATTCATTATATCATCATCCTCATCATTTAATGTCCATCTTCCATACTGGCATGGCTGGGCCAGAGATGGTCAGCCAGAGGTCTGCGTTAAGTTCTACTGTTATTCTTTTACTTGTTTCATTCATTTGACTGCGGCCATGCTGGAGCTCCGCCTTTAGTCGAACAAATCGACCCCAGGACTTATTCTTTATAAGCCTTGGTCTCTTTTGTCAAACTGCTAAGTTATGGGGAAGTGAACGCACCAGCATCGGTTGTCAAGCGATGGTGGTGGGGGGACAAACACAGACACACAAACATACACACACACATGCACACACACATATATATATACGATGGGCTTCTTTTAGTTTCTGTCTACCAAATCCACTCACAAGGCTTTGGTCGGCCCAAGGCTATAGTAGAAGACATTTGCCCAAGGTGCCACACAGTGGGACTGAACCTGGAACCATGTGGTTGGTAAGCAAGCTACTTACCACACAGCCACTCCTGCACCTACGTCGACTTTGGCTTAATTTTTATACCTGGAGGCCCTTTCCAATGCCAACCATTTTTCATGCTTTTTACGGGACACTAGCACCGGTATGGTCACCATGTATATACACCCACATGTACACATGCATACATGCTATCACAAGTGTCTGATGACCAGCGATGTGAAACGCTGAATAATAGTCTGCGATTTTTGATTTCAGTAAAACAATATTTTACTCTACCCTTGGCATAATAAATTTTTTAATCTTTTAGTCAAGACGGACAGGAAGTGGTCCTGATTCTTTTATGTGGTCACTGCCAAGACTTGTGGGTGGAATGAAGTTATGAGGAAGTGCCAATCTCTGATTGTGGAGGGAACCTGTGGAAGAGGTAGACCCAGGAAGACATGGGACCAGGTGGTGAAACATGATCTTTGAGCATTGGACCTTACAGAGGAGGCAGTGAGTGAGACCTTTAGTGATATGCTGTGCTCAAGAAGACCCATCACGCTAAGTGAAATCGTGGTTGTGGCTGGTGCCAATGTCACATAACTGGTGCCTCTTTGAAGCGTTGGGCTTCACAAAGGCATTGAGGCTGATGCTGGTGTCGTGTACATGGCACCTGTGTTGGTGGCATGCAAAAAACGCTCATCAAGTGTTGGGTTTCACAGTGCAATGTGGCTGATGCCTGTGTTGTGTAACTGGCACCTGTGCCGCCAGCATGTAAAGAGCACCTTTCGGGTTGTGGGCCTCGTGGAGGCAATGAGAAACGACTGAGACCTTTGGTAATTTTGGCCATACTTGAGAAGGAAGATCCATCAAACCAGGTGAAATTGTAGTCATGGCAGACACTGGTGTCACACAACTGGCACCTGTGCTGGAGCCACGTTAAAGCACCCGTTACATCCTTGGAGTGATTGGTATTATGAAGGGCATCCAGCCATAGAAACCATGCCAAATCAGACTGGAGTCTGTTGCAGCCCCTCAGCTTACCAGCCCTGGTCAAACCGTCCAACTCATGTCAGCATGGACAATGGATGTTAAATGATGATGATATATATATATATATATATATATATATATATATATACACACTTGGAAAAGGATGCGTGATGCATATGTACATACATATATGTACATACCTACATATGTTTTCTCATTGTGTCTACGTTTTTTGATGTCCTGTACCCATATATGCATGTATATCATCATCATCATCGTTTAACGTCCGCTTTCCATGCTAGCATGGGTTGGACGGTTCAACTGGGGTCTGGGGAGCCGGAAGGCTGCACCAGGCCCAGTCTAATCTGGCAGTGTTTCTACAGCTGGATGCCCTTCCTAACGCCAACCACTCCGAGAGTGTAGTGGGTGATTTTATGTGCCACCGACACAGGTGCCAGACGAGGCTGGCAGACGGTCATGCTCGGATGGTGTTTTTTATGTGCCACTGACACAGTTGCCAGTCGAGGCTGGCAGACGGTCACGCTCGGATGGTGTTTTTTATGTGCCACCTACACAGGTGTCAGACGAGGCTGGCAGACGGCCACGCTCGGATGGTGTTTTTTTATGTGCCACCGACACAGGTGCCAGACGAGGCTGGCAGATATATATATATATATATATATATATATATGTAGGTATGTACGTATATGTATGTATATATGCATATATTTATATATCATTTACAATATATATATATATATATATAGGCATAGATATGACTATGGGTGCAGGAGTGGCTGTGTGGTTGAGAAGTTTGCTTCCCAACCACATTATTTGGGGTTCAGTCCCACAGTATAGCACATTGAGCAAGTGTCTTCTACTATAGCGCCAAGCAAAGCCTTGTGAGTGGATTTGGTAGTTGGAAACTGAAAGAAGCTCATCACATGTGTGTGTGTGTGTCTTTGTCTTGACAACATTGTAAATGAATGTTATCAATTTCCAAAATGCAAAAACATGTCAGACCATGGAGAAATATCACCTTACTTGGAAACACTTGAGGGTTGGCTACAGGAAGGGCATCCAGCCCTAGAAAATCTGCCTCAGTAAACTCCATCTCCTCCATGCAAGCATGGGAAAGTGAACTTCAAAAGGATGATGATTATGAGGATGATGATGATGATGATGATGATGATGATATACGTGCAATTGTTTTAATGTCTGCTTTTCCTTTTTTTCTTATATTTAAATGTGGTGACAGTGTGGATGTAACACTTGAATTTGGTTTTCCAGGCAGCATCAAACCAGCTGAGGAAATCCTTGCTCATCTAAAATACATCTGCAATAATCCTCGCCCTGTTGCAGATTACCCGGTCGCTCAGATGACAACCGAGAACAGAGATGTTTGGGCTGATGTTCGACAGCATTTTATAGAAACAGGTAATGGTACTCTTGTTGTTGGTGTTGTTGTTAATTAAATAATGGCTTTATAACACCAAAGATCCACTTCTCATTGTTATTTATTTCTCCAATTTCTTATCGTCTTTATATATATATAGTGAGAATTTACAGACGAAGACAGGTGTGTAAACAACAAACAGGTGTATTAGTTTAACGCTCAGGAAGTAAGAAAGTCTTTAACGTTTCGAGCCTATGCTCTTCAACAGAAGGGAACACAGAAATAAGCAAAGAGAGAAAATTAAAAAAAGGTTTAGTGGCTAACGATCTATCATGGCAAACATTTATATAATAAATGCAGAGTTGGGTTTGTGGTTAAGTGTGCTTCGCCACTCTGTGGTTCCTTGGATGTCTTCTTCTATCAACCCAAGTGAGACAGAATGTTGTGAGTGGATCTGGCAGATGGAAACTAAAAAAAATGCTGTTTATCATGTGTGTGTGTCTGTGTGTCCTGTATTTCAAGCTCCAAACTGATGTCGTTATTTCTCCTGCTTTTGTTCTTTTAAAATATGGGAAATGAGACATCTCTTACCTGGAAGACAAGCACTGGTCTGTTTTAGGAAAGGCATTGGTTGTGAAGCAATGCCTCCCTAATAGTCCCCTAACCCATGCTAGCATAGAAAAACAGACATAAAAACCAAGTTGCATGTATTTTGGGTGTTTTGTCTTTTATTTCTTTATCTCTATTCCAAATTACTCCAAATTAGCTGTAATCATTTGATTTCTGTGTTTAATTTCAGTCTTCATATTTGGGATTAATATTTATACCTGGAAAGGCATGATTACCCTCTCATTGCATTCATTATCTCAACTTGAATTTTTCTTACAAGTTTTGTAGTCTCTGCTTTTCAGGTTACATAATCCACTGCATTCAGATATATTCATCAACACACATGCACTAGAACAGATTAAACACCTTCATAATTGCACTCATATATTTATCAACACACACACACACACCACACACACACACACACACACACACATATATATATATATACATATATACACAAACACACACTCATACATTCAGGGTGGACTTCTTTCTGTTTCTGTCTACCAAAGCCACTCACAAAGCTTTGGTTATAGTAGATGACATTTGCTTAAGGTGTCACACAGTGGGACTGAACCTGGAACCATGTAGTTGGGAAGCAAGCCTCTTATCACAAAGACACTCCTGTTGTTATTTGGATTTGATTTTCACTTCCTCCCTCTTAAGATCTAAAAATCCATTCCAGTTGTTTCCAACTGATAAAGCATTCATTTACATTTACTCAACAACTCAAGTGTTTTGTTTAGACATTGGTCCCCAAAATGAAAACATTCACATCCCCACCACCACTGCCACCACAAAAACCATCATCATCATCACCATCATCTTATACATTATACATTATTCCAGGGAATGAAGAAATCCTGAGAGAAGTCGACGGAGCTTTGTTTGCTTTGTCATTGGACCATCATTCACCGTCAACATCAGACGAAATACTGGAAACTTATCTGCATGGAGATGGCTCCAACAGGTGGGTAAACGTTTCTAGGTTTTTGTCTGTGACTCCTCTTGGTGGTTGCTTAAGATGGTGGGAATCTGACCGGGGGGGTGGGGGGTGGGGGTCAACAGTTTTATTTATCTGAATCTGAAGATGGAAAATGTACAAAGGTTTTGATGCGATTCTTCTAAAATATAATAAAATAATAAAAGGTGTTACGTGTGTGGGATCATTCAGTGGAAGGGTTCTTGTAGCATTGGCATTTGCAGGAAAGAGAAGTCCTAAACATGTGCAAAGGATTTAGTCAAACAAATTGGTGCTAGTGCTTATTGGTTTCTGGTCACATACTTATTCTATCACTCTCTTTTGTTGAACCACTAGGCTACAAAGACATAAATAAACCAACTCCAGTTGTTGATATATATATATATATAAAATAATAATATGAGGGAATATTATTCCAACCTTACAGGGAAAAATTCAATTTAGAAATACTAAATTAAATTTCACAAAATATAATATGTATATATAAATTAGAAAAAACCACCTTTTATCAATTCAAAATGAAAAATTAAATTACACCATCTAGAAAATTACATATAATAGATGGTGTAGTTTAATTTTTCATTTTGAATTGATAAAAGTTAGTTCTTTTTCTAAGTTATATATATATATATGTTGGTTGTTCACCGACCTCTGCTAAAATACATTAAAAGTGAATTTCAATCTTGCTTGCAATGTTACACAATGAAACTGGTGCATAATGGGAAAATACTTTGACAGTAAAGTGCCCCTGAAATATGAATACGAATGGAATAAAACAAGTTTCATAGAAATTGGGCCAGTAGTTGAGATATTCAGGGTTTTGGAGTATAAATACCCAAAATGGTGCATCATGGAAATACTCCAAAGATAACTTAACCCCGAAAGGAGAGAAACTCTAACCTCTCCATTAGACACATTATGATGGGCAAAATATTTTAAAGTGAAAATGATTTTAAAAATATGGTAAATATTTTGTAAAAGACTCGTTCGTAACCTCGAAGTGAAATAGTTTCTTTCAAGTGCATTCAACGTATCACCTCCAAAGATTTGGCTGCTATTTTTAGCACACCCTGCTACCACATAACAGCTATTTGTGATAAAGGACCCAAAATACCTGTTACATGGTAGCAGGGCGTGCAAGAAACAGCAACCAAATCTTTCCTTTTCTGGGGAAAGGAGCCATTTACATGTGATTTTAATGTCACAATTTTTGAAAACATGCGAAATAACAGAGAGAAAAAAAACCCATGAAACAAAACTCCATTTCTGGGAAACTCAGACTTCCCCTAGTGTATATATATATCATCATCATCATCATCAATATGCAAGAAGGTATGTTTTTTGCCAGTTAAGAGAATATAGTCTCTTTTGCCTATAATCTGCTCATGAACTGGCAAAGCACATACATTGCGTTTGTGTGTTTGATATTGTTTATATCCTTAGGGCTGCTTCTCATTCATTTTTGAATATATATATATCATCATGATCATCATTTAACGTCCGCTTTCCATGCTAGCATGGGTTGGACGATTTGACTGAGGACTGGTGAACCAGATGGCTGCACCAGGCTCCAATCTGATCTGGCAGAGTTTCTACAGCTGGATGCCCTTCCTAATGCAAACCACTCCGAGAGTGTAGTGGGTGCTTTTACGTGCCACTGGCATGAGGGTCAGTCAGGCAGTACTGGCAACGGCCACATTCAAATGGTGTTTTTTATGTGCCACCTGCACAGGAACCAGTCCAGCGGCACTGGCAACGACCTCACTCAAAAGTTTTTTCACGTGCCAGTAAGGTGTCACTGGTAACAATCACACCCGAATGGTGCTTTTTATGTGCCACCAGCACGGAAGCCAGTTAGCTGCTCTGGCAATGATCACGTTTGGATGGTGCTCTTAGCGCTCCACAAGCATGAATGCCAGTCATTGAATTTGATTTCAATTTCACTTACCTCAACAAGTCTTTGCAAGCAGAGTTTAGTGTCCAATGAAGGAAGGGTATGCATAAGTGGACTGGTTACACCCCTGGCATAAGCCACGAGGTTACGGTCTCACTTGGCTTGCCGGGTCTTCTCAAGCACAGCATATTCCAAAGGTGTCAGTCACTAGTCATTGCCTCGGTGAGGCCTAATGTTCGAATGTCGTGCTTCACCACCTCATGACCTCCTAATGTTTGAAGGTCGTGAGGTGGTGAAGCACAGCCTTCGAACATTCGGCCTCACCGAGGCAATGACTAGTGATTGAGACCTTTGAGCAATGACTTTTTACATCCATTGTTTTTTCCAAATGTCTTGAAGCAAGTGTTGTCACCCTGAAATATAGAAATACAAGGAAAAAACTGCAACTTTGTTCTTCTGTTTTCTTTTCCTTTTGTAGTTTACTTTTTACCTTTTCACATTGTTCCAGCCTTGCACAAGAAATCTCTTGAAAGTTATACATACATACATACATATATGTATGTAGATAAGACTATCATATATTTGTGTGTGTATGTATATATATATATATATGATTAGGCTGGGCAAAGTTCAGAGAGTTCCTACCTCTGCTGGCAACAAAGGGCCTCTCTGAATGAAAGGCAGATTGTTTGATGCTTGTATACGAACAGCTATGCCACATGACACTGAAATAGGGTGGGACAGCCGAGGGCATGCATGGGCTTGAAAGGAATGAAGCTAGTTTGCTTCACTGGATGTGTAATGTCAGTGTGCATACAAGACAGAGTGTAAGTATTTTGAGAGAAAAGTTAAGCATAAGAGGTATCAGATGTGGTGTGCGAGAGAGACGACTGTGTTGGTGTGGTCATGTGCTGCGTATGGATGAGGAGAGCTGTGTGAAGAAGTGCCAATCAGTAATTGTGGAGGGAACCTGTGGAAGAGGTAGACCCAGGAAGACATAGGAGGAGGTAGTGAAGCATGATCTTTGAACTTAAGACCTCACAGAAGCAATGGCTAGTGACCAAGACCTTTGGAGATATGCTGTGCTTGAGAAAAAGACCCATCAAGCCAAGTGAAATCATAGTCGTGGCTGATGCTGGTGCCTTATTACTGGCCCATTTAAAAGCACCTTTTGAGTGTTAGGCCTCACCAAGGTAAAGAATGTTCAGCGTCATGGAGGCAATGAGTGAGAATTGTGGTATTGAAGAAGACCCATCAAGCTGAGCAAGATTGCAATCATGACAGATACAGGTGTCATGCAAATGGCACCTGTGTCAGTGGCATGTAAAAGCACCTATTACACTCTGGGAGAGGTTGGCATTAGGAAGGGCATCCAGCCATAGAAACCATGTTAAATCAGACTGGAGTCTGGTGCAGCCTTCCAACCTTGCCAGCCCTGTTCAAGCTGTCCACCCCATACCAGCATGGACCATGGATGTTAAATGAAGATGATGATGTTATATACATACATACATACATGATGGTCATGCACAGTTTCTGCATTCCTGTGTGTGTACCAAATTCCTTCAGAAGCCATTTGCCTGCTCAGGGTTATAAAAGAAGACTCTAACTGGAAGTGCTGTGCAGTGGGATTGAACTTCAAATCCCATAGTTGCAAAGCAATTTTTTTTTTAATCACAATCAAATGAAGCCCTTAATTACATCAACTCAATCCTGTTTCCTTTCCTCATCGCAGGTGGTTCGATAAATCCATCAACCCAGTCGTGTCCAGTGATGGTAGAGCAGCTGTCACCTTTGAACACTCCTGGGGTGATGGTGTGGCTGTCCTGCGTTACATCAACGATGTCATGAAAGACACCATTGACCGACCGGTTGTTGGGCCTGACACAATGCCATCATCAGCAACAGATTCTTCAAAACTTGTGAAACACTTAGGTAAGAAGGTTAATTATCTGTGTCTTTATCCCATTACTAGAATATCACCCATTGTATGACGACATGCAACTTTGCAAGTCTTCTTTCACCACCATGGCTTCCCATATCAGGAAATCTGGCAGACAATACAATCATTATAATTTCACTTTTATAAAATTTCTTGGTGTTTATACAAAATGTGATGAAATGGATACTAATTTGGAAAAGAAAATTATTTATTACCTTAGATTAAAATTAAAACAAATATTTAAAATGTTAAAAGAAAACAAAATTATTCTCCATATTGATTTTGTATTATGGAAATTCAGACCCCTTCTCTCTGTTGTTTTGTCTGTCTGTCTGTCTTGGACGTGCGAAGGCTTAAAAGAATCGACTCTAGTATGCTCCACTGGATGTGCAATGTCAGTGTGCATGTAGGACAGAGTGTAAGCATCTTGAGAGAAAAGTTAAGCATAAGAGGCATTCGATGTGATGTGATGTGCAAGAGAGACGACTGTGTGGTCATGTGATGCATATGGATGAGGACAGCTGTGTAAAGAAGTGCCAGTCTCCGACTGTGGAGGGAACTTGTGGTAGAAGTAGACCCAGGAAGCCAGGGGGCAAGGTGGTGAAGCATGACCTTTAAATATTGGGCCTCAATGAGGTGATGACAAGTGACCGAGACATTTGCTGTGCTTGAGAAGACTCTTCAAGCCAAGGGAAATCATAATTGTGGCTGGTGGCAGTGACGTGTAAAAGGCATCCATTCTGGTGACACATAAAAGGCACCCACTACACTCTTGGAGTGGCATCCAGCTGTGGGAACCAAGCGAAAATCAGACTGGAACCTGGTGTAGCCCTCTGGCTTACCAGTTCCTGTCAAGCTCTCTAACTCATACCAGCATGGAAAGCAGATGCTAGATGATGATGATGATATATGTGTGTGTGTGTACACACTCCTCCTTTTCCTCTGTTTATAATTCTTTGTGTGTAGCATTATTTTACTCATTGCCTGTCACCAAGCCTAGAATGTGTACTCATCTTGCACCTCCTATGCTTACTCATTCTATAAACCATGTTCCTTATGTGCCCATTAAGTCATGCTCCATCTGTTCTGTCTCTGTTCACAGCATCACAACTTGAGTTTCTTAGAATTAATTCTGATTAATAACCAAACACTGAGTTTGGGACAATTGATGTTGCTGTTTTGGTGTAAATGTTTTCCATTTTTATGAATTGAGAGCTGGGGGGGGGGATGCTGGAGTAAAATCTCTGAAGACTTTTGCCAAGTGTTGCTGAGGAATCTGGGTTGTTGTGGTTGTTTGGAATGTGGGATGGAAGGGTTTCAAAAGTTGTGGTGCAGCTTTCCTGGTGGCCCCAATTTACTGGTGCCGATTTCATGTTGATTTATGTGATCAGAAGACATCTTAATTTTGTCCCTCGTCCCCCCCTCCTCTGTTTGTGTCCCTGTATTTCACTTTATGCATTTGAGGAGAAGCAAGGTTTTTATGTCAATTATGTTCAATTCATAAATGGTAATGCTTCTATCTCTCCATCTCTTTCTCTCTGTCTGTCTGTCTGTCTATCTATCCCTCTCTCGTTAAGCATTTGAGGAGAAGGAAAAGTGTTTATGTCAATCATATTCAATTAATAAATTCTAATGTCTCTCTCTCTCTCTCTCTCTCTCTCTCTCTCTCTCTCTCTCTGTCTCTCTCTGTCTCTCTCTGTCTCTCTCTCTCTCTCTCTCACTACATCTATCTCTATGTGTATATTAGTTGTGTGCAAGTGTGTTTGCCACCAGCACTGAAAAGTCCCATCACCAAAACAGGCTGAATATCCTGTGAGCCATGCCAAATCACCAGTGCCAAACCAGCTGTGCCCAATTGTCTCATTCTAGGATCAGAAGTGTGTTCCCTTCCATGTAGAAGTTTTAATATTCAGTGTTGACATTTTAAAAACTTTCTGCTTGAGTAGTTTCTGGGTGTGGTAAGAACACCTGTTATACTTCTCAGTTTTAAAATACAGAATATAAAAAAAAACTGAGTGGGATTAATGTTAGTTGCAAGGAATGCCATGGGTGTGTGACATAACTGGATAAACCAGTATCATAGGTTGGAGAGAGATGAATGACTGGAGAATATTTTAAATAAAACAATATTCAATAGGTTAATTAAGAAGGAAATTGCTAAAGACTGAAAAAATAAAATATCGGTGAGAAATAGTTTGGTCGATCTTCTCAAATCTCGTTTTTGTTATGAAATAAGTTTGAAGGGTTTCATGGATCCTGGGTTGTGAATGACCTTTGTGATTTTAAATGAAAACAATAAGGGAAAGTATGAGACACAGTTCTTGCCAAGACTGGACTATTTTTGTATAACTTGTCTGGTGGCCTTGAACAAGTGTTGCCCGTGTCATTTCACTGGCAACTTCCATGATGAGGTCAACTCTCCAGGCTCTGTTAGAAATAATGGCTAAATTCTCATCTAGTGCATTCTCACCATCATCAAGATCCCTTAGTGGATGCTGCCCAGCCAGTCATTGGGTGCCACCTGGATGCTTTCATAGTCTGCTGTGAACATTGACCCCTCTTCTCTGTCCTGTGAAGCAGGTTCGCAGTGTTGTGACCCGTTCAGTCCTTGATGTTGTGAAACCAGGATTTTCTCCGTCTGCTTCTCTTTTACTGTCCCTCAACTGTGTCCCCAAAGAGTGATTTTGGACTGTGAGTTGTTGTGGGATACATGGCTGTACCAGGCAAGCTGTCGTCTTTTCACAAGCATGACCTTCGAACGTTGGGCCTCAAAGAGGCAATAATGAAAGACCAAGACCTCTGGAGATATGCTGTGACTGTGAAGACCCAACAAATAATGTGAGTTCATGGCTGTTTCCTGCACCAGCCTCAGCCCATCCAAAGTACTTTGGATTGTAGGGCGACATGCCATGCTTGAGGAGACCTATTGAGTCAAGTACATCAAAATAAAAATCAAATGGAAATTGTAGTTGTGATCCTCATGCCAGTGGCACGGAAAAGCACCATCTGAACATGGCCAGTGCCAGCACTGCCTTGACTGGCTTCCATGCCGGTGGCATGTAAAAAGCACCAAACGATCATGGCTGTTGTCAGCTTCCCCTGGCACCTGTGCCAGTGGCACGTAAAAGCACCCACTACACTCATGGAGTGGTTGGCGTTAGGAAGGGCATCCAGCTGTAGAAACACTGCCAGATCAGACTGGAGCCTGGTGCAGCCATCTGGCTTCCCAGACCCCACTCGAACTGTCCAACCCATGCCAGCATGGAAAACGGACGTTAAACGATGATGTAAGGGTGGTTCCTGTCAGTTGATTTGCTGTTTGTTTTGTGCTCTGTGTATGAAATGTGTAGCAGCCCTTTGAAGACCCAGTGGACTGTCAAATGAGAGAATTACATTTTACTAAAAGAAAAAAAAAGAAAACGGACAGGACTAATTGCATGATGTAGTCCTAGATACACTGTGCCATGTCATAAAATTTGAATGAATGGTCATGAAAGGAATGCTGTTGATCATGTCTAAAGTTTTGTTACCTGACAGTAAGGTATTCTTCGGTGGTGGTCAGTTGTCAGTTTTCTACAAACGAAAAAAAAAGGGTTTGTGTGACGATTTGATGGGGTTTTCTTATGTAAAGCCATATATTTCCAACTGAACTCCTCCCCTGTGCAACATGGTAAGTATCAGCCCTGAATATGCAGTTAGGGTTTGCCATCATATTTTTGGAAGGGTTCAACTGCTGGAAGCCCTTCCTGTCATCAACCAGTTTACAATATTGCTTTGAATACATTTTGTCTGGCTTCCAACATTGGAGATGTTCTCTTTCAGGACTGAAACCAAAAAAGACCTCCTAAACAGGTTGCCTTGGCAACAGAATACAGAGTCTTCCCCCTGTAGAATGAGTTGAGGCACAGGCATGGCTGTGGGGTCAAGAGGCTTGCTTCCCAACCATGTGGTCTCAGGTTCAGTCTTGAGCAAATGTCTTCTATTATAACCCTGGGGTCCGCAAAGCTTTGCAAATAGATTTGGGAACTGGAAACTGAAAGAAGCCCATGTATATGTCTTTGTCATGACATCTCATGAGGGTTCTAAAGGAACCTCCTTTCACAATCTGCCACAATAAACTCTGTCTGACCCATGGAAGCAGGCAAAAGCAAACATTATGACAATGATGATGATGATGATGACAATGATTACTGCTTTCCTAATTGCTCTGGAATCCTTGTCTCGTCAACAAATCAACCCCCCCCTCCACACCACCACCGAAACAGTTAATGAATAATGGTGTTACTCTTTAATTTTACTTCTTTCAGTCATTAGACTGTGGCCATGCTGGGGCATCACCTTGTAGAAGTTTAGTCAAATGAATCAACCTCAGAACTTATCTATTCTTTGAAAGCCTGGTACTTATTCTATCAGTCTCTTTTGCCAAACTGCTAAGTTTTGGGGCATAAACTCATCAACACTGTTTGTCAAGGGGATCAAACACAAGTACAAAGACACACACACACACATGTACAAGAGGCTTCTTTCAGTTTCCGTCTACCAAATCCACTCACAAGGCTTTTGTTGGCCCCTGGCTATAGTATAAGCCCCAGGTTCTATACAGTAGGGAGACTGGACCTGGAACCATGTGGTTGGGAAGCAAACTGCTTGACCACACAGCCGCCATGGCTCGGCCTGTCTGTAGAAATGTCACCTCTTCACCTTTTCTTTTATTCACAAATTTTAAAGAAATTAACTGAAGCCAGTTATTTTTCTGTTCCTTTGCTTAGATTTCCAATTAGACGCCAAACTCAAAGCCAAAATTACAAATGCCAAAGAACAGTTCCAGGAAGCCCATCGACGTTTACAGAAGAATGTCATTGATTATAAAAAGTTTAACAAAAGTTTTATAAAATCAAAGAATCTGAGCCCTGATTCAGTGATGCAGTTGGTGATTCAGGTGAGACTATTTTGTGGAAAATAAAGATATTTTATAATAATAATAATAATAATAATAATAATAATTACGGAGATGTACTTGCATAGCGAGTGACTTGATCTGAGATTGTGTGCTGGAACGAAAACAATTGCAGTGTGGAAGGTGTTTATAAGCCATTTAAGAAACACACAAAACCCATTAGATTCACTTCAACATTTTAATTTAATTTGTGTCCAAATATTTTCGTCGCTTTGAGACCGCGATCTGTTCACTGACAAAACTTCTTGCAGCACAAAGTTTTGTCAGTGAACAGGTCACGGTCTCAAAGCGACAAAAATATTTGGACACAAATTAAATTAAAATGTTGAAGTGAATCTAATGGTTTTGTGTGTTTCTTAAATGGCTTATAAACACCTTCCACGCTGCAATAATAATAATAATCCTTTCTACTAAAGGCACAAACCCTGGTGAGCTTCTCAGCCATGCACTCATTCATTCACACATCTTCTCATTCAATACATTGTCTTCATTCCTTTCATTCAATTCATTGCCTTTCTTCCTAACTTGTTTCACATTCTTATATTTTCCTCTCTTCAAGATGGCTTTCTACAAAATGACGTCCGGTGAATTTGCTGCATCTTATGAATCCTGTAGCACCGCAGCTTTTAAACATGGACGGACAGAGACGATTCGACCGAACACTTTAGCCACTAAGAAAGCTTGTGAAATGATCTTTGGACCTAAATCGACTGCAACTCTTGCAGAAATGCAAGCAGTTCTGGATGAATGTAGTAAAGTCCATATGAACCTCACAAAATCTGCAGCAATGGGTAAGGATGCCCTGTTTTGGAAGATTCAATGACTGACACTCTCTTTTAGTCTTCTGTGTGTGTGTGTGTGTGCATGTATGTGTGTTTCTGTGTGTTTCCCCTGTGACAAAGTTTAATGTCTTCCATAAACAAAAATGTTTGTCCTTGGTTCAATGTGTGAAGACCATCTTCAAATAAAGTACTTTACATGGTCCAACCCATGCTAGCATGGAAAGCGGACGTTAAATGATGATGATGATGATGATGACATGAAAAAGCAAGAAGGGGTTGCTTGATTGAGGAGAGTCAGCTGCCAACCAAATTGATAGGTGTGAGAGATCTCTACTCTTTGTTTAGACACCTTTCTGGGAGAAAGGAATTCCAAACCAGCGCCCATCTCATTGCGGAAGCTGGAGATTTTGCTTCTTTCCGAACTATTTCGCTTTACAAAGATGAGAATCTAAGCAGTGATGTGCAAAGTGTTATCAACTCTAAATTTCAACATGGCCATTGCTGACAGCCATTCCCTTTAACATTTAAGATGATTTGTCAGTGATGGTCATGCTCGTCTACAAATCAACAGCCACTTTGGATGTCTCTCCCTCTCATACTCTCCGTCTACAATGTGGGGTAGCTATGTATACCCTTTAAAGCAACACACCTCTGCCTCTCCCACTGTCACACTTTAGCTTCTCAACATCTCCTATGAAGCCATCAACTACTTCTCTCCTACCCCCCTACGTCAGTTGAGGGTGAGGGGGCATCTTTTTCTTTCTCCTACTCCCCCCACTTCAGTTGAGGGTGAGGGGGTATCTCTGTCTTGCAAGTTACTTGGTGACCTCATTGGTGCCAGGGTCACGAAGGAAGCATTCAGGACATACGGTGAAGTTGTTGTTGTTGTTATGAAGGACATCCAACAATGGAAACCGTAGCAAAGCAGGCATTGGCTCACGATGCAGTCCAGAGACTCATTGGGTCCTGTTGAAACCGTACAACCTGTGCCAGCATCAAAGACAGGCGTTAAATGATGATGGAGCGGAGGAAGAGACTGTGTTATACATTTCCACTTGTTTTGTTGCAGGGAAAGGATTTGACAGACATTTATTCGGAATGAGGACTCTGGCTGAAAAGGCAAACGCTCAAACGCCAGCTTTATTCGCGGACCCCAATTATAAACATATTAACCACATCGTCCTTTCGACGTCCACACTATCCAGCCCCATGATACAGTTTGGTGGTTTCGGTCCAGTGGTGCCTAATGGCTTTGGAATTGGTACGTAATCTCCTGCTTTTTTCTTCTCACTTGTAGTATTGATGCTGTCATTTCTTTGAGAAGTGCTACAGTGTTTGTGCGTGGTTAAGGAGTTCATTTCCCAACCACTTCGTTTCAGGTTCTGTCCCCTTACATGGCACCTTGGACAAGTCTCTTAGGATGATATTTAATATTTACAATGATATATTCTTTGGCTGAATGAGATGTCACTTTGTCCCAGACAGCTGTCACTATTCTATCCTTTTGTTGGACACAGAGCACTCAGGATCACATTATCTAAGGTGTCGCTTCTTAGAATGGAAGGATGAACTTGGAGGGAGATTTGGCTCCTTTTTCTAAGTGGCTGAGTGACTGCATAGCTGCTCCTCTATTGACTTATGGTAGGCATGGTGCTGTCAAAGGTAAGAGATGCAGGTAGCACTCTACAAGCATAAAAGGTGTATTTGGTAACGATTAATGTTTCATTAACTTGTAGTGCTTGGTTCAAATCTGACAAGAGATATTGCACACAGATCGAGGCACAAACTAATTTGCCTTCGATACAACATAAAAATGAAAGCTGTAAAACTTCTCTTCACTTCTTTGTGCATGACTCACTTTCAGTTTATTTGAATATGACATTTTTGTGGCACCATAAAAAGCACCAACCGATCGTGGCTATTGCCAGCCTACCCTCGCACCTGTGCCAGTGGCACGTAAAAAGCACCCACTACACTCATGGAGTGCTTGGCATAAGGAAAGGCATCCAGCTGTAGAAACACTGCCAGATCAGGCTGGAGCCTGGTGCAGCCTCCTGGTTTCCCAGACCCCGGTCGAACCGTCCAACCTATGCTAGCATGATGATGGCCCGTGAAGTCTGGCGTAGCATGGTAAATTCCATTGTCTCGACCACGGTCGAACAATGATGATGATGATGATGATGATGATGATAGATATAATGTTTCATTTGATATCATTTCCCTTTTTTTGTCTTTGTAAAGGTTACCAAATTGGAGACGAAGCAACTGGTTACATTGTCACTTCTTATAATCCACACAGAAGCGGATCTGATTTCGTCGTAGCGTTAGAAGAAAGCCTTAATGCAATTTATAATATCCTGGAAGGCAGGTCACCTCATTAATGTTGTCTTAATTAAGGAAGAACTATTCATTTACAGTCTCAGTACAGCTGCCATTTTTTACAAGAAAAAAAAAAAATCATTAAAAATGCCAGTAATTCCATCAGGGATGCTAATCATTGTGTAGGATAATCCAATTAATTACTATCAACGAAGAGATTATCTTCAATTTATTTCCAAAGATGAAACAATAACAAAATTAATAAAAGATTTTATTTTTGTCAGATTTTGTCTGTAATGTGTTTTTATTAATGTAATAATCCTTTCTACTCTAGGCACAAGGCCCGAAATTTTAAGGAAAGGGGTTAGTCAATTACATCAACCCCAGTGTGTAACTGGTACTTAATTTATCGGCCCTGACCCCAAAAGGATGAAAGGCAAAGTTGATGTCAGTAGCAGATGAAATACCTATTTCTTTACTACCCACAAAGGGCTAAACACAGAGAGGACAGACAAACGGATTAAGTTGATTATATCGACCCCGAAAGGATGAAAGGCAAAGTGGACCTCGCCGGAATTTGGCAGATGAAATACCGCTAAGCATTTTGCCTGGCGTGCTAACGTTTCTGCCAGCTTGTTGCCTTAATAATAGTAGTTTCAAATTTTGGCACAAAGCCAGCAATTTTAGGGGAGGACTATGTTGATTAGAATGATCCCAGGTTTCAAATGCTACTTATTTTGTAGACCCTGAAAGGCAAAGTCGATGCTGTTGGCATTTGAACTCAGAAGGTAAAGCTCTGGATGACTTGCCACAAACCATTTTGTCTGGCACACTGACAACTCTGCTGTCTCGAGAGTAATAACAATAATTGCTTGTAATATAGGCAGAAGGCCTGAAATTTGAGGGGAGGGGTTAGTCGAAGGCATCAACCCCGCTACTTGACCCATACTTTATTTTGTTGGGTGTGAAAGGCTAAGTTCACCTTGGCAGGATTTTTTGAGCTTAGAACATAAAGAGTCAGAAGAAATACTGCTAAACATTTTGACTGCCGTTCCAATGGATCTGTCAGCTCCCTGCTTCATATCATAATAATAATAATCACCCTTTCTGCTATAGACACAAGATCTGAAACTTTGGGGGAGGGGAACAGTTGATTCCATCAACCCCAATACTCAACTGGTACTTATTTCATCAACCCTGAAAGGATCAAGGGCAGAGTCGACCTCGGCAGAATTTGAACTCAGAACTTAAAGTTGGATGAAATACCATTAAGCATTTCACCCAGCATGCTAACAATTCTGCCAGCTTGTTGTTGTTTATGACGACATCAATGCTTTCTAATTTTAGCACAAGGCCAGCAATTTTGTGGGTGGGGAGGGGAAAGTCAGTTGTGTTTCCCCTCATATACCCAGCTGCTTCTTATTTTATTGGCCCCCAAAAGAATGAAAGGCAGATTTGAACTTAGAATGTTAAGAGTTGGAAAAAATGCTGCCAAGCATTGGGTTCAATGCTCCAAGGATTCAGTAGTTCAGCACCTTGCATCATCATTGAGTGAAAAGAGCAGGGCATGCCATCAAAATAATATTGGGGTACCAATATACAAAGCCCAATCTACCCGTCTGATAAGGGTACACCAGGCACATACATCACAACCACATGTGCATGACATTGTGATCTCATATCAAGCTGAACAGTGCACTATGACCTTGCAGGTGGGGCCCAGTTAGAATTTTCTTTTCAAGTCGAGTAACCCATCCCGGTCAAAAGGTCCTTGAATAAGGTTTGTTTAGGGATGTTGAACGAAACACCCATGTTTCCAAAGGTAAATTATTCAAACCCCAAAGAATTCCTTTCAACACATAGCCATGATGCTCCCCCAGTACTTCTGCTCGTGATCAGAGATGCACATATTGTCAGCCAGTAAGGGACATGCTCAACTGTTTAAGGTCAAACAACTGACAAGCAAATCTGTGGTATTGAGCAGAATATTTGCTGTAGCCCATCTTTTTATATCAAGATAGAACAATGGACATGATAACACTTCCAATCAGTTATGGTCAGAAGCCACACAAGAGCCACTGCCTGGTACTGCATCAGGGCGTTTATTATTATTGTTGTTGTTATTAAGGCAGCGAGCTGGCAGAATCGTTAGCATGCTGGACTAAATACTTAGTGGTATTTTGCTCACCACTCTGTTCTGAGTTCAAATTCTGTTGAGGTCAACTTTATCTTTCATCCTTTCGGTGGGGTGGGGTGGGAGTATGGAATCAAGTACCAGTTGCCTACTGGGGTTGATCTAATCAACCGGCTCCCTCCCCCCAAATTTTAAGCCTTGTACCTATAGTAGAAAGGATTATTGTTGTTATGATATTCATGCTGTGTTTATTAGGATGGAAAATGATTTTCATGAATCATCAATCCTGTTGATCACTTTATTCATTTTAAACTCACTCAACTCTAAAGATTGTAACAAACTGTGATGTTTTGCCAGATTCCCAAGTGATGTATCGGCAAGCATCACTCTTCTCTTGATATTCTTCTTCTTTGGTGATTGAATCAGAAACTTTACACTGAACGTAGCAATATTAAATACTTTTATCTAGAACAGAGAATTAACAATTTCAGCACATCTCTGTCTCATTAGCCATTATCCATAAAGACATATGACTGATGAATTAAACAGTACCAAAGTGCTCTGTCTTCAAATACGCTTTAGAATTAAATTTGAATTTTTACCATTTTTGTTCAGAGGAGGAATATTATGAATGATCACCATAATTTGCCACAAAGCATGAGCAATCAATGGGAATGTGTCTTCTATTAGAGAGAAGCAGTTCTCTATGGAATCGGTTAAATCAGTAATGAAGTTCTGTGATGGCATCAAGTTATGGTCATTGATCACCTCAGCAATACATTCGGCAAGACAACAAAGAATGAAATAGTTGTTTTCAAAGAAGACCGGATCCTGAAGGTTCCTCATATTCAAAGAAAGCTTTTTAATGTAGTTGAAGAATTTGCAGGCATAGTTATATAAAGTGGTCAGAAGCAGTTCTTTGGTTTCATGGCAATGCATGAATTCACTCAACAACTTGATGTAGTCTCTTTTCTTAAGCTACAAAACAAAACAAAAAAACATACAGTTGATAAATAACACATAAACATTTAATAAATATGACATAGATATTTATTTAATAAGTAATATGTCTTATATCTCTGGCTTAGGGTGTTGGACTCATGATCATGGTGTCTTGGCATCACTTACCCATTGCCAAGAAGGCTGAGGGTGTCTTGGCATCACTTACCCATTGCCAAGAAGGCTGAGGGTGTCTTGGCATCACTTACCCATTGCCAAGAAGGCTGAGGGTGTCTTGGCATCACTTACCTATTGCCAAGAAGGCTGAGGGTGTCTTGGCATCACTTACCCATTGCCAAGAAGGCTGAGGGTGTCTTGGCATCACTTACCCATTGCCAAGAAGGCTGAGGGGGTCTTGGCATCACTTACCCATTGCCAAGAAGGCTGAGGGGGTCTTGGCATCACTTACTCATTGCCAAGAAGGCTGTGGGTGTCTTGGCATCACTTACCCATTGCCAAGAAGGCTAAGGGGGTCTTGGCATCACTTACCCATTGCCAAGAAGGCTGAGGGTGTCTTGGCATCACCTTACCCATTGCCAAGAAGGCTGAGGGTGTCTTGGCATCACCTTACCCATTGCCAAGAAGGCTGAGGGTGTCTTGGCATCACTTACCCATTGCCAAGAAGGCTGAGGGGGTCTTGGCATCACTTACCCATTGCCAAGAAGGCTGAGGGGGTCTTGGCATCACTTACTCATTGCCAAGAAGGCTGAGGGTGTCTTGGCATCACTTACCCATTGCCAAGAAGGCTAAGGGGGTCTTGGCATCACTTACCCATTGCCAAGAAGGCTGAGGGTGTCTTGGCATCACCTTACCCATTGCCAAGAAGGCTGAGGGTGTCTTGGCATCACTTACCCATTGCCATGAAGGCTGAGGGTGTCTTGGCATCACTTACCCATTGCCAAGAAGGCTGAGGGTGTCTTGGCATCACTTACCCATTGCCAAGAAGGCTGAGGGTATCTTGGCATCACTTACCAAGTCCTTTGTGAGCCGCTCTCTGGCTATCTATCTGAGGCTTTATATAGCTATGGTAAGACCTCACCTGGAATTTGCATCACCGGTCTGGAACCCCTATCTTGCCCAGGATATTAATTGTCTGGAAGCCATTCAGCAACGTGCAACCAAGAGAATACCCTCCATCAGGCATTTGCCATATTCTGAACGCCTTACTTCCCTGGGCATGGATACATTGAAACTCTGACGTCTGGCAACTGACTTGGCAGACATCCATAAAATTATCAACCATCTTACAAACAATAACTCTGAGAACCTTTTCAAACTCCATCTGTCTAACACCCGTGGACATGTTTACAAAGTCAGAAAACAGCACAGCTCCTTCCATGACTTTCGCAAACATTTTTTCACACTAAGAGTTGCTGAAGTATGGAACAAACTGCTGGCATCAGTTGTTAGTTGTCGGAGCACTGCATCCTTCAAAACTTCCATGCTTTCTGAGATTCGCCAACACTACACCTGATTTTCTCCCCTCCATACACACACGCAAGCATGGATCTGACTCATACACTGTTCACTTTCCAGACATTTGTACATTACTGCATATACTTTATACGCACTTTTTGACAAGCTGTGGTGCACCTGGGCACTGTATACAATAATTTCATTATTATTATTATAAGATTGTGGTTTCAATTCCTGGACTGGGCAATGAATTGTGTTCTTGAGCAAAACACTCCATTTCACGTTGCACCAGTCCACTCAGCTGGCAAAAAAGCATAACCCTGCAATAAATTGGCATCCTCTCCAGGTGGGGAATAGGCTGAGAAACTGGCCCTTATGAGCCTGACATGGCTCAAGAAGGAAACATTTATTTATGTTTTGCATTTAAATGAATCTAGGTGCAGCTATGACTGTGTGGTAAGAAGTCTGCTTCCCAACCACATGGTTTTGGGTTCAGTCCTACTATGAGGCGCCTTGACCAAGTGTCTTCTACTCTAACTCCTGGACCAACCAAAACCATGTGAATAGATTTGGTCAGCAGAAAGAAGCCTACTGCATATATATATATGTGTGTGTGTGTGTTTGTGTTCCCTTGATTTGACATAGGATAATACTTGTAAGTGTCCTCCATTTCCAGTCATGCTTGGAAACAGGCAAGGAATTCAGGACAGGGAGGGTATCTGCCTCAACAAATTCCATCCTGCCCAGGCAAGCATGGAAATGTGGATGTTAAAAGAATGACGATTACATAATAATACATCATCACTTAATGTCGGTTTTCCGTGATGGCATGGTTGGACGGATCAAGAGAAAGTGACGAGTCAGCAATCCTTGCCGTCTGCTTTGACATAGTTTCCGCAACTGGGTACCCTTCCTGTTGCCTACTGCTTCACTAAGTATACTGGGTGCTTTTTACGTGGCACCAGCACTTGCGGGGTCACCGAGTAACTTGCAAGACAAGACCCACCCCGGTAACCGAGTGAGGGGTTTTGTATGGAGGGAAAGAAAAAGGAGTGTTGCATTAGAGGGAAAGCATGGCTGCTTGAGGTGGGGAGAGACAAAGAAGAAAGCAGTGACAGTGTGTGGGGCAGGGGACTGGTGAGCTGGCAAGATCAGAAGAGGAAACTGGTGGATGGGTGAAACGAGTGGGCAGAAATAGAGAGGGTAGAAAAACACATAAATTGTAATTTAGTGTTGAACTACTAAATTATAAAGTTCAAATATATGTGTATGTTCCAATTCTTGCAGGGAACTAAGAATAAATATCTTTTAAGCACCATCAAATCTGGTGTTTAGGGATAGATTCGTGGCATGAAGTGGATAAGAGCTAACTGTTCCTTAGAAAATTACTACTTGTAAATCTCACAACAAGAGATATTCAGCAACAGAACTTTGGAGTAAAGACTGTTTGCCAACATAACATGGCAGTCCTGGTTTAGGACGAATGTTGCTGTAATTTAGCCCCAGGAGACATCGTCTCCAGTTGGCTTTACGACACGATCTGTGTGCTTATATTTTCAAACAAGTGACACAGATTGTGTTGTATAGCCAGCTGGAGATGATGTCTCCTGGGGCTAAATTACAGCAACATTAGTCCTAAACTAGGACTGCCATGTTATGCTGGCAAACAATCTTCCCTCCAGCTAACTGTTCAGTTTTATAGAATGTTAATAATCTGTTGTAGGTAACATTCCCAGGTAATGCAGGACTTATTTTTGGCATTTAAGTGAAAGATTGCAGCAGAAACACAATAAAAAAACCTGCAGAAAATCCCAAGTTTGAAGATCAACATGCCCTTGGCCATGTTTACATGTCCAACACAGATTCTCCTGTAATATTAAATATGGAGCACGGCAGTGAACTGGAAGAAATATTAGCACACCGGGCAAAATGCTGAGTGGTATTTCGTCTGTCTTAACGTTCTGAGTTCAAATTCTGCCAAGGTCGATTTTGCCTTTCATCCTTTCAGGGTTGATAAATTAAATACCAGTTGCGTACTGGGGCCCAGCTAATCGACTGGCCCTCTTCTCCAAAATTTCAGGCCTTGTGCCTAGAGTAGAAAAGAATATTAAATATGGAACTGTAATAGTCCAGCAGATTCTCCTTCCACATAATCAGGTGAGAACTTCTGCGTGGTGAAGAAGGTTGCCTCCCAGTCAGATGGCTTCAGGTTCAGGGCTACTGCACAGCACCTTGGGCAAATTCCTTCTGATTGAATTTGGTCGATGGAAACTTGAAAGAAGCCTGTCTTTAGTTTTTTGCTGCTTTAATGTCTAATTTTCTGTGCAAGCATGGGTTAGATGAATATATTATGGGGTCCTGGGTTCAGTCCCACTGCATGACAGCTGTCTTCTGCTATAGCCCGGGGTCAATCAAAGTCTTGATCCCACATGCTCTATTTTACTGACCCTGAAAGGATGAAAGACAAATGACCTTGGTAGATTTGAACTCAGAAATACTTGGAATGGTAACCATTCTGCCAGTTCACTGCCCTTCTCTCAGGTGTGTTGTTTGTTCCTTCTCGAGCCATGCCTGGCTCATAAGGGCCGGTTTCCCAGTTTCATTGGTGTATAGGTTCCCCACCGGGACAGGACGCTGGTCTGTTGCAGGTGAGCTGCTAGGTGCAGGAGAGAAAGTTGTGGCAAAAGAGTCAGCAGAGGTTTGCCATTATCTTTCTGTCAGAGCCATGTGGAGCTTAGGTGTTTCATTCATAAACACACACATTACCCGGTCTGGGATTCGAACCCGCAATCCCTCAACTGCGAATCTGCTGCTCTAACCACTGGGCCATGTGCCTCCACTCTCTCAGATATAAATAATAAAAATAACAAAGTAATACTGAAAAATGAAAATATTTCAGGAAGAAAAACAAAATCAAAAGATATTCAAAGTACCTGAGTTATTTTGTCATTTAATATCACGGTTTTGATGACTGTATTCTGGAAGTCAGCAGTGAAGGTTTTAAAACTGTTTCTGAGATCTGAATTGTGAGGGGCCAAATCGCAAATTTTCATGGAAGCTTTTAAAGTGGAACTGACACAAGGTAAAGTGATTTTATGTATATCTGTTAAGAGGAAACTATAAATGATCTTGATGCTATCAATCACTGTGTGTTCAATAACTTTGGTGATCTTATGTTGGTCTTGGAGAAGATTTGAAACACTTCTTAAATTAAATGAACTCTGCAGGAAACAGGTATGGTTCGTTAGCATACGATCTAATGAATCTAGCCGATTAGTCAAACATTTTCCAGAAGGTGGAGGTGTTAAGATATTACTAGATTCTGCATCTGAAAGAGAAAAAATGCAATGAATGTGTGAATACATTTGCGCGTCAGTGGATGCGGATGCACACACTGCAATGTGCATGGTTGTCATTGCTATGCACATGCTATTTATGATGCAGGTGTATGTATGTGTCACTCACAAATGTATGAATGCATTTGTATTTATGCTATGTGTATGTGCGTGTACGGATGTGTGGTATGAATAACACCATAGCTATCATCACCATCATCCTTACTTGACACTCAGTTTCCATGGTTTTGACAGGATCGAATGGGAAGGAGGCCTGCATCATCTCGCTCCGTTATCTGCTTTGGTATGATTTCCACAATTGGATGCCCTTCCTAACACCAACCACAGTACAGTGGGTGCTGGTATCATATCACCAGCCCTAGTGGTGACACCTCATAGTCTGCAAGGCGTCCACCACCACTGCCCCCATATTATTATCCTTATTGCTTCTCCAAGCTTACACGGGTGACTGGGTCTTCTCCACCACAAACCAACAAATAACACATTGCCTTGTTATCTCCAGTGAAGGTGCATGGCTCAGTGGTTGGGGCACCAGGCTTACAGTTGTGAGGTTCAATTCCCAGACCAGGCTGTGTGTTGCGTTCTTGAGCAAAACATTTTATTTCATGTTGGTCCAATCCATTCAGTTGTAGAAATGAGTTGTGACATTATTGGTGCCAAGTTGTATCAGCCCCTTTGCCATTCGTTTGGACAAAATCAGTGAAGTGGAAAGAGGACACTGGTACGCATGGGCGACCGCTGCTCTTCCACAAACAACCTTGCCTGGATTTGGGCCTTGGAAGGGAACTTCCTAAGTGCAATCCCAGGATCATTCGCATCCATTCATCTCCTTCATTATATATTCTTATTCTTTTACTTGTTTCAGTCATTTGACTGCAGCCATGCTGGAGCACCACCTTTAGTTGAGCAAATCAACCCCCAGGACTTATTCTTTGTAAGCCTAGTTCTTATTCTCTTGGTCTCTTTTGCCGAACCGCTAAGTTATGGGGATGTAAACAAATCAGCATTGGTTGTCAAGTGATGTTGGGGGGAGGGGTCAAACACACACACACACATATATATATACACACAATGGGCTTCTTTCAGTTTCCGTCTACCAAATCCACTCACAAGGTTTTGGTTGGCCTGAGGCTATAGTAAAAGACACTTGCCCAAGGTGCCATGCAGTGGGACTGAACCCATAACCATGTGGTTGGTAAGCAAGCTACTTACCACACAGTCACTCCTGCACCTATATATAACATCCTCAGATTACTTTATGGCAAGTCTTTCTCGGTCTCCTTATTCTACAGAACTTTGTTGTGTACCTCCCATCCTCCATCCTCCATCCAATTTACTCTCTTGCACAATGTCTATCATCCTTCCAGCATCCACTTTCTCTCTATCTCTCTCTCTCCATTCGCACCATGTCGTTCAGGTACACAACATATCCAGCAGAGTTTAGTCCATCATTTCTTTCTTAGTCTTTATAAACTCCTCTGACATTTAAGGTCCCTGTCTCACTACCCCATAGCACTACAGTTTGTATGCAAGCCTCATTCAATCTGCCATTCAACAGTAAGGGTCAAAGCTTCCAATATGTTCTTAATTATGGCCACTACAGGTTCACAGTATCCACTCAACCCCACTACTAATTAAGAGCTCACCTGGACAGTTGAAGCCAAATATCTTAGCAAAAAGCTAAATTAGAAACTCTTAGTCTGGTTCTCTATTGTTTCTACCAATGACCACACACATCAAACATGATTAGATTCCAGTTTAATGTCTTAATTAGAGATTTTTCCTGTTTCTGTATCATTTTTTGGCACTTTACAATAAACTTCCTCGATCCATAATCAATACATTTGGTTCCCATGTTTTTCCTTTTATGGTAATCAAATTTATGAGACTTTACCAGAAAACATTTTTCTCATCATTGGTCTTCTGTGTCAGCAGTCACATGGACAATTTATCATTTCCTAGTTAAATTTTATGTATGCTTTACTGCCAGAAGTTTTTCCTGTTAGGCGTCCATATCAGTAGTCATGAAGTAATTTTTTGATGTGTGTCAATCTTATCATTGTTTTGCACAATTAGTATTGCATCCATGATTAATCATTTATTCTTGTGAGGAATTTCATACGGTATGTAAGTGTTGGAGGCACAATGGCCCAGTGGTTAGGGCAGCGGACTCGCGGTCGTAGGATTGCGGTTTTGATTCCCAGACTGGGCGTTGTGAGTGTTTATTGAGCGAAAATACCTAAAGCTCCATGAGGCTCCAGGGGGGGGGGGGCGATCCCTGCTGTACACTTTCGCCACAACTTTCTCTGTTGGCCAGCTCGCTTAGCCAGCAGGGTGGCGTCATTTGAAGGCTAAAACAATGCGAAGTGCATTGTGACCAGCGATGTGTAGCAACATCTGATAGCCTGGTTGGTCACGGTGATCACGGTGATGTAAGTGTTGTCTATTAGTATTTTTCTATCAAACTTTGGTGTGTGGTATTGTGTCTCACAATTGCTTCTTGTTGTAAATGCACAGTGAATCTACAAGTGAGTGTTGTACTAGGGTAAAGAGGGTAAAAAAAAGCAGCCCCTTCAATCATGAATGACCATGGGATTGTACCTAGAAAGTTACCCTCCAAGGCACAAGTGCAGGGAATGTTGTTTATGGAAGACCAGCAGTTGCCCATGCATACCAGCCTCCACTCTCCACGCCACTGATGTTATCCGAGAGAAAGGCAAAGGGGCCGATACAACCTGGCACCTGTGACATTGCAGCTTATTTCTACAGGTGAGTGAACTGGAGCAACATGAAATAAAGTGTCTTGCTCAAGAACACAGCACACAGCTCAGTCCAGGAATTGAACTCATTACCTCATAATTGTGAACCTGACACTCTAACCACTGAGTCATGCATCTTCACACAGGCCAATAAATAACAGCCTGAGTGGTTGGTGTTTAGGAAGGGCATCCAGTTGAAAAATTCTGCCAAAACAGACACCGAAGTCTGGTGCAGGCTTCTGCCTGGTTGGCTCTTGTGAAACCGTCCCACCCATGCCAGGATGGAAGGTGGACGTTAAATGATGATGATGATGATATATATATATTTCGTTTTTGAATTTGGTTTGCTTTATGTGAGTTTGTGTGTTGAAGCATATTCTGTTGTGTCTGGGTAAAATTTCCATTAAAGAAGGAAATAAGTGGAAATTTTACTGGTGAATGTGTTAAATTATAGAGTACTAAAAGAGAATGACTTTCCCCAGACACAACACTATATATATATATATGTATTTATTTATACATTGTTTAAATTACAATGTATAATTATTAGCTGTTGTTGCTGCTAATAATTATACATTGATGAAACAAAAAAAAATTTCTTTAATGTTCTTACCCCGAAATATTAAATTACTGGATTCCAGCTGATTAATTAATTGCTGTTGGCAGCTGATTAAATGGTTTCGGTTAGTATCGTAAGAATCATCTGGCAAATGAGAAATCTGTTTTTGGTAGTCCGACATGAGGCCCTCAACATATTGGCTGGTTGGAATCTCCTTAGGTTTGTTTCTCAAAATAGCGAAAGCAATGGCAAGTTTGATTTTAAGGATGTATTGTTGCTCTTGAAAGAATCAGGAAAAACAATTTTTGATAAATAATAATAATAATAATAATAATATTAATTAAAATAAATATATGGAAAGAGAGAGAAATTATGATAAACACAAATTTCTATCATTTGTTCCCTACATATGTTTCCCCATTGTGGTGATTTGTAACCTCTGCTCTGGATGTTTCAGGCGCAAATGGATGCTGAACCATAACAGACCATCAGAGGAACACTTGACTGCATTATGTTACACAGAACGAATGTCTGCTTTGGCATAATTTCTATGGCTGGAAACCCTTCTTAAAACCCACCGCTTTGCAAAGTGTATTGAGTGCTTCTTTTTGGAGAAACCAGCACTTGAGATGATTATGATCACCTCATAACCGACAAGGCTATGGGGCTTAAAACTGACCCAATATCTGAGGAAAATTACAAGTGAGAGACAGAGAGAAATGGACAAGGATTAATGAATTGGAATTTCAAAGTAAAATCCTATTTTTCCTCTTCCATTCACAAAGTCGTTGCTGTTTAAGCCCCAGTTCATCACTTTGGATGAATCACAATTATAATCAACGATGGTTCAAATCTGACCAGCCCACCTTTTTTAATTTTTTTCCCTACACTGAGTTTCTGGGACTGTTTTATCCTATGTGTCCGTTCTAGTGAATCTTTGCAGTATATTCCACCCCCCTCCAGGAAATCATGTCCATAGATACATTTAAAGAGTCACCAGGAGTCGTTATTGAATTGACTGACCAACTGAAAACAAAATAAGAAAAAAAAAGGGAGCTTTCTCATTAAATGTGAATTTATAATAATAATAATAATAATAATAATAATAATAATAATAATAATAATGATATATGATAATAATGATAATAATAATAATAATGATAATAATAATGATAATAATGATAATAATAATAATAATAATAATAATAATAATGATAATAATAATAATAATAATAATAATAATGATAATAATAAAATATAATAATAATGATATAATGATAATAATATAATAATAATGATAATAATAATAATAATAATAATAATAATAATAATGATAATAATGATAATAATGATAATAATAATAATAATAATAATAATAATAATAATATAATAATAATGATAATAATGATATATAATAATAATAATAATAATAATGATAATAATGATAATAATGATAATATAATAATAATAATAATAATGATAATAATGATATAATAATATAATAATAATAATGATAATAATGATAATAATAATAATAATAATGATGATGATGATGATGATGATGATGATGATGATGATGAATGATAATAATAATGATAATAATGAAATAATAATAATAATAATAATAATAATATGATAATAATAATAATAATAATAATAATGATAATATGATATAATATAATAATAATAATATAATAATATATAATAATAATGATAATAATAATAATAATAAGAAAAAAAAAAAAAAAAAAAAAAAAATAAGGAACTGTTGACAATGCATAGAATGCACCACCCTAAGGCAGATACAGAACGACTCTATCTGCCAAAAAAGAGGGAGGCCGTGGTCTTTTGCAACTGGCATAACAATGAAGATTGCTACAATTGGCCTAGACACCTACCTGAAAAACTCTGAGGACTGGATGCTAAAACTTGTCTCAAAACATGAAAACAAGAAAGCATCATACTCAGTCACAAAACAGGCAAAGGAATATCTAAGTGAATTCCGATACAACCAATTTCGGAATTAGAGATAGATATACAAGAAACAAGCACAGAAAAAGCTAGGCGCATGAAAACCTGCCAAAACTGCGGCCTTAGATATTCTGAATAATAAATGGCAAGAAAAACCTCTCTATGGCAAATACCCAAAGAGAGCGAATAATGCAGATATCGACAAAGCCCTGACCCATCAATGGCTAATGGCCTCTGGCTTAAAATCTGAAACAGAGGGGTTTATCATAGCAGCTCAAGATCAATGCCTACCAACAAGAAACTACCAGGCCAACATATTAAAGATCAGAAGCAGTCCAACGTGTCGTGTATGCAAGCAACAAAATGAAACCATTGACCATGTGGTCTCCAAGTGCAGTCTTCTAGCGCCTACAGAGTATCTCAACAGGCACGATAGAGCTGCACATATATTCACTGGGTAATCTGTAAAAACCTGGATTTGCCCCATGAAAAAAACTGGTGGGAACACAAACCACCCCCAGTGCTTGAAAATGACCACATCTCACTTCTCTGGAACTTCACCATTCAAACTGACAGGAAGATAGATGCAAATAGGCCAGACATCATATTGAAAAACTTCAAACAAAGAACATGCCTCCTCATTGATATGACTGTCCCAATCGATATAAACGTATCTGTCAAGACCTACCAAAAACTGAGCAAATATAAAGATCTTGAAATAGAAATCAGCAAAATGTGGAAGCTGAAGACTAAAACAATACCTGTTGTCATAGGTGCCCTGGGAATGATAGCAAAAGGGGCTGATAGCTACCTAACTCAGATACCAGGAAACCCAAAATGGCAGAAGTTCAAAAGATAGCTCATGGGAACTGCTCATATCCTACGCAAAATACTCTCTATGTAATCTCAAGGTTTAAAACAAACATAATTTTCATTTAAAAAAAAATAAAAACCTTTTTTTTTTAGACATTCATTAGTACAATCCCCACACCCCCAAATATATGGCACACTAGGCATAACAACAACATGAACTTCCAACCCTGTTGTCTCTTGAGGTCTCTGGGTGAGACTTGGAGCCAACTTGTACAAATATAAAGCAAAAGTCAAACATAGAATAATAATAATAATAATAATAATAATAATGATAATAATGATAATAATAATAATAATAATAATAAGGCTCTCATGGCTTCTGATCTTAACTGATTGGAAGTGATATCATGTACATTGTTTTGTCTTGGTATAAAAGATGGGCTACAGCAAATATTCTGCTCAATACCACAGATTTGCTTGTCAGTTGTTTGACCTTAACCAGTTGAGCATGTCCCTTAGTGGCTGACGATATGTGCATCTCTGATCACGAGCAGAAGTAGTGGGGGAGCATCATAGCCTTGTGTTGAGAGGGATTCTTTGGGGTTTGAATAATTCACCTCTGGAAACGTGGGTGGTTCTTTCAACATCCTTAAACAACCCTTATTCAGGGACCTTTTGAGCGGGATGGGCTACTCAACCTGAAGAAAATTCTAACTGGGCCCCACCTGCAAGGTCATGTGCTGTTTATCTTGATATGAGATCACCATGTCGCGCACATATGGTTGTGATGCATGTGCCTGGTATACCTTTATCAGACGGGTAGTCATGATGGGTATATTGGGCTTCGTATATTTTACCCCAGTGTCACTTTGAGGGCATGATTGCTCTCTCACTCAATAATAATAATAATAATAATAATTCTTTCTATGGGCACAAGGCCTGAAATTTGGGGAGAGGGGACTAATCGGCCCTAGTGTTCCACTGGTATTTCGTTTATCGAATCCGAAAGGATTAAAGGCAATGTCGACCTCCGCTGAAGAAGAATTTGAACGTAAAGACGGACGAAATAACGCTCAGCATTTTATCCGGCATGCTAACGGGTCTGTCAGATCGTTGCCTTTATAATAATAATGATCCTTTCTACTATAGGCACAAAGTCTAAAATTTGGGAGAAAGGAGTCAGTCGATTACATCGACCTCAGTGTGCATTTTTATTGGCCCCGGAGGTCAAAATGGACCTCGGCGAAATTCGAACTCAGAACTCCACCGAGATCGTAAGCAGGCACAGACTTTAAAGGTTTTTCTCTCGTAATCAAAACATAAATTAAATTCCCGATACAAAATAAAAAAAGATTAATAGACATAAATTCCAGCTGGACCAACACAGAAATGACTGGCACCAGACGACAGGACGTTGCTGGGTCTAACTGCACTTTGGTGCCCCATCACAAATCTGTGCCCTCCTAAAATTCGGAAGTATATATTTATATTAGAGTGAAATTTTTCAAGGGTACGTTTTCGATGGTTTAGATTACAATGATATCAATATAATTTAGGAAATAATATATTTTTTTATGGGGATTTTCGGATCGTTATCTCCGCCCCGACTTTGTGTAACTTTAACATTTTTCACTTCATGATTTCAGATTTATATGTTTGAAACCTCAACATTTTGTAATCCAGATTCTAGAAAAAATACTTCTGAAAAATGCTATTAAAATATATATATATATACGTATATATATTTCATACACACACACACACGTATACACATGTCGGTGTATGTATGTATATCTACATATATATATATACATATATATACATATATATACATATATATATATATATGTACAACATGAACTGGAGAGAAGAAATTAAAAAATTGGAAGTTTTTTTTTTTTTGTGAGGGGAAAAAGACAAGAAATTCTCTCAAAATCAGAAATCCTGTTGAATAAATCACGAAATTATGAGGAGGAGGAAAGAAATACCGAAATTCCTTGCAGTTTTCCTTCCCCGTGGGGCAGGGACAAATATTCCTAAATTTCTCCCCATATATTTAAACATACCCAAGGTTTCAAGTGAAATTTCTGTTTCCATAATTTTCATAAAATATCCAGGGAGAAGACGAAGGAAGATGAAGAAGTATTCTATTGAATGGATGAGCAGAGGAAATGTCGACTTTGACAAAACATATTTGTCGATGAGAAAACAAGCGACACTGTTCTGCTATCTTGAGAAGGGTTGACACGACTTGTGGTGAGGGCGGTGGTGGATCTCCGTCGCTTTCGACGATTACGATTCATTGGTTCGATCAACCGAATTGCCTGCTCCTGAATGACATATAAGTGGCCGAGTATATCTCAGACATTTGTATCCTTAACGTAATTCTCAGGCAAATTCAACGACACAGTGACACGGTCGCTCCTTTTGAATTAAAAAAACACAATCCACCCGACCGGTTTCTGTCTACCCAGATTCACTCGCAAGGAATGGGTCAACCTGAGGATTTAGAGAACTGTTTATTCGAGATGCTATGGGATCGAACCCTGAGCCTTCGAGGTTGTAAAGCAAACTTCTTAATCATTCAGTCGTACTGTATTTACGTTACATAATTAGAAACGGCATTAAACAGTTGTTCTTCCCGAGATATGGACCATGTTATTTCTGATAACTGAAATCATTGAAACAGATCCGGCCTTTCGCCAGAAGTATTACGTCGAGAGGTTCGAGAAACCGTTTTTTTTCTCTCTCTCCCCATTCTTAGGTCTAACCATCTCGAGACATTCGAGGCATCAGCAGTCTTTAAAAACCATGAAGGAATGCAATTTTTCATAAAGACCAAAGGCATAACAATGCAGATTAGGACATAACTACAGATTTCTGCCCACACCCGACTTTGGATGATCATAACTTTCAGAAAAATGGATATTTTTAATGAAATTTCCTAAGAATATGTATTATATCATGTAAATTCCGAATATACAAAACTTTGTTTTAGGAGGGGAGGGGAATTTCGGAAAATTCACCAACGTCTACTTCAATTCATCTTGACTTTCAAGAAAGTTGATATTCTTAAATGATATTTTTTACAAATATACATCGGACTATGTAGATTTCGAGAACATAGGAATTTGGGGGGAAAACAATTGGAGGTTACTTTTGAGGACCGTTCCCCACTCGGGGGTGTTTCGGAACAAGTCTTCAATATTTGTTTCATTTTCTCCGTTTTGTGCGTTTGTGCATCCGTAGATTTCTAGTCCCCCCCCCCACACACACACAAAGGAAAGACTTCCACCCCCGTCTCCCCCTCGTTTTCTCCCAAATTTATTTATTTAAAAAGATTTTTTGCCAAAAATCCCCGTTTTCGGATTCGCAGGTTCTGGAAAATTGCCAAAAGTCGGCATTGTGAACCGCCCCCCCCCCACTTCTTAAATTTTGACTTTTTCCCCCCAACCCCATCCCTAAAACTCTAACCCTAAAACCGTAAAGTACAGAAATGTTTTGAAATTTATGTTCGAATCAGAATCTCCGTATTTTTCCGCATATTTAGAAAAAATTAGAAAAATTTTACAAATATTTTTGGAAATTTCTTTCAGAATCAAAATCTCCGTATTATTCCGCATATTTTGGAAAAAAAAAAAAAAAAATAAACAGATTCTGAAAAAAGTTTAAAATGAAGGAAATAGGGGTGGGGGTGTTGCCCACACAAATATGTAATTAAAAAAGTTCAAACGGGGAATTATTCAAGTCAATGTCCTTCTGTTAGAAAGACCTTTTAGCTGGTATTTTTAGCATAACGAGTTTTCTGGTGACAGCTTCATTACAAATCTACGGATGCACAAAACAGAGAAAACGAAAGAAATATGGACGACTTGTTCCGAAACAAGTTCCCGAGTGAGGAACGGTCCTCAAAAGTAACCCCGAATTGTTTTTCCCCCAAATTCCTATGTTCTCGGAATCTACATAATCCAAGGTATACTTGTAGGAAATTTCATTAAAAAAATATCTATTTTCTTGAAAGTTAAGACGAATTGAAGTGGACGCCGGTTAATTTTTCCGAAATTCCCCTCCTAAAACACTTCCTCCCCCCATAAGTTCTGTATATTCGGAATCTACATTTCGTAGAAAATTTCATTAAGAAATATCCATTTTTCTGAAAGTTATGATCATCCAAAGTCGGTGGGGGGAGTAATCTGTAGTTATGCCCAGATTAGATGTACCCCTATTTTTCAGCTCCTGGAAGTTGGGTGACATAGCTTCTGGCTCCACTCTTTCCTAATCTCAGTCTCAAGACATTAACGAACCTTTACTTCTTAGAAGCTATTCTCAGTCGCTGGTTCTTCGCCTCTCAATGAATATCATTGCAAAAGTTTCTAAAAGATATTTTTGGAGTTTTAGAAGAAGCAGTTTTGAAATTAAGAGTTAGATAATTACAAATGATCGGAGAAGCCTCAGCATTCACTGCTTCTATAAGTTTCGACTTCTTTAATTTTTTTTCATTGTGTCTGGGGAGAGTCTTTCTCTTTTGGTGCCTTATAATGTAACACACTCACCGGTAAATATTTCCACTTGTTTATTTACTTTTCTAAAATTTTCGTTGCGTCTTGCAACCTTTTCAATAGTTGTACCCTCAACAACAATGGTCAAAAACCACTGAAAAGGTTGCAAGACGCAAAGAAAATTTTAGAAAAATAAATAAGTAAATGAGGGGAAATTTTACTGGTGAGTGTGTTAAACTAATAAGGCACTAAAAGAGAATGGCTCTCCCCAGACACAACAAAATATGCTTCGACACACGAACTCCCATAAAGAATCTTGCAAACCAAATCCCAAAACGAAATCATTCTTTTTTAATCACGTTGTTATGAATAATGAGTTCAAATCCCGCCATCGTCTTCTTCGCTTTTCATTCTTTCGGAATCGACAAAATGAAGTACCAGCCAAGTACAGGGGTTGATGTAACCGACTAACTTCCAACCTCTGCGATTGCTGGCCTCGAGCCAAATTTTGGAACCATAATTATGAATATTAATGAGCTTTAAGACAATAAAGAGCGAATTGGAGGTCGGAAGAGAAAGAATATCGGTTCGTTTCTCTGCCAATGTCTTTCGCCCTGATATTGTTCTTATATGTACGAAGATCTATGTCGCTGATCCTACTTTCATGACTTTACCATTTCACCAAATTCACTCAGAAGATTAAAAAGATTACATCAAGGATAATTGAGATGTTATAGCCAGAAGAGAAATTCGTTTACGGAGTTTTGGGGTAAGTCACGAATATATTCAAATTAGAAAAACAAAGCAATGTTTTATAGAGTTTTTTTTTGGCAATCTTATACCAGAGTTTTTCTGGTATAAAAAAAAATAATGAAAATTTTAGATATTTAGATGAATTTCATCCTGAATTATAAATCTTTCGACTTTCCCATGATTTATCTCAAGAACAGACTGATAAGTCAGCGCTTTCTTTGCATTACAGAGAAAGCATATCATAACATGGAAAAAGAACAAAGGAAAAGAGATACAATTTTTTTTAAAATTCTAAGTATCGTATAAAAGTTCATTGAAATATTTTCCTTGTAAATGAAAGGGATGAAAGAATTATCTCCCTAACGCGTGGCTTGTGTAAGATTGCCAAGAGAACATTTCCCAGGGATGTCTTCTGCATATAGAATATATAGTTAATTGCAGCAGCGAGTTAATTGGTGTTGTGAGCTCTCCTCTCTCCTCAAAAGTATACCAAATTTAAATTATACGTTTTAGCAAGAACAAAGTCATCACTCCAATGACAATACTTGTTAAGAAAGCAAAAGAACCAACTCAGAAATCCAAACTGATTAGAAAATTGAATGGAAGCATGCTGTAGAGAGGGGAGGGGTGGGCTGAGCGTTTGTAAGGTAGGATAACTCCGGACATGTTTTGGTCTTGTTAGCCCTTTTCAGCGAAGCATGTTCTGACTTGCATTTAGCAAATGTTATATTGACCTCGTTGCTCTTCAAATAAAAGTAATCGCAAGGGGTTTGGAAGGAAATGTTATTTAGTTTGCAAAGTAGATTGGGAAATGATTTAAGCTATTAATAATTAGGCTTCGCTTTCCCTTGTACGATAATTATTTTTTGCTCTTAATAACTTCTGTTTAGAGACAAAAATTAAGAACTTTGCAAGAAAGCATTTCCTGTCTTCATTAACCAGCTTCTAAAACTTATTGCTCTCTACTTTTAGATATTTTTTAAATGGCGGAAATGAAGGAAGAATTGAAACAAACCTATTATTCTTGATTTTTCTCTTTGTCTTGTTAGCCGCTGTTATCCTTCCATTTCCATCTATCGATCTTTTATCTTCTTTCACTTCTCTTTCCGCCCTCCTCCTCCTTACTTTCCCCTATTTCACATCTATCCTGACACAGTGTTTCAAAATGAATTAACACTCCCAGCTCACTTCATTTCCTCTCAAAGATTCTGATCATATTCTGTCTACCAACCAAACTCTTAAACATTGCACCGAGAACCTATTTCAAAACGGGACGCATGACAAACTGTGTTGCGTAATTAACTTTAATAACTTTCGAATAAGCCTTTAATAGTAATATATATATAAATGGTACTCGCAGAACATAAATGGAAATAATAATGAATAGCAGTTAATTAAGTGTTTCGCTGTGCTTACGAAGGAAGCAAAGCAAATTCCTATTAATAACGGAAACTTCTCGTCTAGTAATTTCAACAACATTTGGGTGTCTCTTAAATGAGGTGGAATAAAATATCACAGAACTGGAAATCTGAGGTCAAACACCTAACAGTTTTTCTATGATCTTTCCTCTTTCCACACGCAATTTCTCTCAAGTAATTCCCTTTCACTGTTTTTTTTTTTAAAGTATTATTAGACATAATTACATGTTTATTCTGGTAATCTTGTCATTCTCGTCTGTATTTCCTTTCGTTCAACGTTTATTTTTATTATCGTTTTTGCCATCCTTTCTTTGTACGGATATCATTTACACTTTCCCCACTCACTCAAACTACACACCTAAAAAAAGTATGGTACTCTTTCGTCTTACGATCACAAAGTGAAAGTAGAAAACTAACAAATTACCGTAACCCCAACAATCCAGAAATGGGGGGGGGGGAACGTTTTTTTTTCAGAAGTATATTCTCTTCCTTTTTTTAACGGAGAATAAAAAAAAAAAATTGGATGCAGAGAGGATTAAATATTTCAAAGCATTTTTTTGTGGTTGTGGCAGGGATTGCCATGTTCAGCACTAAAAACGTTGGGGTGCCTCTTCAACACATTCATCTGAAGATTGCCAAATAGGGTCAATGTTTCAATTTTTATTTTATGATTATAAAACGCAAAAGTACCAGAAGAATTTACTCTTCACCTCTTGATATCCATTTCCTCTTTTCTTTCCATTATTCTGAGTGCAGGCATGGTTATTGGTCGTATGGGTAAGAAATTTACTAGCAGTGACCTTGTTTTTGGTTCTGTTCTACTGCATAGTACCTCCAGCAAGTGTCTTCTGCTGTAGTCTTGAGCCAACCAAAGTCTTGTAACTGAAATTTTGTACATGCAAACTGGGGTTCCCCTCCAGAAAATAGTCACTTGAAGTTGAGGCAAAAATTTAATTTTTAGTTTCACATTAATGATAAAGAATTCATTTACAACTTGAACCCGAGTGGACAAGGGTTAGCTATATGGGACGGAGGAGGCACAGATGGTCTGGGTGAGGGTGCATGGGTCTGTATTTTCAAGGAAGGTGGCCATATCGAGATAACTCTAATGTTTGAGTTGATGGTTTGATGTGAATGTATTTAATATCATTTGTTTCCAAATAAAAATTTGCCACCATGTTTACATGTAGCACTCTGTCAGTTAGGACGATGAGGGTTCCAGTTGATCCATTCAATGGAACAGCTTGCTGGTGAAATTAACGTGCAAGTGGCTGAGCACTCCACAGACACGTGTGCTCTTAGTGTAGTTCTCAGGGAGATACAACGTGATACAGAGTGTGACAAGGCTGGCCCCCTTTGAAATTACAGGTACAACTTATTTTTGCCAGCTGATTGGACCGGTGCAACATATATTTCTTTACTACCCACAAGGGGCTAAACACAGAGAGGACAAACAAGGACAGACAAACGGATTAAGTCGATTACATCGACCCCAGTGCGTAACTGGTACTTAATTTATCGACCCCGAAATGATGAAAGGCAAAGTCGACCTCGGTGGAATTTGAACTCAGAACGTAACGGCAGACGAAATACGGTTATGCATTTCGCCCAGCGTGCTAACAATTCTGCCATCTTGCCGCAAAATAAAATATGTTGCTTAAGGACAATGCACTGCTGGGTATCGAACTTCTGACCTTCCAATTGTGAGCCAAATACCCTAACCACTAAGCCATGCATATTTACCAAGTTTACAATATCAAGCAATATCTATATAATGTTGAAATGGCTGAAATTACAAATAATACATTCTCAAATCTTCACAGATTTTAAACAAGACAACATTTAAAGACAAAACTTAAATATGAATTGTGGAAACCACCATCATCATCATCATCATCATCATTTAACTTGTGTTGTCCATGCTGGCATGGTTTCTACAGCTGGATGCCCCTCCTAATACCAACCAATCCGAGAGAGAGAGTAATGGGTGCCAGTTATGTGACATTGGCACAGGTGCCACATTGTCTCTGTGAGGACCAAAGTGATTTAAAATTTGTGATCGCATACAAATACTAATTAATATAAAATGATTTGGAAAAGTTGCACAAATGTATATTTTTGCAGGCATGGCTCTGTGCTTAAGAAGTATTCACTTTCCAACCATATGATTTCAGGTTCACTTACATTGTGAGGCCCCTTGACTTTCAGACTGATTAAAGCTTTGTGAGCCTTCTGAATAGATTTGGGAAACAAAAACTGAAACAAGGCCATTCTTGGCAAGAAAGAAACCCTGTCTTTTTAGATGCATAAAAGACTACATTATTTGATTTGTTCTTTCCTCTTATAAGTCAGTGGGGTGTAATTTTGATTGAGATTTCATTGTCATGTCTTGCAGGGCTTTTTGGACATGATCCAACCCGTGGCAATGTTTAGTCCAATCTCTAGCTCAGTGTTCAAAAAAAAAAAAAAGATTTGGCATTATTTATTAATTTTTAAATATTCTGTAAATATATACATCATTAGCCTGTGTTTAGGATCAGAACCTGACTAAAGTTGTGATTAGTCAAATCAGTGCATCTGAGGGAATCTTTTGTTATGTCAACCAATGAAAAAGAATTTTATAAATTGAAATACTAAAGGATGTGATCTATCTCCCTTTCACTTTGTTTATACACAATGAGCAGCGAAATGAAAGTTTTTCTTCTGTATCTTTTATAATTCATATATCTGCTTATCTGAATGGATTCTGGTGACTTGAACTATATTGAAAGGTTTTGCAGCTAAAATAAAGCAAGCTCTTTATCAAACCTTGGTCTTCTCAATGACTAGGCATTCATCATCATTTAGCGTCCGTTCTCCATGCTAGCATGGGTTGGACGGTTCAACTGGGGTCTGTGAAGCTGGAAGGCTTCATCAGGCCCAGTCAGATCTGGCAGTGTTTCTACGGCTGGATGCCCTTCCTAACGCCAACCACTCCGTGAGTGTAGTGGGTGCTTTTTACGTGCCACCTGCACAGGTGCCAGACAGAGCTGGCAAACAGCCACGAACGGATGGTGCTTTTACGTGTCACCGGCACGGGGCCAGGCGAGGCTGGCAACGGACACGAACGGATGGTGCTTTTACGTGCCACCGACATGGGGGCCAGACAGGGCTGGCAAATTTGGACAATTTCTATCTCTGTCCTCATTCTAAGAACATTTGTGTATATATATATATATTACTCTTTTTACTCTTTTGCTTGTTTCAGTCATTTGACTGTAGCCATGCTGGAGCACCGCCTTTAGTCGAGGAAATCGACCCCGGGACTTATTCTTTGTAAGCCCAGTACTTATTCTATCGGTCTCTTTTGCCGAACTGCTAAGTAACGGGGACATAAACACACCAGCATCAGTTGTCAAGCAATGCTAGGAGGACAAACACAGACACACAACACATACACACACACACATATATATATACATACATATATATGACGGGCTTCTTTCAGTTTCCGTCCACCAAATCCACTCACAAGGCATTGGTCGGCCTGGGGCTATAGCAGAAGACACTTGCCCAAGATGCCACACAGTGGGACTGAACCCGGAACCATGTGGTTGGTTAGCAAGCTACTTACCACACAGCCACTCCTGTGCCTATATATATATATATATATATATATATATATATATCATCATCGTTTAACGTCCACTTTCCATGCTAGCATGGGTTGCACGATTTGACTGAAGTCTGGCGAGCCAGATAGCTGCACCAGACTCCAATCTGATCTGGCAGATTCTACAGCTTGATGCCCTTCCTAACACCAATCCGTCTGAGAGTGTAGTTGGTGCGTTTACATGCTACCGGCTCGAGGGCCAGTCAGGCATATATATATATATATATATATACATATAGAGAAAGAGAGAGAGAGAGAGAGAGATTCAGATGAATATGGTACTTAAGTTGAAGGCACCAGAATTTAGTACGGTATTATCCATACAATTTCAAAGTAAGATGATTAAAATCAAAATAAGCAACAAAGATATCCAGAGGTAATGCAGTATGATCGTTTCATGCAACTCCATATAATTGAACCATGCAATCATTACATCAATCTAAAATGCAGAGCAATCTTCAGCTGATGAGTTAGTACTTAAGTGTATAATATGTATAAATATTAAACTATTTCTGGATAATTTCTTTTCCTCCCTCTATTGTGGTAAAAGTTGGATATATATACTCAAAAGTATTCGTAAATGTCTATCCTTTTGTTATAACATTCTTCTTAATAATCCTTTGAATAACCCTAAACTTTAACTGTATACAATATAGCAACATTGTTTAAAATATTTAACTGTAGTACTACATGATAAGACTTCCCTGTTTCATTATCAATGGTCTGCTAGTGGGCAACCCCCTTAATTGTCAGTTAACATCTTGTTTTAAGTTTTCCTTTACCAAACCTCATGATATTGCTTCTAATAAGTCTTGATTTTTATGGCTATACCAATTATGATGGCTGTCTGTTCCCTCAGCCCTACCCCTAACAGATACTGCCCTTTGTTCTCTCAGCCTTAGATATACAAGGGATTTGATAAACTAGTCTATAAACTAAAGCTGACCCCATAAAAACAAAAAAATTAGTGACAGGCAGAGTTTGTAACAATGTATATCTTCTTGAAAAATTCAGTAACTTCTAAAATGGAGTTGGGACAGCATGTTCTTTGTCCATCTCCTTAACTTCTTGGAGATTTTAGGTATAATTATACTAATGTGTCCATCTGTTCTAATTTAATTAGATTCTATGTCTTTGTGCAGCTGAAGATTGTTCTGCATTTTAAATTGATGTAATGATTGCAGTGTTCAATTAAATGGAGTTGCATGAAACGATTGTACTGCATTACCTCTGGATATCCTTGTTGCTTATTTTGATATCTCTCTCCTCTCTCTCTCTCTCTATATATATATATATATATATATATATATATATATAGAGAGAGAGAGAGAGAGGAGAGAGAGAGAGAGAGAGAGAGAGAGAGAGAGAAAGAGAGAGAGAGAGATACCGGAGTAAACACATAAATGTGAAACAAGGTGGAAAAAAGAGTACTCAAATACCAGTGGTAGAGTAATATGTTTTATTTAAAGCAGCAGAAAATTCAACAAAACCTGTTACTCTGAGTTTCACGTTCCCGTTCGTCGGACAGTTTTTATAGATAGATAGATAGATAGATAGATAGATAGATATATGCCCTGTAGATGAGTTTTTCCTCACTCTTCTCTGCATGCAACACATCATATTTCTCTCCTTCCTTCCTTTATTGTTAATAAAGTACAGAAACTCCTTTATTCATTTACTTTGGACTGCATTATAAATAGTATTTTTAGGAATACTTGTCCCTACCCAACCTGCAAGATCTAGTTTATGCTTCAATCCAGCCTTCAAAACCAAATGAGTTTGACATCCCTGAGCCCCCATCATCCCCCATTTGTCCTCTCCTTGGTGAAATCCTTTTTGAGTTTGCTTGGCAGATGATATTTTTATCTAATATGCTGCTAATACTGCATCTCTTCCTGGGGGCCACATTGTAGATGTTTTGCCCAGTTAGCTGTTGGTTTCAGCAGATAGAAGATTGTTCTCTTTTTTGACTCTTTTCTCATTAAGTAGAGTAACTGCCACCCAGAAGTTGGGGTCCGATTACAAATAGATCATCATTTCACCTTCACACTTTTTATTACTTTGTCTCTTTTCTTGTTAATACAAGGTACAGCAGAAAAAAACCTGCCATATTTCACACAGCCATTGTCATGGCACTATTAAAGACAGGTAGAAGGTAACGATGTATTTAAGTCGCTGATGTTCAACTGTTTTATATATTTTAGTACCTGTTGTCGTTTGGATTGTTGTACGTTGTGTGTTTGCTATTGAAACATTTATCAAGGATGGTGAATTTGGGAGTTCTTTTTGTCACACAGTGTAGAAGTCAATTTAAATTTACTTTGGTTTCACCCTTTAAATTTACTGTGGTATGTGTTACACTAAGATATCCAGATTATGTGCTATGTCTAGGTAGACATGGTGTGTGGGTGTTAATAGGTTAAAGCAACATTTTTATAAACAGGTAACTAGTACAATTTCTATGAATAAAACGTCTATAATTTCTATAAAGCAAAGTGTTAAGGTGGTGACCATTACTATCTCACTTTGTTTATTTCCTCTATTTATTTTTTTATTTGTCCTAATTTAAGTAATCAAAAGTCTTTTAAGATCTAAATTTTAAAAGAAACCTCTACTGGAAAGATAAAAAAGGGACAATTGATGTTAATCCTATCATAGCCCAAAGAAAACTGGTTGAGTTTGAGACAGTCACGCAATACAATCCACCTTCTTAATAATCCCTATACTTTCATTGGTGGGGATTTTATAAGATCTGGGTCCTTGTTTTAAGCTCTATTTCATAACTGAGTATTAAACAAAGTGTCTAGAATCACAGGGGAAAAATTTATTACCCCCCACCTCCACCCACCCTGGTAATTTTTACCTACCTTTACAAGAATATTAGTAAATTAGATGTATTCAACCGGGTGAACATTATTATGATACAAACACAAATTTATTAAAGAAAACAAAATGTAATGAGATGCAAGTCAAATTTATGAGGCATCAAATTAAATCCTGTAATTAGTCTTTTTTTTTAATGACAGCCCCCACTTCCATTTTCTATCTCTCTTAGCTTCTAGAACAGAAATTTACCCCACTTCTGGATTAGTGAGAATGCTGCAGTATTCTAATTGAAAAGGTTTCCTACAAAATCTCTCAGACTTTGCCATTGTATTCACAGTTAGACTTTCATAGAAGTCATCTTGTTATCCATGTTCAAACTTGTACCTCGAGACTCCTTCTGTCATTCCTCTTTCCTATTTAACCCTTTCATTACTGTATTTATTTTGAGATGCTCTGTGTTTCTTTCAATTACTTTAAATATAACAAAGAATTTAATAAAATAACTTAGTTATATCAATTAAGCTAGTGTTAGGAACATAAATTGTGACTAAAGTTTGGTGGAAGATTTTAATTCAACACTTATGAAAACGAAGACATTTGTACTCAGAGCCGGTTTCAGCCAGGTTGGTAACAAAAGGGTTAAGTGTCGGTGGTGAAATGGCAGGATCGGCAGAGTGCCAGTCAAAATGCCAAACATACTTTGACAGTCTTTCTGTTCAAAACCAATCAAGGTTGATTTTTTTTTTCCAGTCATCATTTTGGGTTTAATAAAATAATTACCTGTCACATAATGGAATAGTTTGGATCATTTTAAACTAGTTATACCTTTTCCAAAATTTATGACCTTATAACAACTGAAAGGCAAATTATTTTTTTAACTGAAATGATTGTATGAAGAAGCAGCCACAAAGTATTTTATGACATACGTCGATGTTCTGAGTTCAAATCCTGCTGAAATAGACTTTATCTTTAAATATTACAGAGTTGATCAGATAAATATTAGTCCAAAAATAGACCAATATAATCGATTCCGCTACCCCCAGCCTTCCTTCATTGACTGTGTTTGTCTTGAGGCTAAGTTTGAAGTCATAAATATGGCTTCTTAGAGTCGGAGATTGAGAGAATCCTTCGAGCAGAAGACAAGTTGCTTTGTCGTATTTCATCTAGCTCTTTCCTGAAATAACATTTTATTCCATTTCTTCCCAAATATTTTTGAGTGGGGATGGTCACATTAGAATATATACAGGGCGTAGGAGTGGCTGTGTGGTATTTAGCTTGCTTACAAACCACATGGTTCTGGGTTCAGTCACACTGCATGGCACTTTGGGCAAGTGTCTTCTACTATAGCCTCGGGCTGACCAAAGCCTTGTTAGTGGATTTGGTAGACAGAAACTGAAAGAAGCCTGTCGTATATATGTATGTGTGTGTATATGTTTGTGTGTCTGTGTTTGTCTCCCAACATCCATTGACAACTGACGGTGGTGTGTTTACGTCCCCGTAACTTAGCGGTTCGGCAAAAGAGAACAATAGAATAAGTACCAGGCTTACAAAGAATAAGTACTGGGGTTGACTTGCTCAACTAAAGGAGGTACTCCAGCATGGCCACAGTCAAATGACTGAAACAAGTAAAAGAAAAGAGAGAGTAAAGAGTAGATATAGATCTCTCTCTCTCTCTCTCTCTCTCTCTATATATATATATATATATATATATATTATATATATATATATATATATATATATAGTTTACTCATTGAAACAAAATATTCTGCTAATAGTTGTCATAACTTAGATATTGATTTCCTCACTGTCTTTCGTATTTTTGACCATTTTCCTTAAATGCATATAATACAACTATGACTGTAGAATTGTCTAACACTTTTTCTGGAAAAATCCAATTTTTTTAGGTCAGCTGTTGTTACTTTATTAATATTTTGTGTGCATTTATTTGCTAACATAAAACTAGAGAAAATATGTAATAGGTGTAGCGAGGCTCCTACTGAATTTTGAACTATCACTTTCAGGTTTCCTGGTTCAGGACCATAGCGTACAATACTATCATAAAAGACATTAATGCCTTCACAATATGGTTTGACCGATCAACATTAGCTGACCAGTTATGGTAGACACAGTGAACATCAAAAGAAGTGTGTGGGTTTTCTTGCCAAATAGCTTAATCAAAAGTTCTAGAAACTTTTGCTTACAGTTCTAAAAATCTGATGATTTCATCCCCAGCTCAAGAAGTCACACAGATTGTCGCTTTGTTCAGTGAGTTGGTCTCTTATCCTCTTACTTTTCCTCACTTGTATCATGTTTGACAAAAGGCTCTGACCTTGAGTTGTTATATCAAATCCTACACACATTACCTACATGCACTTGTTCTGTCTCCTAATTTGTCTACCTTTAATAGCCATGAACTATTTTCCGTAATATTATCTAGGATGTTGTATTGGAGAAGAATTTTGACTATTCAATTTGTTACGTCACAAATGGTGTTTTATTGAATCAGATATATGTACACATAAATACAAATATTCTGGGTTAACAAAAATATATAAAAACTCAAATAATTATTAGTGTGATCATTTTCACATGCAACCTACTTGTGTCCAACCAATGATGGATTAATGACTAAAGAATCACTCTATAGATATAAGACAATATAATGAAAAGTTGTAAAAGACCGCAGATGTGTTAACAATTCAACTTGAAGTTTATTTGTCAAATGTAAAAGAGTAAAGATTTATTCTGAAAACAATAAATAAAAAAAAAAATTGAAATAAACCTGGAGGTGCTATTTTAAAAATATTCAGGTTCAATTATTTGGATTTTGGTGCTTACTCAAAACATGTTCCTATAAGGAGTTGATAACCAAAATATAGACCAAGACATAACATTGTACAAAGAAATAATGAAAGAATATGTGGAAAAATCAGGCTCATAGCACTTATTATTGATAATTCAAAGACTCTTTATTCAACATTTAATCCAAAAACAGCAAACATTTTGGATTTATTCAGCTTCCAAGTCTAATGATCTAACTTTTCAGGGAAGTTAATATCTTTTTTTTATTTTTTTATTATTATTATTATTATTATTATTATTGAGTGAGAGAGCAGTTCATGCCCTCAAAGTGACACTGGGGTAAAATATACGAAGCCCAATATACCCATCATGACTACCCGTCTGATAAGGGTACACCAGGCACATGCATCACAACCATATGTGCGCGACATGGTGATCTCATATCAAGATAAACAGCACATGACCTTGCAGATGGGGCCCAGTTAGAATTTTCTTCACGTTGAGTAGCCCATCCCGCTCAAACGGTCCCTGAATAAGGGTTGTTTAAGGATGTTGAAAGAACCACCCATGTTTCCAGAGGTGAATTATTCAAACCCCAAAGAATCCCTCTCAACACAAGGCTATGATGCTCCCCCACTACTTCCGCTCATGATCAGAGATGCATCTATCGTCAGCCACTAAGGGACTATTATTATTATTAGTATTATTATTATTATTATTTTTGTTTTTGGCAGTAAATAATGCCTTCTAATTTTGGCACAAAGCCAGCAGTTTTGAGGGAAGGGGTAAATCAATTACATCAAGCCCAATACTTGATTGGTACTTCAATTTACTGACCCAGAAATGATGAGTGGCAAAGTTAACCTCAGCAGGATTTGAACTTAGAATGTAAAGAGCCACAACAAGTGCTTGTAACGATGTGAAGTCAGTTGTCTTGAATTCAATAAAATGTGCCAAGGAAGCTTCAAAACCCGTCCATTCAACAATAAATGCACTTTGAACAATAAGGGAAAGAGAGAAACTACAGTCTTGTCCAGATATATTTGGATATTGAAAGACTGAAATGCTGACAGCAAGTTTCCATTCACTAAATTTTGACTCCTGTTAAACAGAATCTTATGAGTGGAATTTGGTTGACGGAAACGGCACAGAAACCTGTCAGACGTGTGTATGTCAATGACGGATGGACAGAACTGGTGCTTAGAAAGCTCGAATTTTATTATATCTGAGTTTAGCCAAGTACCAGATAGTAAATATAGACGTGTGTGTGTGTATGAGGTGAGGGTGAGAGAGTGAGGCAGAGAGTTTGTAAAGTAAGGGAAGTATATATTTCCGAAATTAAAGAAAAAAACCATTTGTATTTACAAGGAAATAGTTTTGGAGAGAAAACTTTCGTTTGGGTCTCTTACTGATCCTCTTCTACATTCTTGTTGTATTTTCTTCACATTTTCTGCACTAATTGTAAACATATTGAGTTACTGCCATGCACACACGCGCACACACTCATGCACACACACTCACGCACATACACTCATGCACACGCATGCTCATGCACACACACACACTCACGCACATACACTCATGTGCATACTCGCACACACACACACACACTCATGCACACACACTCACGCACACACACACTCATGCACACACACACTCATACTCACTCACACACTCATGCACTCACACACATGCACACACACACATACACTCACGCACACACACTCATACTCACACACACACTCACGCACACACACACAGCAATTGTTTTATGGAAATCCATTTGGGTTGAACAGCCTTGTTGCAAAGTGTTTGCCTGATGGTTACTTGGCAAAAATCAGAAGAGAAGTAAGATGTGTGTGTGTGTGTTTGTGTGTGTGTGTTCACTCTTGCATCATTCTGGAGTAATTTTCAGCTGATTAAGACCCCCACAAAACCCTTTTATGCTCATGCATGTTTATTTCTTTGCAGAATGGTTTTCTCTTTCTTCTTTTGTAAGACTGAGTCAGAAGAGGAATGTCAGTCGCTTAACCTGACTTCCAAAATCTCTGAGACAAGCTGAAGGAATTGAAGAGGTCATCTGTCCCCTGGAGATTTTGTCCAGAAAGTCTGCAACAGAACTGACTCTGCTAAAGGTACCCATGGGCAGGTAACAGAGTCAGTTAGACCAGGTGATAGAGATTATGAATGTCGCTCCAAAACAGGAACAAACTCACTGACAAGCTTCTATACAGTCTCCAGATTCAACTCACAGACTTTAGGTTTACCAAGGATTATGGGGTGACAGAGGTGTAAATGCCTGGCTTGCCAGCACCTGAGGTAGGGCAAGTATTATTCACCCTAAACGTTGAGTTATTAATATTTATTTTTTGACTTTTGAAATATTGCATCCAGGTTACCCACCCGTATGGCCCCTGAGCACTCTGTATCTCTGTGGTAGAAAATACATGCTCAAGGTACTGTGTAGTGAGATTGAACTTCAGTCCATTGAATGACAAAATGGATTTCTTAGCCACACATCCTTGCCAGCATTTCTGTTCACCATGAAGTGCTCAAAACAATCATCACACTTCTCTTTTCACTCTGTTTTAAAAGGAAGAACGAGAAGTTGTGATATTCGTGCATTTCTCAAGGAAGTTATCATTGAATTCTATTCCAATGGAAGCCTAGCAGACAGGCATTGCTTGCAGAATTGCATCCCTTCTTCCCTGCACACTTGTTATTTTGCTAAATCATAAGAATGGCTTTATAACATAGGCACGTATTATTGGAATTAATATCCTCACCATCATCATGGAATTTACTGGGGCAGAATATTTTCTTCTGCTGGATGCCTTTCCTGTTGCCAACTCTCACCAGTGTCCAAGGAAGGTCATAGTTTCCCCGTTGGCCAAAAAGGTTTTCCACAAAATACTGGAAATGAATGGTATTGCTTGCTTCATGGCGAGGCTCATTTACAACCATCATGTCACTATTATTTTTTACACACACACACACACACGAATTTATTTATGTGTTTATGTGTGTGTGTGTATGTATATATATATATAAAGTTGGACATAAGAAACATCAGATGTGGTATGCAAGTGAGACAACTGTGCTGGTATGGTCATGTGTTGTGTATGGTTGAGGACAGCTGTGTGAAAAAGTGTCATAACCTATCAGTAGAGGGAACCTGTGGGAGAGGTAGACCCATGAAGACCTGGGATGAGGTGGTGAAGCACGACCTTCAAACATTGGGCCTCACCGAGGCAATGACAAGTGACCAAGACCTTTGGAGATATGCTGTGCTTCAGAAGACCTGGCAAGCCAAGTAAGACCATAACCGTGGCCTGTGCCAGTGCAGCATAACCAGCCCATTTAAGAGTACCCTTCAATCATTGGGCAATAAACTACGCTTGAGAAGACCTGTTGAGGCAAGTGAAATCGTTGTTGTGGCCAATGACAGTGCCGCCTGATTGGCACTCGTGCCAGTGACACATTACAAGCACCATTCGAGCATAATCGTTGCCAGTGCTGTCTGACTGGCTCCTGTGCCGGTGGCATGTAAAAAGCATCATTTGAGCCTCGTCAATGCCAGTACCACCTGAATGGCCCTCGTGCCTGTGGCACATAAAAAGCACCCACTACACTCTTGGAGTAGTTGGCATTAGGAAGGGCATCCAGCTGTAGAAACTCTGCCAGATCATATTGAAGCCTGGTCAGTTAAACTGTCTAACCCATGCCAGCATGGAAAGCGGACATTAAACGACGACGATGATGATGATATATGGGTATCAATGTGTGTATATATATATATATATATATAATATATATATATATATATATATATATATACATATATATATATATATTTATACATACACACACACACACATGCACACAAACACTAATTGTATATGACTTACTTTTTTGTGTCTGTTTATACAAGAATTAGTAATGAAAACTTGTTTCCTGAACCACATGTCACTTGCTATTGTCACCTTCCCCATAATCTAACTTGTTTTTGTTATAACTAACATGTTTATGGTAATGAACCAAGTCATTAGAAAGGTTTTAGAAAAGTGGGATTCCTTGGATGAAGTTTGTCTCATGATTGTCTGTGAATAGAACATTGTACCAAGAAGTTGGGATCATGGAGCTGAGTATGGCAGACACCAAGTCAAATAACAACAATTATAATCAATAGGGCTTCTGGAGAGGGTCATCTTTGTTTCTTGAGGTTTAACTTACATATCTAAACTATGATAAAAAAAAGTTGCCAATGGGTGCATCAAGAAGCACTTTTTACCTTCAGAGAGGATTTTTTCCTCCACAGTGGCTGCTGTTTGCCTTTTGCAGGTCACAAACATTCAGTTGATCATTTCTCTGTTCCAAGTTTGAGACATTGTGTCTATCATGGGGCCTATGCAAAAAATCAATATTTTAAATAAAATAAATTGATACATAATAAAAATGATAATCTAAAAATAATGATACTTTATTACATTGTTCATTAAGAAGATTATAATACATTTAATTATCGTATAGCATAACTTCTAAAGTAGATTGTGATTTGACAAACGTTTGGCTGTTGTGTGTAGCAAATCAAGAAACCAGGTAAAGGAGGCCACAATTCATTAGCTTGTTGTTGTTGTTGTTGCTGTTGCTGTTGCTGTTGTTGCTGTTGTTGTTGTTGTTGTTGTTGTTGTTTTTGTCTCTTTATGAAATTCTGATATTCCAATGTCATCATTTCTTGACAATTTACTTTGTGTTTTAAACCCCTAAACTGCATGTTAACCTGGATTAGCCCTGAACATGGACAATTTCCATTTATAGAATAGAACAAAATTGAATTTTCTTCCTAAATAACTAATCACCCAACACAAATAAAATTAGCAAAATTTTTTTTAAATAAATGCTCATTTGGCTTCACTTTGCTAACATATACAGCAATACGTCACTTTATGAGAACCTGCATTACAAGACGCCAGGTTTTATTTTTCAAGCACAAGATCCGAATTTTGAATGAAGGGCAAAAGTTTCTACAGCCATAGCAACTGCTTCTGCATATTATCAAGAAATTTATAGAGAGCAAAAAAAAAACTTCTTAGCAAAAAACCCTAGACTTGTTTTTTAAAAAGAAATCTACAAGTCTGTCCACGAGTGCTTGTGAATTGGCAATCAAGTCTACAAGTGATGGTGTGTGTGAGTCTAATACAAGTGAAAGGGATTCAGAAAATGATTATATTTTTATTATAAAATGATCTTGACATTCTTTTTAATTTACATAAAATATTCTTTACATTCTACTGTTGTTTTATTGCCATTTAACTACGATTCATCATCATCATCATCATCATCATCATCATCGTGTAACAGCCGCTTTCCATGCTAGCATGGGTTGGACGATTTTGACTGAGGGCTGGTGAACCAGATGGCTGCACTAGGCTCCAATCATGATCTGGCAGAGTTTCTACAGCTGGATGCCCTTCCTAACGCCAACAACTCCAAGAGTGTATTAAGTGCTTTTTATGTGCCACCGGCACGGGGCCAGTCAGGCGGTACTGGCAACGACCTCACTTGAATCTTTTTACACATGCCAACGGCACAGGTGCCAGTAAGGTGACGTTGGTAACGATCACGCTCAATGGTGCTCTTTTACGTGATTGTAAGTAAAATATTTTTCTGGGAATGAATTATGATTTATAACATTGCTACTATGGGGGTTTATTGCCCTGCTTTACGAGTGGTCTCTGAGAATAAGTTAACTCATATATTGAGGCATTACTGTAGCTACGTTTGTAATGAAGATTTGATAACATACTTTCATCTTGACTCGCAGAAAGGCAGATGACTGGAATCACTCTGGACAAAATGACTTTTGCTCTGAAACTTATTCAAATGGTCGCAGTGAGTTACTACTTTCGTGGCACTCCGTCGGTTACGACGAGGGTTCCACTTGATTTGATCAACGGAGCAGTCTGCTTGTGAAATTAACGTACAAGTGGCTGAGCACTCCACAGACATGTTTACCTTTAACATAGTTCTCAGGGAGATTCAGTGTAACACAGAGTGTGACAAGGCTGGCCCTTTGAAATACAGGTACAACAGAAACTGGAAGAAAGAATGAGAAAAAGTTGTGGTGAAAGAGTACAGCAGGGTTGGCCCCCCCGCTCCCCTGCTGGAGCCGCGTGGAGCTTTAGGTGTTTTCATTCAATAAACACTCACAACGCCTGGTCTGGGAATAGAAACCACAAGTCCACTGCCCTAACCACTGGGCCATTGTGCCTCCGGGTTATTACTAACACTCAACCCATGTCCAATATTTAACCTTTTAGAATTCAAATTACTTTATCAGATGTAAAGTTTTTTATTCATGCATTGTCTGGTGGCTGTTTGTATTTAGAATGACATTGTAGGGTAGGTGTGAGAGGCTGGATCTGACTCGTGGGATCATAGACCAGGGAGAAGACTTGGGTTGGTTGTGGTCAGTTTGAATGTTAAAGGATTAACACTTTTTTTCAGTCAAATTTGAAAATAACAAAGAATTTAATAAAATAAAACAACCCTGTCGTTGTTAATCTGGTCTTTGGAGCAGATCAATTAGCATGAAACTTGTCTCATAAAAGCAGGGGTGGTCGCAGGTGGGTTGGTATGAAAAGAGTTAAATAATAACATGCTACATTTGAGAAATCTATTTAGAACAAACTGTTAACCAGATCAAATTCTTTCTCCCTGTGACACTAAAAATACAATGGAGTCACACGTTTTTGTCTGTGTTGTTATGTCACCATTTGGCTCTTGGCTGATTGTTGTTAGCCACACAGCCTGCTGACTACATATTGACGTTCAACCACTTGCATTTATGGAGTAGATACATTACACACAGTATGTGGTGAGTGGGCACAGTTGTTAGAGTGTTAGAATAGACTTGCCTTGTGGTATTTGCTCCTTCTCTCTATGATCCTGTCAGGATCAGCTTTATCTTTTGGGATCAATAACCTACCAATGTAGAACTATCCCTTATTAACTTGTACTGTGACTCCCAAATTGTGTTTCCCTGGTTGAGCAGTTCTGTGGCACTGAGGTAATTGGTCAAGTTAAGAGCTCTGACCCTCAGAACCATTTTTCCAGTTATGCCATACTCCTCCATTTAGCTGATGACCATCCTGCAGGGATTAAACTATACAGGGTAGAATGTGACAGTCTGGACATACTGCACTCTCTCTCTCTCCCTCTCCCCCTCCCCCTCCCCCCTCTCATGTCCAGCTTATTTCTGTATTCCTCTAGACTCTGTGGCTCCAACAGAAGTGGGCAAGTTGGACTTTGGTCAGTGCAGTTGCTGTTTCTTGGTGCTAAGTTCCCCAGGCACAGTGTCTGGGGTCAGCAAGCTTATTTGATGTTGCCACTGTTTCTGTGTTTATACGATTCTGTTTGTCTTGGCCAGGGATCAGCAAACTCCTTACACCCTTGACCCTTCATGCAGTCATTGATATCTTATCAATTCCTGTCAGGTAAATTTCTAAAATAAATTTCAAAATGTATAATTAATAACAAATTTCTTCATTTAAAAACAATAATTCCTTTGTTCTTTTGTGCCATCACCTCTTTTTAACGAGGAATATTTAAAGAAATTTAATGAAAATACTTAACAGAACTGATAAAGAAAAACAATAAGGTTCAGCTATTTATTGATCCCTTGAATAACCATGAAGGTCGCCTAGGGGTCAATATTGGTTTCAAGTTTTGCACAAGGCCAACATGTTCAGGAGAGGGAGTAAGTAAATTACATCAACCGCAGGGCTCAACTGGTATCGACCCAGAAAAGATGAAAGGCAAAGTCAACCTCAGTGGAATTTAAACTCAGATTGTGAAGTCGGAGGAAATGCTACTAAGCATTTTTTCTGGTGCAGTAAGGATTCGGCCCGCTCACTCTCTAGGGGTCACTATTAACTACTCTGCTGACCCCTGGTCTAGGCTGCGTGAGAGAGATTGTCTTTATAAAAGCTGTTATAGTAATATTGCTTTGAGTTGCTGTTTGTGTGTTTGGGGAGGTGTTTCGTGCAGCAACAAGGGCTGCAGGGTGGTTGATGTTTGCAGTGACAATAGACTGTGTTTCCTGCATGACTAGATTTTTAGATAAATGGTCAATGGGCTTAACTTAGCAAACCTATATTTACAACTGTAATGAAGATTCAGTGATGTATTTTCGTCTTAACTTCGACACTACCAGATGATGTGAAACACTCGGAATTAAAACCATTTTTACTCAAAAACGTATTTTTCAGTTTTGTGTTATTGGTAATTTGTAGGTGTGGTCTGCAACCAACTTTGTTATGGATGCTGTTCTGAGCTCTTTGAGGTTTGGCTTGAAGAGAGAATCTGGCAACGGATAGAGCAGAAGTGAGAGGGAACTGCATTTTAGAAACAATCTCACTGGGGTTGATGCCACAGGAACAATATCAGGTGCTGACTTCTCGATTTATTGATTGGTAGCCTAGCGAGCATGCTAATTAAAATGTCAGACTATGACAGGTGATGACAGTTTAGTTTGATCTTCAACAAATAAAATGTATTACTAAGTAATAATTTTTTCATGAGAAATTTTTTACAACAAATAATTCTATTAAAAAGTTACTCCAGATCTCTACAAATATATTCTGTAGACCCCAATTTGAAACTCTGATCTTGATGTTTCTTGGAAATTACCTAAAAACTACATCAAAACATGCTTGGAATTGTCATTATCCTTACCATCTACATTTCCCTATTTAGTTTTGATTGATTTTTATTAATTAAGATTCTGGAGATGTCTTTGTCTTTCTTCACCATAATTAATCGTTAAGCAAATAATTTTTCTCTCTCCAATCAAAATAATAATTCATAGGTATCAATATATATATGTAACTGGAAAATCTTCCGCTTCTATCAGCCTTCCTAAAAGTAAACCAAAGTTCACAACCTCTGTAAAGAAGAGCATTTTAAGAAAGCAGTGACTTGCCTGTTAGTTCAACCATTGACTCTGAAGATATGAAATAGTGTAAGATAGAGAGGAGGAGAGAATGAACATGGTCACTCAACTTGCTGAAAATAACAGCTAAATCTCATAGATTACATCCTACTATCTTAAATAAAGGGGTTGTTATAGCTGGAACCTGTTTCACCAGGGTTTTGTTTGACTACAACTGATGTGGGAGGACACAACAACAGCAAAGTTTGAGCCAACGAAAGGGAGTCTCTGTGCAAACATTCAATCTGCTGGATAAAGCAGTCAAATTTCCCTCAAATTATATTCTATTATCTTAAATTAAGAAAGGACAAATTGAAAAATGGAGTCTCACACACAACAATAACAACCAAGTTTACTTTAACAAGAAAACTTTTGCATGGTCACTCAGCCTGCTAGAAATAACAGCTGAATTTCCCTTCCCTCAAATGCTATCTTACTGTCTGAAATTAGTAAAGGGTTTATTGGATAACATAGCTCCATATATACAAAGAGATAATATAAATTGCATAAATGAAGAGAAAATTGCCCAGAGGGCAGTGTGTCATCAAATTTTTTGGCTCATTAAGTCTATTAGCCTCTGCTTAACCAGTTGTTCTGCCATTGTCTCCAGTCTAACGATGTGTGTGTGTGTGTGTGCTAAGGAGAGTGTGCTTGTGCACTAGTGTGAGGGTATGTATATGCATGTGTGTGTGGGGAAGGGAGATATAGAACAAGAGACACTCTGTATGTGTGTGTGTGTGTCTGCGTGTGCCAGCCATTGTGTGTGTATGAGAGAGGCAAAAGGAATGTGTGTGTGTGAATATGTATTTTTTAAATTTTTTTAATTTTATCTAGTTTCAGCTCACGAGCTGTGGCCATGCTGGGGCACTGCCATATGCATAAGTGTGCAGCATGTAAGCTTAGGTATTTGTGTGGGAGAGAGAGAGAGAGAGAGACAGACAGACATTACAGTCAGTGTATGAGAGTATTTGTGTGCATGTAGGTGGGGGGGTGGGGGTGAGAGAGAATGTGTGTTCGAAGGTATGTATGGGATCACATGTATGCCTAGTTGTATACATGGCAGACAGAACAACACAATGTGTGTGTGAGTGTGTGTGTGTATTTCGCTGTACATATTTGTGTGTTTGGTTTCATTATAATATCCGGCAGTTTTTCTGTTCTTTTCTTTTCACACCCAACTCACCTCCATTCAATACGAGTCTCTTTATTCACGTCCGTTGTTATGAAATATGAAAGAGATTTTCGAGAGAGAGAATTGTTACAGTTGGGTGGGGACATAAAGTTTACAAGTTGTGTTTCTTCTTTCCACATGCTTGCATTGCTATCTTTAAATTGTTACCACCCACCTGCCTCTTCACCATGGATAACAGAGGAGGCGGCAGAAACGGTGAAATTCCCTACTGAATGTTTCTATAACAAAAACAATTTTTGACCCCACCACTCTCTCTCCCTCCCCCTCTCTCTCTCTCATTCAGTCAGAATTTTTATTCCCAGTTTTGTCAATAACTTGTGTGGTGTTGAATAGGGACAAAGCCATATACTTGCCAGGGGGGAAACATAGAGAGTCTGTTGATTGAGTTGATCTCAGGACTTGACAGAAACTTATCAAATTGTGTGAGATTGAGGTGGAAGAGGTCAACGATAAAGTCAACGTTGGCAAGATTTGAACCAGGAATAAAAAAAAAGGGGGAACACAGACTTTACTGCTCCAAATACTTTAATCACCTTTCATCACCCACACAATATTGATTTTCTTGGTGGTCTGTGTGGTAAGAAGTTTTCTTCCCACCCACGTGGTTCTGGATTTGGTCTCACGGCATGGTGCCTTGCGCAAGTGTCTTCTGCTATAGCCTCGGGCTGACCAAAGCCATGTGAGTGGATTTGGTAGGTGGAAACTGAAAGAAGTCCATCATGTGTGCGTGTGTCTGTCTTAGTTGCCTACTACAGCTTGGCAACTGGTGTTTGTGTGTTTACATCCATTGGCTTCCGTACTGGTGGCACGTAAGAGGCACCATTTGAGCGGAATCATTACCAGCATCACCTTACTGGCACCTGTGTCGTTGGCATGTGTAAAAAGATTCAATCGAGGTCATTGCCAGTACCGCTTGACTGGCCCCCATGTCGGTGGCATGTAAAAGCACCCACTACACTCTCAGAGTGGTTGGTGTTAGGAAGGGCATCCAGCTGTAGAAACTCTGCCAGATCAAGACTGGAGCCTGGTGCAGCCATCTGGTTCGCCAGTCCTCGGTCAAAATCGTCCAACCCATGCTAGCATGGAAAGCGGACGTTAAATGATGATGATGATGATGATGATGTAACTTAGTGGTTTGGCTGATTGATTAAGTACCAGGCTCAAAAATCGATAAATGATGGGGTCAATTCTTTTGACTAAAATTTTTTGAAGGTGGTGCCCCAGCATGGCCGCAGCCTAATGACTGAAACAAGGTAAGTACAACTGGATCGTTAGCATTGTTATCAGGTGCAATGCTTAGCAGCATTTCTTCCAGCTTTCCATTCTGAGATCGGATCCCACAGAAGTCATCTTTTCAGGGTCAATAGAATAATTAGGAGTTGAGCCCTGGCTTATGTAATCAACCAGCTCCCTCCCTACAAATCTCAGGCCTTGTGTCTATAATAGAAAGAAAAGAAAAACATAGGGACAAGGCTACAACTTGATGGAGAGGGTATTGTCCAACCCATGCCAGCATGGGAAGCGGATGTTACATGATGATGATGATCACATCAACAATGTGTTTGACTTGTTTTTATATCAATCCCAGAATGGTGGAAAAGGAAATAAATCTTGGCAGGATTTGAACACAGAACTTCAGGGATAAAAATAAAAGTTACTGAAATTATTCTGGCACTTTCTTATTTCTACCATTTAAACTGCATTTCATCGTAATGTTACGGTTTATGATATTTCTTGCTTTTTTAATGCTTCTTGCATTAAAAATGTTAAAACTAATTTAGCTATTATTTTTTCATGCAGATGGAGTCTCTGACTCGTTCTTTAACCTGTTGTATTTGCCTACAGTAACAAATGTACATTTAGTAATTCTGCTATCAGAGCTTCAGCAAGTGTGTGATGAGGTCATAATAAGACTAGAACATGTCCAAAGATAAGAGTCAAATGATATTGTCTGTATCAGTGGGGACTTCATTTATGATCAGCTTATAATAGTCAGGAGAAGTAGAAACACACACACACACACACTATAAGTTTCTTATTGTTTCTGTCTGCCAAATCCACAAGGCATTAATCGGCCCAAGATGCAATACAGTGGGACTGAACCTGTATAGAATGTATATACATTCATCATCATCATCATCGTTTGACGTCCGCTTTCCATGCTAGCATGGGTTGGACGGTTTGACTGGGGTCTGGGAAGTCAGGAGGCTGCACCAGGCTCCAGTCTGATCTGGCAGTGTTTCTACAGCTGGATGCCCTTCCTTAATGCCAACCACTCCATGAGTGTAGTGGGTGCTTTTTACGTGCCACCGGCACAGGTGCCAGGCAAGGCTGGC
>NC_042999.1:11242866-11347866 GCF_006345805.1 Octopus sinensis | reverse complement strand
GGAGTTTCTACCTACACCTTTTCTACAAATCAAGCAGGACTGTCTACCTGAAGGGATTTGTGATTTGTCTGTCTTCCTACTTACCATGACTTTCGTTTTTGCTAGGTTAACTCTAAGTCCCTTTGATTCTAGACCTTGTTTCCATACCTGGAACTTCTTCTCTAGTTCTGGTAGTGATTCAGCTATAAGAACAAGGTCATCAGCATAGAAGAGCTCCCAGGGGTAACCTGTCTTAAATTCCTCTGTTATTGCCTGGAGGATTATGATGAACAGGAGGGGGCTGAGGACTGATCCTTGGTGAACCCCTACTTGTACACTGAATTCTTAACTGTATTCATTGCCAACTCTCACCTTACTGGTAGTGTCCCTGTACATGGCTTGTACAGCTCTCACCAACGTGTGTGTGTGTGTGTGTGTGTGTGTGTGTATATATATATATATATATATATATATATATATATAAGAAATGGAAACGAAAATAATAAATTGAATAATTAAATAATTTAATCATTACATGATAAATTCAATTCAATTTCATTATTTTATACAAACAAATGACTCATTTAGTAAATTACAGCTGTTTCTGCACCATTAATAAAAACAGGTTTTTCAAGAATAATAAAATATTGTTTTAAATATAATGAGGTCCCATCAGGCAGACGCATCTCCTTAAATATCTTAAGTAAAATAGCAATTGAACATTTGTATGACTGCTAACGTGTCCCCTGGATGATGAAGATCCGCATCCTCAATGCATCAGTTCTTTCCATTCTCCTCCTCTATGGAACAGGAACATGGCCCCTCTTGAAGACCCTGGCAAAAAGGATTGACAGCTTTGATAGCAGAGCCCTGAGGAACCATCGAGAACATCGGATGGTACCATCATGTTTCCAACAAAGAACTGTGTGCATGCATGTATCAGCTGCACAGCCTCCTGCCCCATGGCTATCTGTTGCATGTCGTCCATCCCTTGCTGGATCATCCTACCAGGGCTTTACTCTCGCTTGATGCATCAGCTGCAGGCATTGCACCAAATGGATGGATGTGATTGGGGAAGATCTACAGAGGCTCAGTGTCACCTTGGAAGATGCAGAGAGGCTGGCATGGGATCACTGGCAATGGAAAGCTGACAGGTGCCACCTGTCAGCTTTATGCATGATGGCACACCTGGGATGTCTAACTTAGAATGACCCTAACCCCATCAAACAAGAGCATGAAACCAAACTAAGCCAGGATGCATAAATAGCTGTCTTAATTGGATTCTGCTTCCCTGGATCACTAAACTGTCTCTCTTCATGTTCTACACCTGCCCCCCCTCTCTCTCTGCTGTGCTCCTTCAGTCTACCCAAACATCATCTCTCTCCTCCCACTGTCATAACTACTCCCTTACTGCTAGCATCTCTCTCTCATACAGTACTTCCCCTCAACTCTTCCCAATCTTTACAGGTGTTTCCTACCTACTTCCCTCTCTCCCACTTCCCCCATTTACTCATACAAATCCCACCTATTACTACTACTACTACTACTACAACTACTACTACTCCTCCTCTTACCTGAGCTGCCACCTGGATACCACATCACCACTGTCTATCTTTTTGCAGATTCCACCAATTCATTCTGGAGTGGTTGGCATTAGGAAGGGCATCCAACTGTTGAAACTTTGCCAGATCAGATTGGAGCCTGGTGCAGCCTCCTGGCTTACCAGTCCTCAGTCAAACCGTCCAACCCATGCCAGCATGGAAAGCAGACATTAAACGACGATGATGAACATAAAAAGCCAGAAGAAATTCCACTAAACATTTCACCAATCGTGCAAACGAGTCGAACAGTTCACCACTTTTTTTTTATTCTTCCTCAAAATCACAATCAGAATTTCAATCAAAATGGAAATTGTAGTTGTAGTCGATGCCAATGCCGCCTGACTGGCTCCTGTGCTGGTGGCACATAAATAGCACCATCTAGACATGGTCAATGCCAGCCCCACCACCCCAACTAGCTCCTGTGCCAGTAGCATGTAAAAAGCACCATCCAGACGTGGTCGATGCCAGCCCCCCCTGCCCCAACTGGATCCTGTGCCGGTGACCCATAAAAAGCACTATCCAATCATTGCCGATGCCAGTGCCGCCTGACTGGTTCCTGTGCTGGTGGCATGTAAAATGCACCTACTACACTCAGAGTGGTTAGCATTAGGAAGGGCATCCAACTGTAAGAAACCTTGCCAGATCAGACTGGAGCCTGGTGCAGCCTCCTAGCTTGCTAGTCACCAGTCAAACCATCCAACCCATGCCAGCATAGAAAGCAGACGTTAAACGATAATTTTGTGTCATTTAAGCAGAAAGAAGCAAAACTGTCACCAAATAAAGTTGTTTATTTTGCAGGTGGTGGGGAGGCCCGTTTTCTAATGAGGAAGGATTAAAAAAATGTGAACACTGTGTGTTGACTTACACTCAAAACAATAAGAGAGTGTCAGAGCTCCGTCATTCAAGAACTGAGAGTAACCAACCTGACATTTCACATATAGCAGCTAATGGATGGACCCTATACGATTTACACTATTACCTGTTTAAACATTTTGCTGAGAATGAATAGAGGTGATAGTGTAAACTGCACTTGTGTGTGTGAGTGGTGTACGTCAAATATTTTATCATCATTTCAATGTCCAGGTTTCATTCTGCTACGGGTTGGATGGTTTGAGCTGAAGGACTGCATTGTCCTCCAGTGTTTGCTTTTGGAATGATTTCTATGGCTGGATGCCCTTTCTAATGTAAACAGTAGAGCTTCCAACCACATCCCAATGTAGATTGGGTACATTTTTTTGCGCCACCAACTCTATTGAGGTCACAGTGTGGCTTGCAAGTCAACATCATCCTCCTAGATGGAGGATGTTGCCTCTGTATGTTAGAGAGGGGAGGGGGTTAGGGTATGTGGGAAGAGGCTGGAGTAGAGCAGGGCCTTGTTGCGGAGGAGCTGCATGGCTACTCACATTTAAGTGAGAGAGAGAATGAATTGGTGGGATCTGCAAAACGATCGACAGTGGTGATGAGGTATCCAGGTGGCAGTTCAGGTAGGAGGAGTAGTAGTAGGTGGGGTTTGTATGAGTAAATGGGGGAAGTGGGAGAGAGGGAAGTAGGTAGGAAACACCTGGGTTGAGGGGGCAGTGCTCTCTCTTCCAGCAAATCTGACAGAAAACAGTCAGGGTGAACACAACAAGTCTAAGCATGATCCTGTTGATTAGAGAACAACAGTTAGGTATGCACTTGTGCCCTTGGTGGTCAGGGCAATCCTGGATCTGTGGGGTTCTTTGATTGGCCTTAATTGGAAGCTCTCCTGTATCAGGAGGACTGCATCATCCATGTAGTCACATAGTTTCTATATTGTGTATACTTTTTATCTCCTGTCCCTTCTATTCAGCTTTTATGTAAACCTCCACAAATTGTAAATCATCCTTGTTATGAGCCCCTCATCAAATACCCCTGTGGTAAATAAAGGAGATCATCACCATTGTTATTATTATTATTATCATTCAGTAGTTTTATTTTTATATCGTGCTTTCACTTCACTACCGAGCGCAGCTCTGTGTGCCTTGGGTATGTGCTGTGATTCGTTGTGATGCTCTGATGGTTATTGTATGGAAAGTGTTCTGCGTAGGATGTATGCAGTGCCTAGTAGTGCAATTTTCTGTATGTTATATGTGTTTGTAAGTCCTGGTGTTTTTGTTATGTATTTGTCTGAATATTTTTTTATCATACCTAATGTGCCTACTATGATAAGAATTGTTTCTGTTTTCAGATTCCACATTCTAGTTACCTCTATTTCCAGGTCTTTGTATTTTGAGAGTTTCTCCATTTCTTTTAGAGACACGTTGTCATCTGCCGGTATTGATACATCAATTAGAAAGCATTTTTTTTCTTCATGATCTCTGACAACTATATCTGGTCTGTTGGCCTTAATTTATCTATCTGTGTGTATCGGTTATTATTATTATTATTATTATTATTATTATTATTATTCATGGTGTGAACAAATGCTTTACATTCAGAATGAATGTCCTTGATTGCGGGTCACAACCAGTTTCCTTAGATATCGAGCTCCTTTCTTACAATCCTTCCCAAAAGAGATTTCTGAATTAATACAACTCTCATAGTCACACCAGTTTCAATAAGGGAACTGTTAAGTTTGATTCTTGTTGTTGTTATTCTTAAGGTGCAGGCATGCATGTATGATTAAGAAGTTTGCCATTCACATGGTGTCAGGATCAGGTCCACTGAGTAACAACTTGCACAAATGTCTTCTATTATATTATGGATGTCGGCACGTAAAAAATACCATTTTTGAGCATGGCTGTTGCCAGTACCGCCAGACTGGCCCTCGTGCCGGTGGCACTTTAAAAGCACCCACTACACTCTTGGAGTGGTTGGCGTTAGGAAGGGCATCCAGCTGTAGAAACTCTGCCAGATCAGATTGGAGCCTGGTGCAGCCTTCTGGTTTGCCAGTCCTCAGTCAAATCGTCCAACCCATGCTAGCATGGAAAGCAGACATTAAACGATGATGACTTTGAGAGAACTTGAAATAATTCTTTTTTTGGAATACTGGCTCTCAAAGCACATCACCCAAAGCTGTAAGTAATAGTATGTTAATGTTGGGTTGGGAATCCCTTTTGGAAAGCTGCCTGTCCTAGGGGCAGCTTTTGATTTTTTGTCCTTTCCAAAAGGATTTTTCAAGTCAATATTTACAGGTTTTATGTGATGTGCTTTTTGATCCCATTCTACTACAACCCTGGGCCAAGCAAAGCCTTGTGAGTGGATTTGGTAGATGGGAATTATGTAAAAGACCATTGTATGTGTTTGTATTTGTTGTCCTCACTTCTTGACAACCAGTGTTGGTTTGTTTACATCTCCATAACTTAACAGTTCAGCAAAAGAGACCAACAGAGTAAGTGCCAAACTTAAAAAATAAATATTGGGAGTGATTTGTTTGACTGAACTCTTCAAGGAGATGCTCCAGCATGGCCAGATCCCAATGATTGAAACAAGTAAATGCAAAACGATAATATAAATGTGTGTGTGTGTCTTGACATCATGTGATAGTCGTAAATGAGTGTCACCATCATACAAGCAGTGTCCTTCATTTCTTATCTGCTGTAAAAAATATGTCCAGCCCAAGAGAAATATCACCTTGCTCAGAAAGAAGTAAAGGGTACTGACAGGAAGGGCCTCCATCCATCTGCCTTATTAACATTCCCCCTGACCCATGCCAGCATGGAAAGGTGGATGTTAAAATGGTGATAATAATGATGATTAATATCATTAAGTGAAATGGCATGGCTCGAAACAGGAATGGAAAGCAAACCATGAACTAATTCTAATTCAGAGACATGACTGTACATCTGGTTTGCATAAAATGTGAGTTATATTTGTAAAATAAAGCTAACTTGACGAGTCTTTTCCAGTCTAAATACAATGGACACAAACTTGTATGATAACCAGATATTTTGTTATGGAAAGAAGAATGTCAACATCAAATGTTAGGAACCAGCTTCAGGAATCGTTCGACCAAATCGCATCTGGTTTGGGTAACTCTGATTCTCAGTTATATATTGCACACACTGATGCATGTTACAGTTATTTGTATAAGCAAACACTTATGTATGCATATATTGAAATGGTGGGATGAGACAATTGGGTACGGCTGCACAGGCACTCATCATTTGGCATGGCTGACTGGATATTTAGCCTGTTTTGGTGGCAGACACAAAGAAAATTTTAGAAAAATAAATAAGTAAATGAGTAGAAATTTTACTGGTGAGTGTGTTAAATTATAAGGCACTAAAAGAGAATGACTCTCCCCAGACACAACAAAATATGTTTCAACACACGAACTCACATAAAGAATCTTGCAAACCAAATAATTGAACATGATTGACACAAAAACTTTCTCTCTTCTCAAATGAATAAAGAGAAATATACAGAAAGAGAGAGAGTGAGCATAAAAGAGAAATATACTCAGACACATAAACAGAAAGAGGGAGAGAGTGGGAGGAGAGAGAGAGACAGAGTGAAACATTAAAAGATCTGATGAGAAAGGAGTTGAAGTGGTGAGGAAGGATCTTTGGATGTTGGGCCTCTCTGAGGAAATGGCAAAGGATTAGGAGTTGTGGTAATTTGTTGTACCGGAGAAGATGCGCCAGGCTAAGTAAGATTGCTGTTCTATATTTAGAGAGGTTTGTCCTTGACTGGTGCCGGTGCCACATAAAATGGACTTGTGATGGTGCCGTGTAGACACAGTTGTGCTGGTTCTGTGTAGATGCACTCATGTTGGTGCTGCGTAAACATATCCATGAGGGTGGCACCCAGTTACACTCTGTAAAGTGGTTGGCATTAGGAAAGGCATCCAGCCATAGAAACCTTGCCATAACAGACAATGGAAGTGTGGGCAGCTCCAGGTCAAGCTGTCCGATCCTTGCTTGCCAGCATGGAAAACGGATGATGTTAAATAAGGCAGCATTGACTCTGTAATGCCAGAAAGGTGGTGCCAAAACAGCTGTGTGAAAATGTCTCATATCCCTGGAATGATCTAGATACTAACTACACAAATATACAGCATTGTGGAACTAATAAAAGACTTTGGCAGTGTCTAAGACTCAAGAATGGCATTACTACATATACCATGTTTTCATGAATTGTTCTGGTTGCCTGCTTAGCCATGGGGCAGACACAGACACCATCAGAATTAGGAGTTGTACTAAGATGTGACAACTCAAGAGAGAATGAGTGGAAGGGGCTGCACTCAACTGCTACTCATACTCGGTTGAGTAGGTTAAAGCAAACTGAACTCAAGTGCTTTGCTTGAGTTGAGAGAGATTTTAATGAGTTGCAGTCCTTTCTAAATTTTTGTTATTAAACTTTCTCAAATCATCAGATCTTTGTTAAACAAGAAAGTCTTCCACTTCTCTTTTGGATGCTTCTTGATTCCAGCAAGATACTCTCTGTCGATCACTTACCAAATCTTGAACTTATTGCTTCTCTGCTGATCAATACATTAAAATCCCAGCATTAGTAGCTGACTTGGTCAAAACCCACAAGACGATCCATCTTTCAAACAACAAATTTAGCTCCCTATTTGAAGTCAATGTCTACTTGTCGACTTAATTATAAAATCAGGAAAAGGCAAAAGAAATACATTAAAACAGTGCAGCACGCAATAAGTATACAATTGGATCGTTGTTATTATTCTTTGACATTCCTGGTGAGAGAAGAATCTAGAAGTTAATTCTACATCTGTAGAGTGGGTGCTGTTTGGAGAGACATGCATACGTAGAGATATTTGCTCTCACCTTTCTCTCGCCCTGACACCCTCAGTGCTTTCTCTCTCTCTCTCTCTCTCTCTCTCTCTCAATATCGACTGGAAAAGAGAAAAAAGGCTGTTAATATATTCAACAAAAGCCAAGTTGGTCAGCCATTCTCAGTAGCTTGCTGATTACTCAGAGAAGCTATAATGGTCTCCCAATTATTATATATTTTAATTGCATCGAAAAACTCCCAAACAAATATGTTGGTCAGCCGTCGGAGATGATGCCAAAAAAAAAAAAAGAAAAAAATGTGGTCGTGGTGGTGGCGAGGGAAGAAATCAAAGAAACTGGATTTTCCTCTCTGTTTTCGTGTGTGTAGCAAGAACTAAAACTGTTGATTAACCAATACTGCAACATAGCAGTTTCAACTGTCCGGTTGGGACCAATAAACTTCCCTTGCAGATCGATAATGCTCTTACGAAATGCGCGAACGATCCGCTTCCTGTTTGACCTCTAAAATGGAGGGTCTTTGTGCCCGAGACGGGGAAAAAAAACTATAGTAAACGTGTATGCGTTGTATTGAACAAGAAAATATCTCGAACGGACCAGCAAATGAGAATGTTTTTCTAATCAATATTTCACAGACTGTTACGTGTTGGGTTTCACAAACAAGGTCAAACAAAGAAGACGAAACATAAACTGGGTTAACATTATTACCCAATAGGTCCAGGCATGGCTTCAGCCAAATTCTGTTGACCGCGAATTTAGCCAATTAAAGTAACTGCAGAATATTCTCTGATTAATGAATACCAGTGGAATTAAAAGAAAACTTGGTCTTCTTTATAATACCATTCACATAGAAGATACTTCAAATAAATATTAAAACAACCCAAATATTGAAACGGTGGGCCAAGTTGATTCCAGTAGGATTTGGATCCAGGGCAGAAATCTGAAAATGTCCCTCGAAGCCCCATGTGAGAAAGAAATGGGGGTAGTTTTCCCTTTCAGTTTTTAGTGATTCTCTTTCATACAACAGGAATTATATTTCTGAAAGAATATTCTTTTCCAAAACCTTCGATTTTATTATTTTTTAAAATTCACTTTTGGCTCCCAACTCTGTGGCCCTTTTCTTTCCCCTTTAGGCCAGAGTAGCTACTTCAAAACTCCGAAAAGAAGTGCTGAAACTCGAAAATCTTGTGTCCGACATCCTAACCTCATGGCACCGCCTTTATTTAGAACACCAGTGAGATATCGTGGTGGACAGGCATTGCGTAAACAACACTCAATATGTCTCTGTGTGGAATCACTGCTGCCACCCCGACAAATCGATGGGGGCTGTGTTCGATGAAGCAACTCGAAAGTTGGTTTCTGTCCCCAGTCACCAGTATACGATAATATAGGGCCATTATTAACGTTATATGTACGTGCGCACGCGCGTGTGTATTATATATATATATATATATATATATATATATATATATGTGTGTGTGTGTGTGTATATATATATAAAGTCAACCTGGAAAACCTGTTTGCTGTTGCGAGATATTTTATTATAATGAGAACGGCGAGGAGAATTTAGTTTGAGAGTTTGAATTCGATAACAAAAGAAGAATATTAATTGTGGCCGAGTGGGGGAGGAGAGAGAGAGAGAGAAAAGTTTCAGAGTGTAGATATATATATATATGTAATATAACCACACATCCATATATACAAATATATACGCTTAAGTGAAAGCTAAGCCGAAGGTGTCGGGCGAGTCTATACGAAATAGGAGGTCAGGTAACGCGGTGTAACTAGGCTAAGCAAGAGCAGTCTGTCTCTCTTCTTTTTTTCTTCTTCCTATTCTGTCCTCTGTCAAAGTGATTATTTTAGTGACAGAATCACAAGTGAAATCTTTCCTGTGAAGCTTTCAAAACTGTCAATAATTTTGCATTCCATTTCTGCGGAACACAGGACGGTTGCAGTGAAGCTTCTTTACTGATAAACCACGTCTCAATAATATTCTGCTTATATATATTATAATTATACATAATATTCCACTTCAACAATGTCAGGTAAGAAATATTAAAATAATTTTTTAAATTTCATATGTATTTATAAAGCTAAACATGCATTTGTTAACATTTGTTTTGTTTTTCTAGTTATATAATTCGGAGATAATGATAACTTTTTTCTTATTTCATACCAAATATTAGACACTCAAGTAAATTTTCTATTCTTTCACATTATATATATATATATATTTTTTTAGTATAAACCAACTTTCGCTATTAGACATCGTTAGGCCTTCCACCCGTCTCTTCTTTTTTGCGGCCACGAATTGATATAAATAGACATTTTATAAGATTTTGCTGGCAAATTTTAAAATTAAAATAAACATTTATTTACACGAAAGAAAAATTATACCAGAGAACTTTCATCTAATTCTTCTAAGCCTTTCTGTTAAAACTATATTATTGTCGATTAAAGTATCTCTCATCCTAAGCAACTTGTTGAATTTATCACAGCTAGAGATAATTAACTTTTAAATAACTGATCTATCGACGGATTTACAAAAGAAAACAATTTTTTATTTTCCCTAATAAATACATAAATTATAGGTAAACGTTAAATCATTGATTTTAGACATTAAAAGGAAAAAATATTATATTAAACTTAATATTTAACAAATTCTTCAAATAACAAAACTTTATCTTCTTGAAAAGTGACATATTTCTCTCTTTAAATTGTCTTGTAATACGTTAATTAACTTGGTTTTAATTAGTTTTAAACTGTCTCCTCGCTTGGTGTTGGGTCTTTTATATTTCAAATCTTATGTAATAAAAAAGTATTTTTTAAATATCTAAATATAACACTTATAAATATTTTATCCAAGATGAAAAGAAAACTTTGCGCATTTTGACATTTCAATTTATCTTTGTATTTTAATTGAATAACTGCATTGGAGAATAGAATTAAGACGACACTGCAAACTTCGATTTTCATTCAATCGGGTCTGTAGTATTAGCGGTTATTTTCCTTCTCGATTAAAAAATTAGGGTGAAAGTATTAAATCTCTCCCCAAAAGAAATCAATGACATGGACACGTGCACACATTTCTGTTCAATATTGCAGCACAACAAACACAAACATTTTAATATGTTAGAAAGGAAAAAATAACCCCGAGGAAGGCCAGGCCGTCGTATATATATATATATAGTGTGTGTAAGGGTCGATAAGGGCGAAACGTATAAAATGTTGGCCCTACTTAAATAGAGGTCCTGTAGGGTTAGTTTTTAGGGACCTCTGTGTTTGAGTAGTATCGAAATGTTTCTTAATTTTAATAGTTACACAAAAGAACTCGAGCAGAGTCTTCATGGCACCTATGAATAACAAGAAGAACAATATTAAAAACGATCCAAAATATGTTTCATGAGAAACTGGTTGATTCCAGAGTTCGGTGTGTTAAAAGGAGAAATAAAATTCCTCGGTGATTGTCAGAATCGGTGGGGTGGGGGTGGTGATCCTCCGGTATCGCAGCCCACTTTCACTTTGGCTGGCACTAGTGTGTGTGTGTAGACTGAAGAAACGCAGGTGACCCTCCTGAGGGCCTTGAGTTTCGTGTGAGGTACTTAACAGGAAATATATGTTTTAAGTATTGAGTTCTTTATCTTCCATTTTTATAAGCAAACCCATGATATGTGTGTAGAGAGTAGGTAGGGGTGACAGCCCTTTCCGGTCGGTTAAAATTGTAGTGGAGCCGAGTGATAGGGGTCACTTAACCAATCGATTAAGATTGGCTAAAATAAGTACTGGTTCCATCCCGATTTCCTACCCCCCCTCCAACACACCACCATACTGAAGGTGGTTCCCCGTTTTTAATTCGCAGTCCAATGGTTCATATAAAAGAATGTGTGAGACAGTCCCAGTTGGTCAAGCCGGACAATGTCCGACAGCCGGTTCTTCCTCTCCCGAGCACCGCTTCAACTGTTTCGCTTATATTTTCTAGAGATATCATTTCTATATTCATTAAGTCTGATTTGTTGAACTCTGTTTGCCCCCGTTGACATATAAGATGCAGTGTTGTTATCTGTGTTGCAACACTCGGGAGGGGACCATCTTTAGGTGTTGAAGGGCTGCAACGAAGAAATGGAGGCCTACTCTATTGAAATATGATGAAATTGTCCCCTTCAGCGCTCAGTGATGTAGTAAGCGTGCGCGGATCGCTCGGGGTGGTCACTTTAAAGGAATGAGTTTGTTGTAGTACATGATGGTACGTTACCTTACAGGGTGGCCCAAACCCTTGCCGCACCCCTACTTCCTAGTGGGTTTCTGGTCACAGAACCTGCCTTAAGATGGCATTGTCTTCAGGGTATAAGCAGCGGGTGCACACTAACTAGTTTGCAATGAGTTCGAAGTCCCTTGTGTATGATGGGGTTGTAGGACTAACTTGTCCCAGATGCGCTGCGCAAGGACGTCTTTTAAACGATATCTTTGATTAATACAGCAGCGTGTGACATCGCCAAGTTCACGAAAGTCTGTGAACCGGTCTCAATTTCTAGGTAGAAGCGTTTGATGTTTGCCCCCTGTCCCCCTCCCCCTAATTTCCTGCATCTCTTGTTCATAAAATCCAAGTCTTCATTATCTTTAATAACTCTGTTTCGTGTCTTTCATACACAATCACTTTATATATATCAAGTGAAAAATACAATTTGCAGAGCTGGGTGTCCCCCAGCATGTCAACTGACAAACGTTGATTGGGATTTTTTCATGTCCCCTTTTTAAGACTGTATTAACATAGCACCCATTAAACAATTCTTATTCATTGTCGGAATTTGTTAGCTGTCGTACGAAAAGAACTGGTACAGGCTTTTTATTGCCAGCAATCCGTTGATAGTGAAACAGAGGAGGGTGTGTCTGGAATAATTTTTCTCTCGCACTCGCCGAATTCTTCAAACTGGACGTTATTTTATTTATATAATTTATTTTGTTCACCGATGACTCCCCTCCCTGGTTCTATCTTTAATTTGCGAGAATTATTTCTTTTACATTTTAAGTTCATTAATCAATGTTATTCATTGTTTTGTTGTATTAATTTGGAATGACTGTGGTTGAAAAAAAATCTCTATTCATTGAATAGTCTTACAGGATAGTCACAGTTGGCGTGTCTTTGATCGCTGGTCTGTTTTATCAGGTTTGACTTATGTACACAACATCAAAAAACATTTTTTTCAACTTTTGCTCTAAGCTAGAGAAATAAACCCAAGTAAGATGGGAAAAGTGACGAGTTTCTCTTATTTTCCGAAAATATCACAGATAGAAACACCTATAAATATAAGTTTAGAACAAGTTTCACTGAGAATTAGAACAAAGTATTGTTTGGCAAAGAATTAAATTTACATGTTAAGGTCGAATCTTGTGACAACGGAAAATGAGTTTTTCTTTTCTTTTTTAAATACTTGGTAGCTTTTTACAGTTTTGTTTAAATTCTGCCAGCTATGCGTACGCGCGCGCATACTTACACACATGCACTTAAAATTTATATGTGAGTGCGTGAGTGTGTGTGTGTGTATATATATGTATGTGCGTGTGTGTATATGTGTGCGTGTGTATGTGTGTGTATATATATATATATATGTATGTGTATATGTGTATGTATGTGCGTTGTGTGTATATGTGTATGTATGTGTGTGTATATGTGTGTGTGTGTGTGTGTGTGTGTGTGTGTATTAGCGTAGCGTGAGTTGTCAACGCCCGTGATAAGAATTGCCGTGGACAGGGAAACCGCCCCCGTCACTCCGTCTACGCTAAGCTACCGTTCGCATATACGTGTGTGTGTGTGTGTGTGTGTGTGTGAGTTTCAACTATTCTTCGACCTGCTAGAAATAAGACAAATCACCTTCAAATCACTCCTCCTTGTCGATCAAGGCCGAGCTTCTAATTTCTCCGTCTCTGAGGTCTAAAGAGAAACTCTCCTTTTAATACCAACCCAACCCAACCGAGGGACCACTTCTGCTTTTTTCGAAACAAACTTTCTTTTAATCTGGTCTCAATTAAAACCTTCCAAAATTTCCATTCATTTATATTTCAAAACACCAACTTAATTACAAAGTTATTTTACTAAACTATTTTCAAAATTAATCGAAACCTTGGCAATGTTATTTAACAGAAATATTTTAAGGAAAAGGTTAAGTTTTGTTATAAATGTTTCTGCAATCTGTGTTGGAGAAATATCTTAAATTATTTTTAAAAATCCACCACCACAGAAATAATTGTTTTATAAAAACCTATCCTGGCCTCTATTGACTCTAATTCAACGTTGGATATTAAGTAGCTTTTGTCCCGCAGAATATGGAAGAGTAGTTAGCTCGCTTCGATATTTCCACCTAATCGATATTAATAGTCGGGTGTGGCTACGAAATAAACTTGTTATTGATTAAATGAAGTCACTATCGTTATTTCATAACCTGTTGTTTGATTTTTTTTTTTTTTAATTCAATTCTATTTTCACCGCTATTGTTTCAAATAGACGGTATTTTAATTTGAAAAAGGGATTAACAGAAAACGGATTTTCTCGTGTGTGTGCGTGTATAAACTTTCCATTAATTTATTTATCACACTTGCAGTTTACATTCGGTACATCCTGCACTGAAATTGCGCAATATAGTCGAAGGGTTTAGAAGTTCGCTTCGTAACCACGAGGTTCCGAGTTCGATCCCGCTGTGCAGCATCTTAGATGTTATTTTCAATAACCTTGGATTGATTCATGACTTATAAGTAAAATTAGATAAATGGAAACTGTATAGAAGATTTGTCCTGGTACAGGCTTGTTACCTCCTTCAATGCTAATTATGTCCAAGAACTACATTAAAGGGTGTACGTATTTGTGGAATATTCAGCCAGTTTGACATGAATTCAGGAGTAGGTAACCCAGTTGATGTCGGTCAACCGAATTCTCATCATATTGGAATTGTTGAGGTCCTTGCAGCAATTAACTGGGAAGTTAAAAAATCCTAACTTTGAATTGTCCAACCTGGGACCGTTCTTTGAGAATGCATTCTTGCAAACTAATGAGAACGCCATTGATTTAATCAGAGTTCATATTGTTTATGGACAGGTAAATCGGTGGATTATGGTTTGGCCATGGTAACGGCTTAGTGGTAACAGTGTTGGACTCCTGATCATAAGATTGTGGTTTCGATTCCTGGAACAGGCAGTGTGTTGTGTTCTTGAGTAGAACGCTTCATTTCATGCTACTCCAGTCCACTCAGTCGGCAGAAACGAGTTTAGTCTGCTGTGGACTGGCATCCCAGAGAATCTAGGAAACCATCCCAATGAATCTATTTCAGAAATAGCAGCCACTGAGGTGCACCTATGCACTATGTCTAGCAATGAACAAACCACTGAAAAATCCTTGCATGTCGATGCATGTTGGCCATCACTACCACACGGGAAGAATGTAATAAACCGTTTACAGAAAGAACCGACAGGAAGTGGCGGCCTTGCTCTTGTCCCATTCTCCCTAATGGTTAAATTGTTTGCATGAAATTATGGACTTTCATTGACATCACTTTTGGCCAATTACATTAAAAAAAAACAAAAAAAAACCCTAAACTGCAGGTTTATCTTTTCAAGGTGGTAAGATTTGATAGAAGGGAGATTTGACTGCAGTTTCATGCTAGTCGAGTAACTGCTTCGAGGTTCCTTAAAATGCTCATTACAAGAGAATGCATATATAACTTACAAAATGGTCACTGTAGCCTTAAAAAATAATATTGGAAATTGTTGTGCGTCATCAGATTCTTTGGTGCTGGGCCATGACCATATTCCTCTTAATAAGACCCTGTTTGACCAATCTATCACGACCACTGCACCAAAATGTATGGATTAAACGTGCTTTCTATGTCTTTTGAATAATGGCTGGAATTTTTGAAATTTTACAATGGACATTCCTTCCCCCATACATAGAATAGTTTTAGATTTCTGGAACATTGCATTTGTTGCTGGTTTAGAGTTAGATGCAAAACCTGAACCAACGCAATTACTGATGTGTGCCCCTTGCCCCAACTTTCTTTCTTTTACTTTCTGATAAATGGAGATTTTAAGATAAAATTTCTCACAAATGCTTTGCAGAGGGTGTGGATTAGGATTATATCGGAATTTGATGTGGATGAGGAGAGAATTGACACACCTCATCAAAATATATGAAGAAAACAGACTCAAAGTGTGTGAATTACCCCAAACTCCTCTCTGTTCCTCTGAAAAAATTTCTCACAACAAATATTGATAAGATCCTAATGTACACCAAACATTTTTCAAAAAGTTATGAGGGAACAAAGTCATCAGGGAGGGGGGGGAGGCTCACATGTGTAGCTATGCCCTTAATCTTTGATGATTGGCTCTACATTCCAATGGTTGTCTTGTTGTTATATTTAAGCCTAGCTCAGTTCTGATTGTGTTGATCTTAACTAAGCTCAAGGCTATTCCAGCCTTTGCCGTCCGATTCTGATTTTTAGAATGTCTCTTGTTTGTGCCCTTCTCTGTTTAAAAGGATAGTGTGTGATTTGAGGGGGATTAGGTTGTTATTACAAGCAGGTCAAACAAACAAAGCAGCTTCTTTGTATGTCAGTGGTTCATAAAAAGGATGCTGCATGTTTAGAGCATGTTGAAATTTTTTTTTTTATTAAAACATTTAAACAAGGAAAAAGTTTTCAACCGGATTAAAATCCAAGAGGACATTGTGTGTCTTCACTGGACAGAAAACAAGACTGGTGATACACGACTAATAACATTATATTCTAGAAATCCTTGTTTCCTTTGGCAATTACCTTGAAAATTCAACAGATGGGCCACCAGTCTACGCAAATATTTTAAAAGGGGTCACATATTGGAAGGGATAATGTAAGAAATTGATTTCTGTTGATAAAAAATAATGTTGAATATTTCATTTGGTGGGACATTTGTGAAATGCCATGGAGGGATGCAGAGCTACAAAGGGTGAAGGACCACTGTCTTGTATAGTCACTCAACCTGCTAGAAATAACAGCCAATGATGCTTAAATCACTGTCTTAAAAAAGAACTTACTTTTAACTATTAATAAACATACCCCAGTTACATTTCATTGCTTATTGTAGCACAGTGAAGTTCTTGGTGTAGAGAGTACCTAGGTTGTCATAGCATTCTTGTAGTCTACAACAGTTCCTGAAACACTTAGAAACTGCACAGGTGTGAAACTTTTTCTTTCTAATCTAGTCCGAGTTAATTGAAAGAAAATTGAAAACCTACTTAATTTATATCTCTTGTCCTTACTGTTTAAGAACGGTGAAGTTAATGACTGTTTTTGCTCTACTAAATTAATGGTTAATTACCTTAAAGCCTCTCTACCCTCCCCCCATCCTTTTCTTTTTTATTAGAATATTCTTGAGGTGAGAATAATCAGATGTATGACCTAAAATGTCATCCACCCTTACCTCACCTTTATTATAAGGGTCACCTAAATTCTTGTGCTTTAAGCAACAAAGCAATCATGCCGTGACTTGTCACACATGCAAGGACACACAGCAGCTTTACTTATTAACTAAATCAACATTGTTTGAGCAATTAAAAACCTGAAGCAGTTGCAATTTAAACCCTTGTGGTAGGTGTTTTCTCATGATTTTCTTTCAGTGCTTCCACAGCCTCTCAAATACTGGGGTCTTTGAGTTCATGTCTGGAACATCTGAAGAATGCAAGTGTTTTTAGTCACAGACAAGATATTTAATTATAAGCATTGTTACGTATGGTAATGATCAAGATTAATTAAAATGACCTAATTACTGTTTTATAATCTATGCAATAACTCATATAAATGTTGGTTGGTTTCTTGAGTCACACTTTACATACTATAAAGATAAGAGAGGAGAGAGTGAAAGTTGCACATAGGAGGCTTGGTGGCAGGCAATGAATAATAGAAAACTATATACACACACACACACACATGCATGATGAGAAAGAAGGACTCGGACAAGAAGAGGAGGAGTGCAAGTAAATAGAATAGTTATGGGATGTGTTACTCAAGAAATTTTAAATTTCATTTAAAGTACTATTTTTCCCTTGAAAATTAGTATTTCATCATTTTGTATAAGTACCAACTGAGGATGCATGGCTCAGTGGTGACAATCATGAGGTAGGGAGTTCAATCTCTGGACTGGGCTGTGTGTTGTGTTCTTGAGCAAGACACCTTATTTCACGTTGCTCCAGTTCACTCATCCGTAGAAATGAGTTGCAATGATGTCACTGGTGCCAAACTGTATCGTCCTTTGCCTTTCTCTTGGATAACATTGGTGGTATGGAGAGGGGTGGCTGGTATGCATGGCTGACTGCTGGCCTTCCATAAACAACTTTGCCTGGACTTGTGTCTTGGAGGGGAACTTTCTTGGAGCAATCCCATGGTCATCATAACTGAAGGGGGTCTTTATAGGCCCCTAGAAATCTGATGAAAGTCAAATTATAATCATTGTATGTTATATTTTCTGATATTACTGTTGATGACAAAGTCTACTTCCAGAGTTACGTCACATGAATCGCATTTTGTATGCATAAAATATTAAAGTTAATTAAACTGACTTAATTAGTTTTATAGTTTATTTCATAAACATTGTTTTCACGTGATGACTACTAAGATTGATTAAACTGACTTAACCATTTAGCATTTAAACAGAATCTAACCAAAATATTCTCCGTTTTATATTTCAACCAGGTGGATCAGGCCTCTCACACTTATCCCACAATGTCATTCTAAAAATAAACAATCCCATCTTTGAAATCTTGAAGCTATGAGATAAGCCATGATTATTGATTCAAAACAATGTGAATAATTAAGTATGACATTTGACTAATTGCTAAACAGCTAATTACTGTTAATAGTTTATTTTATAAACATTATTTACGTGTGTGGCTCCTAATATACTTCCATATCACTTCTGTTTTACACCAGAAGTTAAGGTGAACATAATCAACTTTTCGTTATTAAATGTTCAGTAAATCTACACTAAAATATCATTTTTGGATTTGTGTGAAACTCTTGTGTCCTTCATTTCCTTAATATTGTTCACATTTTTACTGTGTCATGGAATAAAAGATTAGACATAAATTACTGCAGCATATCACTACACTGTTACCCAATGTCTCAAAATAAATTTCCTCTCATGCATACAAGGGTTGAGTATCTCTGGTTTAATGTTCAGATTTAATTCTGTATCAACTTCTCAGTATAGAGGTTATATTTTCTTCTAACATTTACTTGCAGAATCCCTTCAGGGGACAAATGGCAATATCTTTGCAACCAGCCTCAATAGTTAGGTGGGTTTATAAGATATAATCTGCTTTATATTGATGGTGCAGCAAAATGTATTCTTAAAGCTTTGTGGCTAATGTTTCAATGTAGAGACAGGTTCTACACAGAGGAAGAGGGTGAGTTGAGACGATTGGTGCGGCTGGAAGGACATTCAATCTGTTTTGGCAACAGGACTTTTTGGCACTGGAGGCAAACACACACACACACACACACACACATACAGATAGAGAGAGGCAGAGACACATTACACTTTTAATGTAAACACTTTCTTTTTGTCTTGCAATGTACTTGGTGACCTTGTCAGTGCAGGCACCACTTAAAAAGCTCCCAGTCCACACTCTCAGAGTGGTTGGCATTTGGAAGGGCATCCAGCTGTAAAAACCTTGTCAAAACTGACCTCACCTCTGCTTGTGCCACATAAAAAGCACTAAGTCCATTGTGGTTGGTGTTAGGAAGGGCATCCAGTTGTAAAAATCCTGCCAAAACAGTCACAGAAGTCTGGTGCAGGCTTCTACCTGGCCAGCTTCTATCTATCTGTCCCACCCATGCCAGCAGGGGACACAGACATTAAATGATGATGATGGTTACTTTCCTTTCTCGTTATATACATAAAGAGAAATGTTGTTACACACCTGAACAGAAAGAGAGAGATCGGGTGGGGGACATTACAATTTATTTATTGGACACACTTGACGCAACCACTTTCCCTTCTTCTCAAAGGCATAAACAGAAATACTCTCTCTCTCATGAGAAAAACCTTAAAATGTCTGATGTCCAGAGATGCCAAATTGGTGGTACCAAAACAGCTGTGCTAAAATGTCTCGTATCCAGAGTAGGAGGTTTACGTATGGGAGTGAGGATGTCTGTATGTTCCGTCTCAAGAATGAGGCTGGCGCCATACTGTTACCTGGCAAAGGAGTGCATCAGTGCATCATGTCTCTTTTGTAGCAGCTAAGTGAACATTGATTTACGATTTGTCTTTCACTGTCAGCAGTTTATAGATCTCATCAATCAATATAGTCAATCAGGTAACTTTTAAGAATTATCTGCTCTTTAATCAGCTCTTCAGAGCGGTTCTAAAAAAAGAAGACAAAAATCGTTTATAATTCCCACTGACTTACCACCTTCCCACCACCATGTTCTACAAGGTCTGTCATAATGCATTCCCTTGGCAACCAGTGTTACAGGGTCAGATTCATTCTAAGACTGAATCTGTAGGCTACCTACCTACTTATATGTATGCGTGGTGATTGCTCCGTCTTTACAGGTGATTGCCCGTCTTTACAGGTGATTGCTCTGTCTTTACAGGTGATTGCTCCGTCTTTACAGGTGATTGCTCCGTCTTTACAGGTGATTGCTCCGTCTTTACAGGTGATTGCTCCGTCTTTACAGGTGATTGCTCCGTCTTTACAGGTGATTGCTCCGTCTTTACAGGTGATTGCTCCGTCTTTACAGGTGATTGCCCTGTCTTTTTGATTCCTCATTGACATAACTACCTTTCTGTCCACGACCTCTCAGATGACCATCCAGTCCCACTGCAGATCTCTGCCGTAACTGTGCACTTCCAGCTGCTATTCTTTCTTTGTCAAAGAACTTTCAGTGGATGGAATGGCAAAATAAGGTCACCATAAAGAGACACCTGTTATTGGAATCTAGTGATAAACACTTGTACAATAAGATTGTGTGATGAGAGCTGATGACAGACCAAAGCAAAATAACCAGTAATCATGAAAGGGCAGGCTTTACATCAAGGTCCTTCTCCAAGAATCTTGCTGTGACTACAGTTAGGGGTCCCTCACTCTCTGTTGTATTGATTCTCCTGAGTCCATCCATCCTTTGACAGGGCTTGTTTTTCATCCTGCAGGGTGTCCAAAAACCATCCATGAACCAAGCAGGCTTGGTGGTGCTGACCAGGAAACGGGTTGTACTAGGTTACATGTTACCAGTAGCCCTCAAGAGCAACCTCACACACACACACAGTTCCCCTCCCCTGTCACACTCTGTGATGTCACTACACTTCTTCAACATCCATTCTTTGCACTTGTATGGAATTACAATCTTCTCCTTTTCTCAATATTAAACATTACTTTGATGTTCCCTAATTTTAGTAAATAGGGAATAAGACATGACACTTGCTAGCTAAAGGGTCGTGTCTTCATCCCTTCTGACTAAAATTTTGTTGACAAATTTACTTCCTTATTTTGAATTTCTCTGATTTTGCCAGATAAGATCTAGAAAAGATTCCTTCAGATAGGAATTTGGTCATCAGCATACAAAACACCCCCTAAACAATCAGTTATGAATTTCTCTGTTTTGGCATAGGGGACTGATAACTGAGCCCTAGCAGACCCCTTACTGCTTGCTAAATTTGTTGCATGAATTCCATGGCCCTCACAAGCCATTTCTTTGCTTTTGGTTTACTTCAATGGCCACCCGATGATAGCATGGAACTTGGTAAGAGCTTTCTCCAACCCAATGATTGCTAGGAAAGGATGGTTTACTCCTAAGCCCTTCAGTGGGTGGGTGCCTCACTAGGAAGAGGAGTAATTCTTTCTAGCACAAACCTGAGATACGTTTCACCAATGCTAATTCTCTTCTTAATTAGTTCTGCTATAATATTTTCTATAATTTTCATTAAGCTGGTTCAGTCATTTGCTTTTGTAGCTGCTTCCAAGACCAACACCTTTGCTCTTGTAACAGTTAACAATCATACTGCTATAGCAGTCATTAAACCCGACCCCTTTCGAATTGGCTGCCACTTGTCCTGCTTGGTCAGATATTCTCAGCAACTGTCTCCAATGATCCAGCTGCTCTCTCTCCTCCTCCAAGTTTTTTGTCACACTTTATACCATGATAATGATGATGATGACGATATACCGTATTGTTGTCTCACTTGTCTGACAGTTGAACCTCTTTGAGTCTGCTTCAGTCTCGTCCATTCTCCTCAACCTTTCTTTCAGAGCATTTCCAGATTTCTTTCTTTTTCGTCTCCATCAAGGCAACCACACAACTTCCATTCTTAATAGATTCCTCTCAAATCTTCTTTCAAATCTCCTTAGTATGTTGCCCTGTTTTCTGGGACACTTCATCTCTGTTATTCATGTCACATCACATATACAGACCTCTTACTTTTGGCTTCTTATGTATTGGGTCATCCCATAAATAATGCAGTTTTTTTAATACTTCCTTTATTTCTCAAAATTGAGATAAACAAAGTTCTTTTTTTAATCTAAAATTATACTCTCCTCCATTTTCTACAATGCTCTTCCATCTATCTGGTAGACTTGCAAGGCTCTTCTTGCAAAATTCACTTGTCCATGCTGAAAAATACTCTTCCAGTACTGTTCTAACCTTGTCTACAGAATTCATATTTTTTTCATCCAAATGATTTTGAAGACTGCGGAATGAATGATAATCAGATGGATCAATGTCTGGTGGATATGGTGGGTGGGGCATCGTTTCCCATTCAAACTGCTGCAGCTTTTGGAATCTCTTCCTTGCTGTTTGTGGCCAAGCATTATCCTGGTGGAAAAACACCTTTTGTCTTGAAACCAAAGATGGTCATTTTCCAATGGCATGCAGGTGTTGATGAATGGTTGAATGACCAAATCCAAGCTTCTCTGCTAGTTCCTCAACAGTTATGATGGGCTTTTGTTCCACCGGGGTTTGCAGGACATCTTTGTCAAGCTTTACAGATCTTCCAGGATGAGACTCATCTTCAAGGCTGTAGTTTCTGGCTTGGAATTTCTAGAACCACCGTTGACTCTGGCTTACGCTTATTGTCCAATCCCCATTTACTGCATCAATATTCCTCACACTTTCCATTGTGTTGTTGCCTTTATTGAACTCAAAGCAAAATATGCCAAATGTGCTCCTTTACCACTTCCATTTATAGCTTTGAAAAAATAACTGTTAAAATCGAACTGCACTCTTCAAAACTTGCACTAAGAATAAGCAGGAGTTAAAATTACTACCTGCTTTTATAGCAAGTTGATGCAGATAGTTTATCCTGTCCACTCTCCAACTTTTAGTTCATGCAATTGAAAAACACTGCATTATTTATGGGATGAGCCAATAGAATAAGACATCTTGCTCCCTACTTTTTGATCCTTTTCTCTGTTGTTCTTTTCAAGTCATTTCAGAGATGTCTCTTAGCTTTGAGGGTTCTGCCTCTAGTCTTATTATTCTATCACTCTGTCATGTTCCTTGCAAGGGCACAAAGTAGGCACATAGCAGAGATGGAGGCATTCGAAGATTAGTTAGAATTTCATGCTATAAATATAATTGTGATACTTAGCAATTCCAAATTACGATCTCTTTGAGAAGGATTCTTTAATTTATGAAAAAATTAAGTCGAAGACTATGTATTAAGGGGTTCTCTGTAGGTGAGGTCATGAGGATAGTTAGGTTCAAAGACCTTTCAGATTTGCTTTGTCAACTAAACTCAGGAATTAGGTAGAATTCTTGTGTGTCAGCATTGCATAGGATGTTGTCAGTCTTTGTCACGTTCTTAACTATGTTTTGACTCAGGTATCCACTTTTAACTTTTGGCTAAATATCTGGGTATTAATGAAATTATTTGAGTGAAATTACAAAATTGAAAACAATTTTGCTCTAGAATTTGTTCAAAATGTCTTGAAATTTCTTGTTGAAAGTGTTGGCCAACTGGTGTCTGTCTAGTTATGTCAACATCTATTTAATGTAAAGAGTTTTAAGAGTCAACTCGTTATGATTTGGTGATAAGGAAAACGAAACAAAAAAACCCGAGTCATTGTTGCAAATTATTTTGACTGTTTTGGTCTTTTTGTAAACTTATCTGTGAAGTGTGACCTTCAACATATGTTTATTTAGGCACAAGGCCAGCAATTTTTGAGGGTAGTCAGTTAGTAGATACCATTAACCCCAGTATTTGACTGGTACTTTGACCCTGAAAGGATGAAAGACAGAGTTGGCTTTGATGAGATTTGAACTCAGAGTTTACTTACCAAATTACAATGCATTGAGAAACCAGTTTCACTCTGTTGTAAATGTGGTTGTCACTCTGAGTACTGAATGTTTGAGAGAGATCTTGGATGTGTGTGTAGAGGATTCTTTCTTAGGGTTTTATTGGTTAATCCTTCAACTGTGAAATTCCATGATTATTCAGGTAATCATCATCATCATTTAACCTTTTAGCATTTAAACCAGCCATATCCGGCTCAAATATTCTACCTGTTATGTGTTCAAACCAATTGAGTTTGGCCTCTCACACCTACCCTACAATAAATAAAATCAATGTTTCCTTCTCAAGCCGTGCCAAGCCCTTAAGGGTCAGTTTCCCAGTTTCTGTGGCGTATATATTCCCCACCTGGGACAGGATGCCGATCTGTCGCAGGATTACTGTTTTTTGCCAGCTGAGTAGACTGGAGCAACATGGAATGAAGGGTTTTGTTCAAGAACACGTGTTGCTTGGTCCAGGAATTGAAACCATAATCTTAAAACCTTGAGTGCAAAACCCTAACCACTAAGCCATGTGCCTCCACTCCTACCTTACAATGTCATTCTAATAAATAAACTATCACTGAAATCTCAAAGCTAAAGGATGAAGCATAATAATCTGAATGCTGAAGGGTTAAATGTCCCCTTTTCCATGCTTGCATTGAATCAGACAGGACTTTGTTGAGAGAGATTTTTTTTTTACAGTTGGATGCTCTTCCTGTCACCCGTCCTCAGCTGTTTCCAAGCTAGGTAATATTTCCCCATGGCCAAGACATGTTTTACTGAAGATTGGAAATGGACTACACACACACACAATGGGCTTCTTTCAGTTTTCATTTACCAGATTCACTTACAAGGCTTTGTTTAAGATTGGAGTTGTAGTAGAAGACACTTGCCCAAAGCAGCATCTGAGGGGACCAAACCGGAAACCATGTGCTTAGCAAGCAAACCTCTTAACCACATAACCATAGCAGTTTAAATTATAAACACAGAACCAATTTATTGGAAAGTGTGATTAACCTGGCAGTTTGTTTCTGCCGACCAAATACCAAAAGGATACCATTCTTCTTCTTTTCAGGAAGAAAACAATGAGATAGTAAGAACTGGTGGAGAGAGAGTTGAAGAGCAAGAAGTCCCCCAGAGAGGAATCCCATTTCCTCCTGCAAATGTTTTGGCCCTTAACTCCTTACGCTCCAAGCGGGGTGAGGCCATATCCAGTTCATGACTCCTGAGTACCTTTCTGCCACCACATCCTGTGGTACCGTTTGCATTGCAACTCCCCTGGGTGTTAAAGTACTTTAGAGCCATGGTACCCTTGATGTAACCACTTTGTCTGAGATACCAGTTGTATTGTAGGGTAAATTATGTTTTTTAAAGTTCACTTCCATTCCCCCTTAACCAAATCCAGTTGGAACTTTTTTTGGCTGTTTCTGCCAATGTTTTTATGGCTCTGCTGTTTTTAATAAAAGTATTTAATAAAGGTCAAGGGCTAAGCTTTTTTTTTTTTTTTATTACATTTCGATAGCAGGCAATAAATGCATGAAATAATGAGTTCCTGTACATACTTGCATATAAGGTATACGGTTTTTATTCTTGATTTTAACTCAATAGAAAAACTAGGGTACAATTTATCCATGGGACAAAGCTAGAGCTATGAAGGGAAAGGTTTTGTAACAAGATTTAACACTAAATTAGGGGTACGACTTATACATAAGTAAATAGTTATCTAAAATAAAGACACAAGATACCAGCTTTTTTTGTGTTCCCCGGCACACCTCCTCCTCCTCCTCATCATGGTTATTTAATGCTTATGATGCATGTTGGCAGGGGCTGGATGGTTGCACAGGATCCAACGAGTCAGAAGACTGATTGAGCTCCGATGTCTGGTTTGGCATGGTTGCATTAAGGGCTACCGTTGTATGCTTCATTTGTCTTGATTTTTATGGCTGGATGCCTTTCCTAATGCCAACCACTATAGAATGTATTGGGTGCTTTTTGTTTTCATGGCACTGGCACTAACAAGATCATCAATTGGCTTGTAAGACCCCTTTTACAGGGTGGGGCTGCAGAGTTGAGGGGGGTACTTTGTCAGATATTGAGAAGGACAGAAGCAGGTTTCCTGCTGTAGAGGAGATACATGGCTACCTCAGCTGGAGAGAGAGAAGAAATTAGGAGACGATGTGTCAGGTGTCCCCTTAAAGTAAGTGAAGTCTGTCCTGACACCCCATCTCATCAGCCCTCTCCCTTTATGCAGATAAAATTAATCTGCACCAAAGCAAATCCTAAAAGGTTTCGGGGAAGAACCCTTTCACGCATCTGACCCCAACCACCACCTCGTTTAAAGCATTCCCTTCGTTATGTTCATCAAAGCTGATCACACCAACTAATACGCAAGTAACCATGGTAACTAAATGTTACAAATAACACAAAACAATCTCTTTCCTAAGCAGTTATTGACTCTTTATGCCAGGGAAACCTTTCTGTAGCAGGTGGATGAGTTACAAATCCATTAGATGCTGTTTAGATGCACAATCACTAACGAGAGAAAATAATGAATTTTTAATTTTACATATTTGTAGATTATCTAATTATATCAAATGACTGTTTTGAAACTGAAACCCTGTTTTATAGATTTTATCAGCTGGATTTCAAATTCGAACATGTTACAACAGGGAGTAGGGACAAACTGGAGTGGACTGAGCTCTGGGGGGTAAATTTACTGATTCTGAATTTGTACAATATTCTTTCCAAAAATAATTTTAAAAAATATCTCAAGTTGAGTTAAAATTCTAGATTTTCTTTGGTTTCTGCCATTTTGGATTTTGTTATCAGTATTCTTGTTAGTTTCGTCATCATTGTCATCTTCGTTGTCTTCATCATTGTCTAACATCTGCTTTTCATTCTGGCATGGCTTGGATGTGGCTTGACTGGATCCAGTGAGCCATAAGACGTCATCAAGCTTCAACGTCATCTTTGCCAGGCTTTCGACGGCTGGATGTCCTTTATCCTCTTTGCCAGGCTTTCGACGGCTGGATGTCCTTTATCCTCTTTGCCAGGCTTTCGACGGCTGGATGTCCTTTATCCTCTTTGCCAGGCTTTCGACAGCTGGATGTCCCATATCCTCTTTGCCAGGCTTTCGACGGCTGGATGTCCCATATCCTCTTTGCCAGGCTTTCGACGGTTGGATGTCCTTTATCCTCTTTGCCAGGCTTTCGACGGTTGGATGTCCTTTGTGTTATGTCAACTACTTTGCAGCCCGTACTGCATGCTTTTATTTCCTTTCCAAGCAGCTTGTAAAGACAGAAAAAAAGATACTTTGACTGAGTAGAGTAGAGGGTGTGGTAGTAAAGAAGTGGTGTTTCTGCCAGATGTTGAGAGGCTAAAGTATGATAGAGAGACAGCTACAGGAGCCTGGCCATAAAAGAGATACATAGCCACCATGCATTGGATGAGAGTGAGTGAGAGAGTAGCTGGAAAGGAGATGTTGGTGACAAGATGTCCAAGTGTAAGATGTCAAACTCATCCACCTGCTACAAAAGGTTTCCCTGACATAAAAAGTCAATAACTGCTTCATATTGGTGTGATCAGCTTTGATGAACATAACGAAGGGAATGCTTTGTCATCTTACACTTTGGTATCAAAGTTTAAGAAGGTGAATATAAAAAGAAAAATGTCTTGAGGTTCAGGATTAAGGTGGATAAGTTCATTAGAGTGTGTGAGGAGAGTGACAGTTAATTAGAAGAGGGGGGTATAAAGGTGAATATCATCTATGATGAACAAGGGTTCAAGTGAGGGTGATGGTTGATACGAGTTTGGTGGGGAAGAAAGTAAAAGAAAAAACCTGAGGAGGAAGGGGTAAGTGACAGTAAATAGGGGTGGAGCAGATGTTGGTATAAACCCAGTTGTTTATAGAGATATAATGATTGGAAATATGATGGGAGATCTTCATATTGAAAACAAACGACACTAATTGTATCCAGATTAGACCATCACTTCAAATGTTGGGGCCATTTCAATATTGTTGCTTTACTTAATCATCACTCACTTCACTTGGCTCCATGTGTCCCCTTTTGTCTTAGCTTTTTATATGGAAGCCAAGAGTAAACCTTTCACACCACTTCATAATCTTAGTTGAAGCATATTCACACACACACACACACACACACACACACACACACACACACACCACACACACACACAGTTGTTTGTGTGTCAGTGTCTCCTTTCCTTGACTTCGCAAGACAGTTGTGAACAAGTGTCACCAACATGCAAGAAGGGTCCTTCACAATCTTCCATAGAAACGTGTCTAGATATGAGGAAAAATGACTTTACCTGGAATAGGTGAGAGCTGGTGACAGGAAGGGCATTAGGACTTAGAAAAATCCATCTGTCTGACCCATACAAGCAGGGAAACTTGGATGTTAAAATGATGAGGATGATGGTCATTGTTCAATAAGTTCTCATAAGTAACAGCCAATTCATGTTAACGGATGGTGTCATGCTGAAGAACCTTCCAAGTGTGGTCAGGGAAATTAACAATTGTTGGATGTGACTGACATTGGCTACTATGAGACTAGATTTATAACATTGCATAATTTGTTTGTGTGTGTGTGTGTGTGTGTGTGTGGACACACACGGACACACACACAAGATTTAATCTGGTTGGCATATTTACAAAGAAACTGTATTATTTTGTCCCAATGTGATCACAGCAATAAATACAATACAAACAGATTCTGAAATAAATAATACTTCACCTGATATCAATAAAAAAGAAACCCTACTTTACCTGATACCAATCATTCTTTAGAATTCTTTGGTACTTCTGCTGCTCCTTTTCCCACCCCCTTACCTCTCTCTCTCAATAGATATCCAGTTGAAAAGCCATTTAGCTAATCTATTTAGTCTTTTGTTTTATCCTGATAGTTATTTGTACAAACATTATTATTATTATTATTATTATCATTTGACCTGTTTTAACGATGTCATTCTTAAAACAAAAACGAAAGGGGTGGGGTGGGGGAAACAGTAAAACTCTCAAGTGTGTTTAACGAGGGGAATACATTGAAAATTGTTGGCTCGTTTGGAGTCTGTAATCCGAAAGTAATTGCAGATCAGATTATTTACTCGTTTAATGACATTTTTCAATAATTCAAATATGATGACCGTTTCTTTCTCAAGACCCATTTCCTTTCTAATAAATGTTAGCTTTGATTTTCTCTGCTACATTTATCAACCTTTTGAAACCCTTTGCTTCTATCACATTTACAAATGTAAATTGATTTTCCACGAAGACCTGTTTGACTGTGTCAATAGAAATGTATCCTAGCAGCAAACGTTATATTTGCACATTTCAGTCAGATAAAACCATTGCTGTCTTGTGTTATTACTAATGGCAATTAGTGAAGGAAGGAAAGTGTTCCACCATGTTAGAACTTACCACCTAGCTTTTCATTTACATTGTATTGTTAAACAAAATGCCATAACAATATGTGTTTGTTTGAGACATTTAATGTAGAGAGAACTATAGCCAGTGGTATTCTGATACAACGACCAAAAGAAGAATGCCTCACCTTCCATCTTGATTAAAAGCAACTAATTACCATTGAAGGATAAATGATGAGGAAAACTACAAACAGTTGGAAATGAATAAGAACAGGTTTCAAATCTTGCCAGTTGACTTCATACAACTTTTCAGAAATATCCAACTTGTCGTTTTAACATCTGCTTTTTCATGAGTTAGATGGAATTTGTTGAGGCAGATTTTCTGTGGCTGGATGACCTTCCTGTTCCCAACACTCACCTGTTTCTGTTATTTCATTATGGCACACCTGTTTTTCACAAAAGACTGGAAACCATCACCATCACTTGTATGATGGTGATACTTCATTTACAACCATCATGAGATGTCTAGACACACACACACACTTGATGGGCTCCTTTCAGTTTCTGTCTACAAAACCCATTCATAAGGCTTTGATCTGCCTAGGGCTATAGTAGAAGACACTTGGTCAAGGTGCCAGACAGTGGAATTGAACCCAGGAACATATGACCTTCTTAACCACACAACCATGCCTACATCTATTTTAAATGTTTATTTTATGTATATATTACATTTAAATGTAAAAATTTGCTTTCATTAATGAAAAAAATTCTTCAAACTTTTGTATTGGAAAAATATTTTTCCATTTTCATTTTGTATAAAAATTTTAAAAGTTATAAAAAAATAATTAAAGGTTTTATTGTATACAGGGGGACAGAAAGCAGACAAGTAAAGAAAGATAGAAGTACCCAGAATAAAACCCCAAAAGGCATAAACGAGGAGGAAAGGGTGGATGGGCACATCAGGAATAGTGTTGAGGAATATCGGGAAACACAGAATATTTGAAGGGTATCTTGACAGCTAATGAGAGCAATTCATTTTATGCTTTGATGATTATGACCATCAAGAAATACTTCCAAAAGTCATGGGTGCTGCACTGTTTTGTTTTTTATTATTTTATAAGCAAATAATCTTTGTTTTTTTTTATATTCTCATGGGGTTAGTTTTAGTACCTTATATATTTCTTTATTGCCCACAAGGGGCTAAACACAGAGGGGACAAACAAAGGGATTAAGTCGATTATATCGACCCCAGTGCGTCACTGGTACTTTATTTATCGATCCTGAAAGGATGAAAGGCAAAGTCGAACTCGGCGGAATTTGAACTCAGAACATAACGGCAGACGAAATACGGCTACGTATTTCGCCCGGCGTGCTAACGTTTCTGCCAGCTCGCCGCCTTTTTAGTACCTTATAGCCCCACTGTCACCACTAATAAATTCCACTCACTGCATGTTTTATCAAATTATATACAAGTTCTATAAAAAGATGTTTTGAAACTTATAAAGTTAGCAATCTTCAAAATGGTTTTTACAATCTTCTTTAAGGTTTATTTCTGTTTTGGCTGATAAGAAATTTGAACTAAGATGACTTTGGTTAATGGCAAATATTATTTGAAACTAAGTTTGCTCTCCAAGATGTTTCTTTTAAAAGTTAATGAGAAATCCTTCCATATTATCCCCCCCCCCATCTCCTTTACCAGAACTTCCCTGTATTCATTATCATCATCGTTTAGCATCCGCTTTCCATGCTGGCATGGGTTGGACGGTTCAACTGGGGTCTGGGAAGCCAGAAGGCTGCACCAGGCTCCAGTCTAATCTGGCAATGTTTCTACGGCTGGATGCCCTTCCTAACGCCAACCACTCCATGAGTGTAGTGGGTGCTTTTTACGTGCCAGACGAGGCTGGCAAACGGCCACGATCGGATGGTGCTTTTTACGTGCCACCAGCACAAGGCCAGTCGGGGCGGCGCTACCAACGACCACGTTTGGATGGTTCTCTTATGTGCCACCGGCACAGGTATCACAGCTACAATTTCCATTGATGTTGATCGATTTTGATTTTGATTTTCACTTGCCTCAACAAGTCTTCACAAGTAGAGTTTTGTGTCCCAAGAAGGAAAGGTATGCATAAAGTGGACTGAGGCCACAGGTTATGGTCTCACTTGTCCTGCAGGGTCTTCTCACGCACAGCATACTTCCATAGGTCTCGGTCTCTAGTCATTTCCTCGGTGAGACCTAAAGTTCGAAGGTCGTGCTTTACCACCTCGTCCCAGGTTTTCCTGGGTCTGCCTCTTCCACAGGTTCCCTCAACCGCTTGGGTGTGGCACTTTTTCACACAACTATCTTCATCCATTCTCACCACATGACCATACCAGCACAAACGTCTCTCTTGCACACCACAACTGATGCTTCTTAGGTCCAGCTTTTCTCTCAAGGTACTTACACTCTGTCAAGTATGAACACTGACATTACACATCCATCGGAGCATACTGGCTTCATTTCTTGCGAGCTTACACATATCCTCAGCAGTCACGGCCCATGTTTCACTGCATGTAGCATGGCTGTTCGTACACACGCGTCATACAGTCTGCCTTTTACTCTGAGTGAGAGGCCCTTTGTCACTAGCAGAGGTAAGAGCTCTCTGAACTTTGCCCTGGCTATTCTTACTCTAGCAGTTACACTTTCAGCACACCCACCCTTGCTACTGACTTGGTCACCTAGGTAACGGAAGCTATCAACTACTTCTAGTTTTTCTCCCTGGAATGTGGTAGAAGTTGGTCTCTGGGCATTTTCAGTGTTTATTGCTCCTGAGCATCTGTCACAAACAAAAACTATCTTCCTAGTTAGCCTTCCCTTGACGTTGCTGCACCTCTTATGTGTCCATAGCTTACACTGGGTGCATCTTATAGAGTTTCTACCTACACCTTTTCTACAGATCGAGCAAGGCCATCTACCTGAAGGCGTTTGTGACTTGTCTACCTTCCTACTTATTAGGACTTCGGTTTTAGCTAGATTGACTCTAAGGCCCTTCGATTATAATCCTTGCTTCCTCACCTGAAACTTCTCCAGTTCTGATAGTGATTCAGCAATTAGAGCAAAGTCATCAGCGTAGAGGAGCTCCCAGGGGCATCCTGTATTGATATTACCAAATCTTGTTATATAAAGTTTCAAGACTGGGTGTAACCTTGAAACAATATGGCCGTCTATTGGAGTCTGTTCTTAATGTTCTTAATGTCACACTTATCACTTAGTCATTTTATTACCCGTGCCGGTGACACGTTAAAAGCACCATCTGAACGTGGCAGTTGCCAGCACCGCCTGACTGGCGTCCGTGTCGGTGACACATAAAGGCACCCACTGATCGTGGCCGTTTGCCAGCCTCATCTGGCCCCTGTGACGGTGGCACATAAAGAGCACCCACTACACCCTTGGAGTGGTTGGTGATAGGAAGGGCACCCAGCTGTAGAAACACTGCCAGATCAAGATTGGAGCCTGGTGCAGCCATCTGGTTCGCCAGCCCTCTGTCAAAATCGTCCAACCCATGCTAGCATGGAAAGCGGACGTTAAACGATGATGATGATGATGATGATGATTGATGGCTTGGGGTACATATTGAGTGTTCAATACCCTTTTGTGAGGGGCATAGAGCAGTGCTAATGACTGAATTTAAACTGCTGACCTTTACAGCCAAATGGGCAGCTGATGTGTGTCTTGCTCAGCTTCATTCATCCCCTCTTTCTGGGAAGTCAGGAGGCTGCACCAGGCTCCAGTCTGATCTGGCAGTGTTTCTACAGCTGGATGCCTTTCGTAATGCCAACCACTCCGCGAGTGTAGTGGGTGATTTTATCTATATATATATATATATATATATATATACACACACACAAACACACAGTAAAAGGTTAAATTAGCTTTATTAAGGATTAATAGAATATATATATAATCAAAAAAAGCAACAAGGATATCCAATGGTAATACAGTACTGCATTACCTCTGGATATCCTTGTTGCTTATTTTGATTTTAATCATCTTACTTGAAACTGTACTAAATTCTGGTGCCTCAACTCAAGTGCCATATTCATCTGAATCTAAATTTTTGCTATATATATATATATATATATATATATATATAGAAAAAGGCTATAGACACACATTTACATCAATTATGCATTGTTATAAACTGTCTAATAAAGGCCCGAAACATATGTACAGCTAAATCCTTTGCACCATGTTTTTATTTTGATAAATATATATATATATATAAGGTTGAAAAGGAACACACGAGTTGATATATATGGAAGAAAACGTCAACTTAGAAAATGCTAAAATAATTTTATAAAAAACCTTTCAGTACCGGTTTCAGTCATTGAGACTTTTTCAACTGTAAGTATGGAAAACAATTAAATTTTGGAAAAATCAAAAGAAAAGATTTTAAAAAACTTTTCTTGTTTTCTTGTTCCTCCATTTTCTTATTCGTATTATGAATTTATGGTAAAATATTTTTTACCTTCACCCATCCACTACAATAAATGAATTAATTGCATTGCAATTATAAGCATTTATGTATTTAGTATTTGGGTACTTTACCGGCAGTATATTGGATAACTGATATCCCATAGTGGGTTACCCTCATAACCCCTATCTTACTTTGTACTATATATATGTATATATATATATATACACACACACACAGACACACACACACACACACACACACATATATATATATATATATATATTATATATATATATATATTATATATATATATATATATATGCCAGTGCCGCCGGACTGGCTCCCGTGCAGGTACCACTTAAAAAACACCTTCTGAGCGTGGTCGATGCCAGTACTGCCTGCCTGGCCCTTGTGCTGGTGGTACGTAAAAGCACCCACTACACTCGAGTGGTTGGTGTTAGGAAGGGCATCCAGCTGTAGAAACTTTGCCAGATCAGACTGGAGCTTTGTGCAGCTGCTGGCTCTCCAGACCTCAGTCAAACCGTCCAACCCATGCCAGCATGGAAAGCAGACGTTAAACAACAATGATGATATATATATATATATATATATATATATATATATATATAAAACTAACATTATTTGTCTAAATCTCCCTAGTTCAAAAATAGATGCTTCACCCAATTGAAAATTGTGGTTAAAAGAAAAGAATCACTGCTAATTGTAAAAATTCTCAGCAATTATTTAAAGATGAAAAATTTCTGCAAAACCTTCAAGCCGTGCTAACAGGGCAAAAATGGATGTAAAGCAGTTAATAATAACAACGGCTTCAAATTTTGGCACAAGGCCAGCAATTTTCAGGGAGTTACATTGACCCCCATCCCAGTACTCACCTGGTCCTTATTTTAATGACCCCAAAAGGCGAAGTTGACCTTAGTGGAATTTGAACTCAGAACATAAAGACACGAAATGTCACCAAACATTTTGCCCAGTCTGTTAACAGTTCTGCCAGTTTGTTTAATAAATAAATAATCCTTTTTACTCTAGGCACAAGGCCTGCAATTTGTGGGTGGGGGATGGGGCTGAGTTGATTACAGCAACCCTAGTGTTCAACTGGTACTTAATTTATCAATGCTGAAAGGATGAAAGGCAGAGTGGACCCCAGTGGAATTTGAACTTGGGACATAAAGACAGATGAAAGGCAGAGTGGACCCCAGTGGAATTTGAACTTGGGACATAAAGACAGATGAAAGGCAGAGTGGACCCCAGTGGAATTTGAACTTGGGACATAAAGACAGATGAAAGGCCACTAAGCATTTTCCCCAGTGTACTAACAATTGTTAATAGGATGATGAACATTGTGTGTGTGTGTGTGTGTGTGTGTGTGTAGGATGTTGGTTGATAGAAATTGTGAAACCTCAAACTCAACACTTTTACAGTTTTTGTCTCAATATTTTAACGAGGTTGCTTTTGATATTTTCTCTGTCCCCCTTCTTCTTACCGCATTGTGGTTGTGAAAAATTAGGCTTGGACAATGGGGAAAGTTTAATTGATTAAATCCTTTACCTAAAATTCTCGTGTTGTGCCATGGTAAGAGATCCGTGTGGCCATCACACCAAATGAACTTCCTGAGAGCAAAATGCTCATGAATGACTTTAAAGAAGACGTGTTACTCTTTAGGTTAAAAATAAATGGAAAAAAAAAAAAAGCTAAAGAGACAAGGCATGAAATTAATTCCACAACCAAATGAAATATTTTTCATTTTTCTCTGAACAACACATCTTTTAGCTGGGGGACTTTCTCACTTTCTCACACACCCCTTTTTTTTTTCTTTTATCTTCTCTACTGAAAAAGTATCTCACACACACGCATGTGCACATGTTTACACACTCACACACACACAATCATTCACACTCACACACTCTCACTCACACATATACTCTCTCTCTCTCACACACTCTCTCACTCACACACACACTCTCTCTCTTTCCCCCTCTCTCCGCCTACACTTCAGTAAAACAATGGCCTGAGCTTTTCAGGTTCTCTTCTCTTCTTCTTCTTCTCTCTCTCTCCTTCCGATGGGAACGTCTCAGAATTAGGCAGTTTTTTTCTTTTTGCCTGGTGTCTGGGAAAAGTGCTTCATCAAAAGTCGGCTGCATTTGATTAAATGAGATTCACCAATTACTCGTTAGTCATTATCAGTTTCTGACAATCAGTAAATGACCAACCACACCTTCAACATCAATTACTGGGGGTGGTGCCATCTTCGTCTTGGACCTCAATCATTAAGAAAACAATACCACAATGACATAACCCTGGTACAGGAACGAAGGGTTCACATATGTAGAGCAGTGTGTATGTTTGTGTGTCTATGTGTGTGTGTATGTATATATATGTGTATGTATGTATGTGTGTTTGTATAGTTATATATGTAGAGAATGTGTGTGTGTGTATATATATGATAGACTGTTAGCCACTACACACATTTTTTTCTCTCCTTGTTTTTTCTGTGTCCCTTTCTGTAGAAGAGCGTAGGCTCGAAATGTTAAAGACTTTTTCACTTTCTGAGTGTTATACTAATACATCTGTTTGTTTTCTACACCACCTGTCTTTGTCTTTTGTTTTTTTTTTTGTAAACTCTCCCTATATATTTATATATAGTTGGAATTTACAGAAAAAACAAACAAAGCAAAAGACGAAGATGGGTGTGTAAACAACAAAAGATGTATTAGTTTAACGCTCAGGAATTGAGAAAGTCTTTTACGTTTTGAGCCTACACTCTTTATCAGGAAAGAACACAGAAATAAACAGAGCAGCAGAAAGTGACAAGTGCAGGTTCAGAAGTGATAAAGGTGAAACTATATGGCTTATTGTGAATGTGTGCAAAAAGCTGACCCCAAAAGCAATACAAAAGAAGGCTTAGAAATGTCACAAGAATGATTTATTGGGAGGTGTGTGGCAAGTATGGATTGGATAGAGCAGATATGTGATATGAGCCAACCCCAGAAGTAATATAGAACGACAAGGTTAAGATAATGTGAGATTGATCCAATGTGATGATAAAATTGAGCTTTGAAAGCCGGATATAGTGGTTATGAATAAAAACTGGAAAATCCTGTTTGATCATAGATCTGACATATCTTGGTAATGAGAGAGGATCAGAAAGAGAAAAAGAGAAGCAGGTCAGATCTGAGAATTTGAAGTGGAAAGTTATAAAAGAAACCTGTAGTCATTGAAGAAGACGAGTGTTGCCCATGTTGGAGCTGAGGGTAAATGTGAAGATAGAACACTGACAGAAATTGCATGAATCCTCTGCAGAGTTCTTGAAATCTGAATGAAGGGTATTGCCTTAGTTCCCTAGTTGTGGACAGCTGACATTTTGTTATATTCTCCAGCAAAGTTGCTGTCAAAACAACATAAGCAATCAGTAGTTTTCGCATCTAGTTTTAGATGATGATAATAATCCTTTTGCCATTGGCAGAAAGCCTGAGGTGTTTGGGGGACAGGGGTTGACCCCGATGATCCACTGGTACTTGTTTTTATTGACCCTGAAAGGATGAAAGGCAAAGTCAACCTCGGTGCAATTTGAACTCGAAACATAAGGACAGACAAAATGCTGCTACACATTAAGCCCAGCATGCAACCGATTCTGCCAAGCACAAGGCCAGCAATATTGCTGCACTTGTTTGGTGCATAGATGCATTGCTGATGCATTTTGTTGCACATATACTGCTAAACTGTTGTGATTTGCCAACCTTATTATGGCTTTCACTTCTCTAAGTAATGTGAAACAACAGTCTAGTGGATATGTTTACCTGGGACACCATCATGAAGAATGGGAAACAACACAACCTGATCAGTGGATATGTTTATCTTGGACACCATCTTGAAGAATGTTTCCTGTCTTTGATCTAAATCTCAAAAACTTATTGGTTCCACAAGAGTTGTTTCTTTCTTGGAGAACATTGAACAAAATACATTTTGGTATTTAGTTCTAGTTTTGTACATTCTGAGTTCAAAACTTGTCAAAGTGAAATTACTATTTCATTCTTCCAGGGTCAATAAAATAAAATTCTAGACATAAAAAGCACCATTTGAGTATGGCTGATGCCAGTACCGCCTGACTGGCCCTCATGCCGGTGGCACATAAAAGCACCCACTACACTCTCAGTGGTTGGTGCTGGGTAGGGCATCCAGCTGTAGAAACTTTGCTAGATCAGATTGGAACCTGGTGCAGCCTTCTGGCTCGCCAACCCATGGAAAGCGGATGTTAAACGATGATGATGATGACGTGCTGGGGTTGATGTAATTTACCACATTTCCCCATTGTCCCAAACTGAGACCCTATGCCTATGTTTGAAATCCTTATTTTATTGGTCTTTGTTATTGGACCACTACTATGCTGCCGTACCATCTTTAAGGGGTTTCGTTTCTTATAGGAATTCCAGTACTTTGTCAGGGACTTGTTTAATTGACTTTGTAAAGAATGAAATGGAAATTTGACTTTAGCAGAAAGGGACATAGCTTGGATGAAACTAAATATTGGGCAATATTTTTGCTTTTGGCATCAATATAATTACCCACAAATGCTTGGACCTTCTACCAAATTATAAACAAGAGATTGGTCAACAAAGTTACTGTGCACTGGAATTGAACCCAGGCCTCATATGCTTGTGAAGTGATCTTCTTAACCACTCGGCCATTTCTTTATCCAACTAGTTTCTTCATTTACTCCTTACTCTTTTACTCTTTTCAGTCATTTGATTGTGGCCATGCTGGAGCACCACCTTTAGTTGAGCAAATCGACCCCAGGAGTTATTCTTTATAAGCCTAGTACTTATTCTATTGGTCTCTTTTGTCGAACCGCTAAGTTACAGGGATATAAGCACACCAGCATCGGTTGTCAAGCGATGTTGGAGGGACAGACACACACACACACATATACACGACGGGCTTCTTTCAGTTTCCATCTACCAAATCCACTCAAGGCTATAGTAGAAGACACTTGCCCAAGGTGCCACGCAGTGGGACTGAACCCGGAACCATGTGGTTGGTAAGCAAGCTACTTACCACACAGCTATTCCTACGCCTATTTATTTTATTTTGTCATAGAACTATGGCCATACTGGAGCACTGCTTTGAAAGGTTTTAGTCAAACAAATCAATCCCAATACTTTTTTTTTTTGCCAAGCCTGTTTCTTATTCTGTTGATTTCTTTTTGCCAAACTGCTAAGTTACTGGGACATAAACAAACCAGGACAGTTATCAAGCAGTGGACACACACTGTAAGGACTCCCACAGAATTTCTATTTACCAAATTCACTTACATGGGAATTCGTTGGCCCAGGGCCATGACAGAACACACTTCCATAATAATAAAAAAATCAATGTAATTAAGAAAACTTCGTTCAATGAAAGCATGATAAACTGTTATTAATTAAAATTATTAGTTAATTATTATTCCTTCTGAAGTAATTCCTTAAACCAAATTAAAAATGAACCCTCTAAATCAAACGTTGGTTTTCATCTGCAACAACTGTTAGGCGGAGAGCTTGGTGCGTGTTCCTGGCATTTTTGATGTTTTTTATGATTGAAGTGAAGTAACTTGTTGCAGAGTGGCCGACACCTTTTGTGGATCTAATGTAGTTTCATACACAAGTCGATCGGACTGGTCACCCATTGATGGATACTTCTGTTTATGGAAAGACTACAGGGTACTAATATACTCCCCACTGCACCCCAACCTTCTGTTGAGTATAAAGACATTAATTACAGAACGTAATTTTTACCTGTAGCTTTCACCTGTAACTTATTTTGTCAGGCTTTGATCTTTCTTCAATGCCTGAAATCTATCATCCCTGATCTGAACGGTTGCTGACCTGATTCAGCTAACCACACCCACTTACTTTTTCCTCTTCCTCCCCCTTCACTGTAGTCTTTCCTCCTCCTCCACCACAATAACTAAGCTAGATCTTTCACTTCACCCGTCACTTAAATATTGACATTGTTTTTAGCCCACAAATTTAAGTATGTCATTACTGTAATGTTAGTTTGTGTAATTTGTAGACGATTGACACAAATCAAAGAGGTTTTCCTTCTTTTAAACATTTTCACTGTATTTTTGCATATATTTCTAAGTTTTCTTGCATTATGGCTGGCTGCCAACTGGAAACCTATTTGCTGTGAAATTGTAAAACTTGTATTTATTTTAGTTTTACAGCTGAATGCTTTTCTTTAAAACTAACCCATTTTAAGTCTAAGCAGACCAGAATAAACAAGGTTATAAACTTACCGAATCAATACAATAACAGTGGTGGTGGTGGTGGTGGTGATGGGTGCGTGGGTGTGTGCAAGGCTTAAGATTGTCAGCTGACTGTTGCCATTCAACAATTCTGATGGTGTGACTTTAAAAAGTTTTAAAGATAATTTGTTTTAGAAAATTACTATTTGTAAATCTCACAACAAGAGATATTCAGCAACAGTACTTTGGAGCAAAGATTATTTGCCAACATAACATGGCAGTCCTAGTTTAGGACGAATGCTGCTGTGATTTAGCCCCAGGAGACATCGTCTCCAGCTGGCTATACAACATGATCTGTGTGCTTATATTTTCAAACAAGGGAATCTAGCACCCCCACTCAGCTCAAAACAATATCTAATTTATAGAGCAATGACTAGTTTCACTTTGAAAACTCTATATTTCGAATGGAAATTTGACAGTGTCACCTCTAGCCGAAAAATTATTCTGTGCTGATGAAGTGAAATAACCCAGAAATCGCAATACACAGATATTGTTTTGAGCTGAGTGGGGGTGCTAGATTCCCTTGTTCGAAAATATAAGGACACAGATCGTGTCGTATAGCCAGTTGGAGACGATGTCTCCTGGGGTTAAATCACAGCAACATTCATCCTAAACCAGGATTTCCATGTTATGTTGGCAAATAATCTTTACTCCATAATTTGTTTTGTTCATCATCATTGTTTAACATCAGTTTTCCATGTTGACATGGGTTGGACGGGTTGACTGGGGACTGGCAAGCCAGGAGGCCACAGTCTGATCTGGCAAGATTTCTACAGATGGATGCCCTTCCTAACACCAACCGCTCCGAGAGTGTAGCAGGTGCTTTTTATGTGCTACTGGCACAGGAGCCAGTCAGGTGGGCCTGGTATCAAACACGTTCGGATAGTGCTTCTTATGTGCCACTGGCATGGGAGCCAGTCAAGGGACACTGGCACCGGCCACAAATGGATGGTGCTTTCTATGTGCCACTGGCACAGGAGCCAGTCAAGGGGCACTGGCATCGGTCATGTTTTGATGGTGCTTTTTATGTGCCACCATTCATTAAAAAGAATTAAGTTTGCTCTAATTAATGTCATTTTGAGAGTATGGTGAAGTTAATTAGTCCAGGGGTGACGGTGTTGTGCACATGATCATTGTGTTGTGAGTTCAATTCTTGGCCTGAGCAATATGTTGTGTTCTTGGACAAGGCATTCCATTTTGTGCTATTCCAATCTATTTAACTGCCAATGAGTATCAGTCAAAGATTGGTGCAGCTGTCTCTCTCTCCTTCCCACCAGCACATCCTCAATGGGCCAAGGGTGCTTCAGCCAAGAGGGTGTCCCCTACTGCTACGATCGCCATCTTGTTTTGTTGTTAGACACAAGAGGATTGAGTTGCTGTTTGATCATTTGAATTCCGATGGAAACTTTCAGAAAGGCAGCATCACAAGTGGCAGAACCCCTTCATTTTGTCACCAGTTATGTGGTCCTTTTCTGAAAGTCTTCTTTGGCATTCCAATTAGCAGCCAGTTCATGACTAACAGCAACTCAATTCCATTTTTTTTTTATCTCTCTGACTAATGATTGAAAACCAATTTTGCATCTTGAATTCTTCTTTTGATATCATGAAGTGCAAAACTTTTGCAGATGCCTACTTCTTTGGAAACCTGATGGTCAACATGACCACGATTTTCACAGATCACAGATCAGCCGTTCACAATGTGATAGTTGTCCATTGATATGGATTTGGAATCATCTTTGGATATTCTTCATGATTTAAAACTCTCGAACCTTTCATGGCATTAGTGATTGGTTTTGCAACATCAGAACAATTTCTGTAAAATTCCAAACAAACCTATTTTCTCTTGCAAATTCTTCTTTGTTTTAACTTGTAACAAATCACCAACTGCAAAGAAGAGAAACTCAGTGTAACATGTGCCAGTCAATAACCAATTGCAGATCAAAGTCCTTCATGCACAATCCTGCCGTTGTGAGCGACTGCACCAGCTGGCCGGTGCACTGCTTTAAAAATACAATTTCTTTTCAGACAGAACAAAGTATTTATGAGCAAAATATTATTTCAGATTTCTTTTCGACTGGACTGACATCTGGTGTTAATAATTTCACTGATATCATTTTGTATGATTAATTAGAATCATGTTATTTATTACGATTAGTTATGATGTTATTGTGATACATTATAATTATATTATCATTTGTAGCAATTAATGTTAACATTTATTATGGTTAATTATAAATAACTATTCTCAATTTGCCTGAAAACTCTGCAGCTATGAGCTTACAGCATAAACTCTGTTTTGTGTAGGAAAGCAAGGGGAGGGATTTCAGATGATTCACAAATGAGCTTCAACTTTTTAAAACTTTTCAATTTCTAAAGATTAAATGCTAAATAGAAAATGGAATTTGATGCCTAGTTTGGGATGTGATCTTTCCAAGATGTGGCAGATGAGTGCTTCTCTGTGGCACACACAGCATGGAAAATAAATGTCACTATAGTGAAATACCCTAGCTGAGCCAGCTGTCATCAATGAGGATGGCCTGGTATAATGTGTACCATATTTTCATTGATTGTTTAAGGTGCCTGTATAATCATGAGCAGACATAGACGGCACCTTCACTCTCCTGACCTTTGATCTGGCAACACCTCCAGGTGTTAGATGGAGAGAGAGATGGGGAGGGGAGAGGGAGATGATGTTGCACCAATAGTACTAGGCTGGTACTAATTTTCAAATGAGGAGATTGGAACAATATGGAATGAAGTACCTTGCTCAAGGATACTATGTGCTGCTGGATCTAGGAATTGAACCAAGAATAGTGAACCAAATGCCCAAACTATTAAGCTACATACCCACACATTCTGAGAGAGACATACGTGTGTGTGTAAAATGAATATCTCTCTTTTTATCTGTCTACTTAGAACAGGTTTCCATGGTTACAGAAGCAGGTCTCGTCAGCCTGTGGTAAGATCCCTCACCTGACTATTTACAGAGATGCATTTTGCATGGCATCAACATAATTGTTATTGCTTTGTAAGTCACCTGGCCAAAGCCTTCCCTCACCTGAGAAGAGAAATAGGTGAACTGGGTGGGGTGTTTAGAGGTGGATTTCTGGTGAAAACAACAGAAAGAGGTTTGTTGTTGTAAAGGGAATTCATGGCTGCCTCGCATTTGACAGAGGTGGTCATGGCTGGGGTAACGTTTACTTTTTCTAATTTTATTTTATTTTTAACATTTACGTCTTTATCTTTTTACTTTCGTTCAGTCACTAGACCCTGGCCATGCTGGAGCACTTGCCTTTGAGGAAGTTTTAGCCAAATGAATTAGTCACACCACTTTTGTTTCTGTTCAGCCTGGTTCTTATTCTATTGGTCTCTTTTGCTGAACTGCTAAGTTATGTGGATGTAAATACACCAATACCAGTTGTCAAGCAGTCATCATCGTTGTTTGACCGATGTATGCAGCATCGGATCCTGCTACTGGTCAGCTGTAAACCAGTACAACCTGTGTCAGTGGGGTAGAAAGGGCTCCTTAGCCATAGTGAAGGCAATCTATCTAGGGAGATAACCTTACAATAAATCACTCAGCCCGTAGCTTAGAAATACTGGGTTGACGTCCAGCGGGAACAGCTTTGTTTCATGGAGGAGGAAAGATCTTCTTCAGTGCTTGGTTGTACAATGCTTTCCAATGTGTGTAGTAGTGGCGCGCGCACACATTATTAGCCATTTGAAAAGAAAAAAGTTGAGCAGTAGTGGGGGACAGACACAACTGGCTTCTTTCAATTTCCGTCTACCGAATTCCACTCACAAGACATTTTGTGTTGGAGAGTGAGACTGAACCTGGAACCACGTGGTTAGAAAGTAAGCTTCTTACCACACAGCCATGTCTGTACCTTTGACTAAATCATTTTTCTTTTCATCAAAAATGAAATGGGAAACAAGAAAACCCATAACGGATCGATAAAGTTTTCAGCTGAGATCATTCTGGATGTGAATGGATGACACGGGTCTGAGTGATGTGGGTCGATCATGGAAGACGACTGTTTTGAAGGTGGACCAAAGTATGGGTTTGTGTGGGGGGGGAGGTAGTAGATCAGGTAGATAAGTGGAGGTGCAATGGCCCGATGGTTAGGGCAGCGGACTCGCGGTCAGAGGATCGTGGTTTCGATTCCCAGACCGAGTGTTGTGTGTGTTTATTGAGCGAAAACACCTAAAGCTCCACGAGGCTCCGGCAGGGGGTGGTGGCGACCCCTGTTGTACTCTTTCGCCCCAACTTTCTCTTACTCTTTCTTCCTGTTTCTTGAGTAATGCTGCGATGGACTGGCATCCCGTCCAGCTGGGGGGAAAAAACAAATTTGTTTGTCTGTCCTTGTTTGTTCTCTCTGTGTTTAGCCCCTTGTGGGTAGTAAAGAAACAGGTAGCTGATCAGGTGGGTCAGTATTAGGCTTGAAATGAAATGAAACGAGGTTTTGACACCTGGTGACCATATTGAACCTAAACTAGCAAGGAGAGTGGGGGCTGGTCACAGGCATGGCTGTGTAGGCTTGTTTTGCAGCCAGGTGGTTTGGGTTCAATATCACTGTGTGACCCCTTGGGCAAGTGTTTTTTTATAGCTCTAAGCTGACCAGTACCTTGTAAGTGAATATAATAGGTGGAAACTTGGTGGAAGCCTGTCACATATCTATTTATATAATGCCAGTGCCATCTGACTGGCCCCTCTGCCAGTGGCACATGAAAAGCACCATTCAAGTGTGGTCAATGCCACTACCACCTGACTAGCTCCCGTGCCAGTGGCACATAAAAAGAGCCCACTACACTCACGGAGTGGTTGGTGTTAGGAAGGACATCCAACTGTAGAAACCTTGCCTGATCACATTGGAGCCTGGTGCAGCCTTCTAGCTCACCAGTCCTCAGTCAAACTGTCCAACCCATGCCAGCATGGAAAGCAGATGTTAAACGATGATGATGATGTAGGCATACGTATGTTTAGGTCTATATTTTGACTTACTGTTTGACAACTGGTGTTGGTTTGTTTAATCCCTTTAACTTAGCAGTTCAGCCAAAGAGACAGAATATGTACCAGACTAGGGGAAGAAATAAGTTCTGGGGTTGATTTGTTCATGGCTGTAGTCCAATGACTGGAACATGTAAAAGATGAAAGCCAGTTGCAGTCATAAAGAAAATTAGGATAAAAAAAATCTCAGTTTCCATTTGTTTGAAGTATTTCTTATAATTGACCATTGTTGATAGAAGGAATTACAAAGAGATAAGAATGGAAATGAAGTGTTTGGTGGTGGTGGGAAGACTATCAGGTTTGTTGTTTGTTCCTTCTCGAGTCATGCCTGGCTCATAAGGGCCGGTTTCCCGGTTTCTTGGCGTATAGGTTCCCCACCTGGACGGGACGCCGGTCTGTCGCAGGTGAGCTGCAAGATGCAGGAGGAAAGAGTGAGAGAAAGTTGTGGCGAAAGAGTCAGCAGAAGTTCGCCATTACCTTCTGCCGGAGCCGCGTGGAGCTTAGGTGTTTCGCTCATAAACACACATATTGCCTGGTCTGAGATTCGAACCTGCGATCCCTCGACCGCGAGACCGCTTCTCTGACCACTAGGCCATGTGCTTCCACAAGACTATCAGGTAGCAGAATGTGTAAGAGATGAATAACCTTTTGGTAAAACTAATACGAAATCAATCAATATTTGTATAAGATAAGGAGGAATTGATCTGGGTGTGTCTGTGCCTGCATTAGATGCATGGCCGAAAAAGGGATTGCAATGCATTAACCCTTTAGCTATATGTGGCCCAAATATTTTCCCTGTTTTATGTTCAAACTGGCCTGATTTAGCCTCTCATACCTACCCTTCAATGTCACTGTAAAAATAATCACATCACCAAACTCTTGAAGCTACAAGATAATGAACGATCAGTTCAAAATAATGGAAATAAATAAGCATTAGATTTGACAGAGTAAACTGAATGCAAAAGGGTTAAACGAGGCCCCGTTTTGCATATGGGACCTGGTGATGGTGAGATATTGTTTTGGTAAAAAATAAAGATTGCCTCTCATTTGCCATCAAATATAGCAATCATTTGTTGCTGTTATTCTGACATAAACTTTTATATTTTAAACTTGGAAAAACAGATTTGCTTTCTTACTTTCAGTGTCATGTAGGTGTTGTCTATGAACACTCGACCAGCTAAGAATAGTAGCTAAATTACACCCTACCATCTGAATAGATCCATTAAAGTCTGGGTGGTTACGGTTAGAATATTTTTAAGCAGAAATCTATGCTGTCAAAGTCAACCTCGAGGGTAAATACCATAAAAAATTCTCCCTTTTGTCTAAAAATCTACAATAAAAGACGTGAAGTCTTTCGTTGATATTTCTGTCACCTAATGTCAAAACCTGTTTGACAAGTTGCTTATTTTTCAAGCTAGGAATCTTACATTTTTATAAAATAATTCAACATTTCCTTATTTGGCAATATTTTTTTTTTTATAAATAAATACCAGAAAACACCAACATATTTTGTAGCATTTATTGTCTTGCCTTTTCTTCTTCTTCTTCTTTCTATTGTTACTTGCCAAGAAGCCATACCAACTCAATGACAATCCTGTTGTGCCTCGAAGTGGATTAGTCATGTGATTTTAGCTGTGGGTGGATCTTTTTTTTTTTTTCAATTGTCCCATTTAAAAATCCTCAGTTATTTTATGCTTTTATATTTTGTTTCTATGGAGATATATAGTTTTTTTTTTTTTGTGAATTTTTGTGTCTTTTTTTTTCTAAGTTATTTTTTGTGTCTTTTTTCGAAAATGAGTCAGCCAAATGTATGACTGAAGTATTGTTTTAGAGCTGGGTGCACTTCCTGTCACTAACCCTCCTCCAAAGGAAAGGATGTTTTATTTCACAAGTCTTCAGACACAAAGCCAGGAGATGAATTGTAGATCGGGAGGCTGGAAGCAACATCACTGCCTCGAGCTGAATGAGTCTCACAGATATACCAATGTAAACACACACACACTCAGGATGGGCTTCTTCCAGTTTCCATCTGCCAAATCCACTTGCAAGGCTTTTTTTAATCAGACCAATTCCGTAGTAGAAGACATTTGTCCAAGAATCCAAGGTGCCGTGCAGTGGGATTGAATGTCAGACCAAATAGTTGGGAAGCAAGGTTCTTAATCTTGCATAGAATAATTTAATACCAGTTTGAGTCGGCTCTATATGCCTTAGTTTCATGGGGACATAGAAATGGCCCCATCTCCTCAGATTTCAGGAGAAGACATCTGTTTTTTAAGAATATATTTAACTTGTACCAAATGTATTGGGTGCTGCTTTCTTTCATTTGTCCACTCAATTTTACACACACACACACATCAGAGAGAGAGAGAGAAAAAAACACACACACACACGAGAAAGAGAGAGAGAAAATACACACACACACACACACATGAGAGAGAGAGAGAAAATACACACACACGCACACACATGAGAGAGAGAGAAAACACACACACACACACACACACGAAGAGAGAGAGAGAGAAAACACACACACGAGAGAGAGAGAGAGAAAACACACACACGAGAGAGAGAGAGAGAGAGAGAGAGAGAGAGAGAGAGAGAGAGAGAAAACACACACACACAGAGAGAGAGAGAAAACACACACAAAAGAGAGAGAGAGAAACACACACACACGAGAGAGAGAGAGAGAGAGAGAGAGAGAGAGAGAACACACACACGAAAGAGAGAGAAAAAAACACACGCACACAGACAGATGAGAGAGTGAGATGTATTGTTTGTTCATCTTCTGTTGCTGCTGTCCTGAAGAGGCTTCAGTGCATTGCAAATATTTATCCGTTCCTTGTCAGACCCTCAAATCACTGCCATCCACTTTCTCACTTTCAAAATAGGTTCATGTGTACTTGTACTTAACGAACTTTAAAACATAATCATCAAAAACATTCAATTCCCGTCCAGGTGAGTGGCAGGTCTTTGTTTCTTCTCTCACTCAGGTCAGCTTTGAGCAGACAAACCTATGCTGAAAGCTTTTCCAGCCAGGAGCATTGTGCATCATGGGGTACATTATCCAATGTGCACTTCCTTTAGGATTACAGAGTACAGCTTGAGGAGGCATTTGGTAGCTATTTCTTACAGGCCAAACATCATGTCAGTGAAGCTGTGTGGCATAGTGGTTGGGCTGTTGTACTTGTGATTGTAAAATCCTGGTTTCAATTCCTAGACCGGGCAGTGTGTTGTGATCTTCTAAGTCCACTTAGCTGTAGATGAATATCCCTGTCACAGATTGGTGTCCCATCCAGGGACAGTGTTGTGATCTTGGGCACTTACACACCATGGGCACTGGGTGACCACTGTACTTGAGCGACAGTAATGTCCAGCAATTGCTGAGGGTGAAGCTTTCATGCAAAAGCAACTAAAAAAAAAAAAACGAAATGTTTTCTTTCTTTTTTTTCTAGATTGTATTTTTATTGAGAAAGATGTTAAATCCCTTTTTTTGGTCCTTCATCATAGGTTGATCAGATGTTTACAGATGATTATTTGGGAAATCAAAGATGAATTTTAATGAAATTTCATGTAACTTTTCTGGAAATTAAAAAGTTGTTAAGGTTACAACATTCCAGGAAATACTAAAACCATTAATAATGTGAAATAGTAATTCCATTGAAGACCTTCCCCTCTCCTTTGGCAGAATCAGTATATATTTTTTTTCTTTATTTTTTTTGTCTCTGTTCCCAATAAAAATCTTGTCAGGTTAAAATAACCATCTACATATCATATTCAATGTATACTCTTTTACTTGTTTCAGTCATCTGACTGCGACCATGCTGGAGCACCACCTTTAGTCAAGCAAATCGACCCCAGGACTTATTCTTTGTAAGCCTAGTACTTTTTCTATCGGTCTCTTTTGCCGAACTGCTAAGTTATAGGGACATAAACACATCACTATCGGTTGTCAAGCGATGTTGAGGGGACAAACACAGACACACACACATATATATGTATACGACAGGCTTCTTTCAGTTTCTGTCTATGAAATCCACTCGCAAGGCTTTGTTTGGTCAGAGGTTATAGTAGAAAACACTTGCCCAAGGTGCCACACAGTGGGACTGAACCCGGAACCATGTGGTTGTTAAGCAAGCTACTTACCACACAGCCACTCCTGCATCTATATATACACCTTTGAGAAGCATGGTTATGTGGTTTTCATCTGAGGGAGAACATCTTCATAAACATATTGAGTTAAAAACATAATATATACCAAGGTAAGATGAAAATCCTCCTGGCAATAATTCACAAGAATGCCAAATGCATTTCTGCCTTCCTGAGCTTTGTTAATGATGGGACAATTTACATCTCGTTTTTGTAATATATATTATTAACATATATTTATGAAGGGATGGATGAAAACCACAGCAACATGGTTGTTAATGCATTGGGTGTGATACATGGATGGCTATTTTAATTTAATGCTCTTTTCAATTGCATATATTGAGTCCTCAGCAGGTGGCTTTCAAAGTTAATACCAGCTAGGTATAGGACCAGTTCAATAAACCCAAACCCTTTACAGATGGGGTCCTCTTCGACAGAAAGGATTAAGAGGCAAAAAATGGAGAGAGAATGAAAAAAAACAGAAATAATGTTCTGAGTTCAACAATATATATATATATATATATATATATATAATATATATATATATATATAATTGTATTATGCTAGACCACTGGTGTGAAATTGATGTTAATTAAATCAATATCTAATTTCTCACCTGCAATTTAAATTTATATGTATATATATATATATATATATATATATATATATATATATATATATATATAAAATCCCCAAAAGAACAAACAGCAAAACAACAACGCAAGGACATGGTACATGTAAAATAGTAGCGGATGCTCGGGGAAAGAAAGAAAGATGGTTTAACGTTTCAAGCAGATGCTCTTCTTCGGAAACAGAGGAAAGTTTGATAGAAGAGAAGACAGAGGAAGAAAACTGCCAATGATTCACATGTGGTTATATATATATATATATATATATATATATATATATATATATATATATGTTTGTTTTTATGTCAAGCTATATATCCTTTCAGTTGTAGGTAAAAGGGTCTGAAATTTTGTTAGTTGATTACATTGGCCCCCAGTACTCAACTGGTATTTATTTCATTGGTCCCAAAAGGATGAAAGGCAAAATCAAGCAAGGAACAAAAGCAAAATTGAACTCAGAATCTAAAACCAGGCCAAACGCTTAGCAGCATTTTGCCTGGCGTGCAAACCGATTCTGGCAGATTGCTGTGAAGGTCAAATTATATCTAAAAAAAAGGCAAACAAACAAAAAAAGCTAACATTAAACAGACAGCCTTCTCAATACATTTCAGTAGAGTAGAATCACTGTTGATCTTGCTCCCCAATCTCATGGTTCTGGGTTCAGTCCCACTTCATGGCACCTTGGACAAGTGTCTTCTACTACAGCGTTGGGCCAACCAGAGCCTTGTGTGTGAATCTGATGGACAGAAACTGAAAGAAGCTTTTCTGTGTGTCTTTGTTTTTGCTTACAACTGGTGTTGGTTTATTTACTTCCCCATCACTTAACAATTCAACAAATGTGACAGATAAAATGAGTACTAGGTTTTATAAAATGCTGGGGGTTGATTCATTTCATTAAAATTTTTTAAGTCCCTGCTCCAGGATGGTCGCAGTCTGAAATAAGTAAAAGAGGGAAAAATAGATGTAAAAATGTTGTGCTTTGTGTTATTTTAAGCTTTTATTTTTTGATTTTATTTTTCTAAATATTTATTTATTTCAGGATTACGTAAAGCCAAGAAATATGACTGGAAGGATAGTAACATGGCCCTTGTTGGCAGCGATTTAGACAGATCTGTGAAAAGTAGGTATATTTTGTCTGAGGTAGAATAAATGAAATCTCTTTTTTAATAATATTCCTTTTTTGGATTTGGTTTGCAAGATTCTTTATAGGAGTTTGTGTATTGAAGCACGTTCTGTTGTGTCTGGGGAGAGTCATTTTGTTTTTGTGCCTTATTATGTAACACCCTCACTGGTAATAATTTCCACTTTTTTTCTTATTTTTATTGTCCTAAAATTTTCGTTAAGAAAAAAACGTGGAAATTTTACCGGTGAGTGTGTTACATAATAAGGCACAAAAATAATGACTCTCCCCAGATACAACAGAATATTTAATAATAATCAAAGTGTTTATAATGATTGTACATTTATTAATAATAATTGAATCCTGATCCTCGTTTAACACCCTTTTTTCATGCTGGCATGGGTTGGACAGGAGCTGGCCCAGACTGTTTTGGCATGGTTTCTACAGCTGGATGCCCTTGCTAATGCCAACCATTTTACAAAGTGTACTGGGTGCATTTACGTGGCACTGGCACAGTGCTTTTTTATATGGAACCAGCAGCCACGTGCCCACAAGATTAAGAATGCCCATCAGAAAAGGGATTCAGGGGACATGCCTGTATACGAGAACAACCACGGTTTTACTTAGCTTGACATGTCTTCAGGTGACAGGAAAGACATCATCATCATCGTTTAACGTCCGTTTTCCATGCTAGCATGGGTTGGACGGTTCGACTGGAGTCTGGGAAGCCAGGAGGCTGCACCAGGCTCCAGTCTGATCTGGCAGTGTTTCTACAGCTGGATGCCCTTCCATGAGTGTAGTGGGTGCTTTTTACATGCCACTGGCACAGGAGCCAGAGGAGGCTGGCAAACGGCCACGATCGATTGGTGCTTTTACGTGTCACCAACACGGACGCCATCTGACCATAAAATATCTGCTTCAATAAACTTTGTGTCGATGCCCTGTTTTTTCCCCACTTTTCTTGCATGGCTCGGACAATACTTGTTGAAGCAGATTTTCTTTGTCCAGATTTGCTTTCCTTTCACCGATTATCACTTGGTTCCAAGTCAGATTATTCTTATCATGGCTGATCATCTTTTCTCAGAAGATTGAAAATGAACAACACTGCTTGTGATCACATTTGACTATTTTATGATGTCAAAGACACACGCACACACTTGTGTGTGTGCCCAATGTGCCATGTAGTGGGACTGAACCTGGAACCACATAGTTAGAAAGCAAGCTTCTCCACCACACTGCCATATTTGTGCCTATAGTAATTGATCATGATCTATTAATGGAATTTGAACAACTAATTAACTAAAATGATACTTTGATTAGGTTCCAATTGTTCAGGTAACTTCAAGTTAAAATGTAAGCTTTGTGACAAATTAGTTTTTTCTGTTTCCATGGTGATTGGATTTTTATTTCTTTAATAGAGGATGCAGCTTCCAAAGAACCCATGTGGCATGGCACAGGGGAAGGACCCGGTTTAAAAGTCTGGCGCATTGAGGTAGGGACCTTTTCTTTGTGGTGACAGCTTTTAAACTTTATTTAGACATTGTTATTTTATTTTTATTGTGTATTTTGGTCTGTTGATAAATTCATTGCTAATTCATATATGAGGTATAAGGTTTCAATTTCACTTCAGGGAAGGGCAGTATATTCTCAGCAAGGGGTTCTGCTGCACAAACCACATATCTAACTTTATGCAAACGGTTAAAGTTATCTTGGAATCAGTCAACAAGATTTTTGTCATTCACTCAGTAGCAGTTGTTTATTTAAACCTTTATATGGTTTGGTGGAGGTGCAACAGCCCAGTGGTTAGGGCAGCAGACTTGCAGTCGTAGGATCGCAGTTTCAATTCCCAGACCGGGTGTTGTGAGTGTTTATTAAGTGAAAACAATTAAAGCTCCATGAGGCTCCGGCAGGGGGTGGAGCGAACCCTGCTGTACTCTTTCACCACAACTTTCTCTAATTCTTTCTTCCTGTTTCTGTTGTACTTGTATTTCAAAGGGGTCAGCCTTGTCACACTCTGTGTCATGCTGAATCTCCCCAAGAACTATGTTAAGGGTACACATGTCTGTGGACTGCTCAGCCACTTGCATGTTAATTTCCCAAGCAGGCTGATCCGTTGATCGGATCAACTGGAACCCTCGTCATCGTAACTGATGGAGTGCCACAATATGGCTTGGCTGTGGCACCTCCACACTTATAGTTTACATCTCCAGCCTGAAACCCCCATTTTGTCAATAATATTGTTCTGATGCAGTTCTTTTTCAACCGGGGTCCATATGGCCCTTTGGGTGTGGGTCCATTGAAGATTTCATTCTTAGAATTTATCTGCAATAAACTGGTGCCACTTCTGCAATGCACAAAATATTTTCACAGATTTGTTTCTCCAGTTCCTAATAATATTAAAAAAATAAGATTTTTTTAAAACCTCAAATGGCTAAGGGGTTCCATTTGGATAAAACGGGAATCAAAGGGATTCATAGATAGGAAAAATGGTGAGACCCACTGATCAGCTTGAAGCTGTCCAGAGATGTGCAACCAAATATTTCCTGCCAGTCTTTGACCATATCTTTGACTGTCTTGCTGCTCTGGTCATCGACACTCTAAAGCTTCCATGTCTACCAACCATCATGACAGGAGCCCATGAAATCTACTCTTTTACTTGTTTCAGTCATTTGACTGCGGCCATGCTGGAGCACCATCTTTAGTCGAACAAATTGACCCCAGGACTTACCTTTCCAACAGCATCTTTGGTCACCTTTTTCAATTCAAAGTGTCAAACACTCAACATCATCATCATCATCGTTTAACGTCTGTTCTCCATGCTAGCATGGGTTGGATGGTTCGATCGGGGTCTGGGAAGCCAGAAGGCTGCACCAGGCTTTAGTCTGATCTGGCAGTGTTTCTACAGCTGGATGCTCTTCCTAACACTAACCACTCCGTGAGTGTAGTGGGTGCTTTTTACGTGCCACCGGCACAGGTGCCAGGGGAGTCTGGCAGCGGCCACGATCGGTTGGTGCATTTTACGTGCCACTGGCACAGGTATCACACTCTTATAAAATAAATAAAAACAAAAACCGTGCAGTGTCCATGACTTTGAGAAACACTTTTCACCCACAGATTCATTGAAGCATGGCATAAAGTCCTTTGGTCAGTTATGTCAGGACACTGCATCCTTCAAAAATTCATCGATGCACATATCGTCAGCCACTGAGGGACATGCTCAACTGGTGAAGGTCAAACAACTGACAAGCAAATCTGTGGTATTGAGCAGAATATTTGCTGTAGCCCATCTTTTATACCAAAACAAAACAATGTACATGATAACACTTCCAATCAGTTAAGATCAGAAGCCACGAGAGCCACTGCCTGGAACTGCATCAGGGCATTTATTTTTATTATTATTATTATATAAGGTGGCAAATTGGCAAATTCGTTAGCATGATGGGCAAAATGCTGAGTGGAATTTCATTGGTCTTTGTTTTGAGTTCAAATTCTGCTGAGGTTGATTTTGTCTTTCATCTCTTTAGTGTCGACAAAATAACGACCAGTCAGACTCTGGGAATAATATAATCAATTCATCACCCACCCACCCCTACACACACACACACATCCGAAATTGCTGGCCTTGTGCCAACATTTGAAACCAGTATTAATGTGGCAATTAACACTTGTTACGTGCCACCAGCACAGGTGCCAGGGGAGGCTGGCATTGGCCATGTTCAGATGGTGCTTTTTACGTTCCACCAGCACAGGTATCACAACTACAATTTCCATTTGATTTTTTGATGTTGATGTACTTGACTCAATAGGTCTCCTCAAGCACAGCAGGTCACCCTACGATCCAAGGTAAGCACAGCAGGTCGTTCTGCAATCCAAGGTACTTTGGATGGGCTGGGGCTATGCGAAACTGGTGCAGGAAGCAGCCATGAACTCACATTATTTGTAGGGTCTTAAATTTTTCTCAGACTCTTGTTCAACATGCGTGCAGTGCAACCGAGCGTGAAGCCATGTGTTTGGGGAAGTGGACTACTTAATCATATGACCATGTCCGAATCTAAAATAAAAAAAATCCTCAACATTTACAATTCTTTTATTTCTCTCCAGTGAATATGAAAAGAAAACAAAAGAAAAGAAAGGAATCTGTGCAAAATACGACTTTTTAGTGGTTTTTAAGTGTATTTCTTTCAAATGGGGAAAAAAGTAATTTGTTAACATTTGCCATTATGTAGGTTTTGTGATGAAATCGGTCGAGTGCCTAATTGCCCTCCATGCTCACAGTTTTTATTCTTTTTTGAGACGAAATATTTTTTTGTTTTTCAACCAAAAGTCATTCAATGTCTTATTTAAGTGTTGTGTTTGTTCTATTTATTTATTATTATTTGAAGAAATTCGAAGTGAAGGAATGGCCTGAAAAAGACTATGGCAAGTTTTACAGAGGAGACAGCTACATTGTCTTACATGTAAGTTATGCGGCTTTTTCTTCATTTCCTTTTGTTTTGTTTTTTTTAGTTAATTTACTCCTCAGCTTTCTCTATTTTTGGTATAAAATATTAAGATTAATGAATTAACCTCACAGAATTAGATCCATGTGCAGATAATATTTCTCTAATGCAATAAACTAGAAGTTTATATCTAAGATGGAATAATCGCCAAATGGAATTTCTCAAACCAGCAAATGTCATAATATTTAGTTAACCTTTTCATACCAACCTGTCTGAGATTATCCTTGGTTCTAAGACACAAATTCCCTATTTTAAAGAGATCTCAATTAAAACCATCAAAATTTCATTATTTCCTCTGAATATCAACTTCATAAACAACGAAATTATTTTACTGAATTTTCCATTATTTTCCAAATCAGTTGCAACAAAGGTGGGGAATTTCAGCAGAAATATGGTAACTAAAGGATTAAACAGAAACATTTATAAACTCAAACTGTTTTGGCACCAATTAAATCTGCTTTTTGGTATTCTTGACAAATATATTTTCTTTGCTGAGTCCATAAAGAGCAGAGAGCCACAACTATTTCCTGCCAGCCAATGCCATCTTGAGCTGCCTCCTACAGAGGCTGATTGCTTTTGCTTCATCCTCCATGCATCCTTTTCAGAAATAATTGTATTCTATGAATCTTTCTTAAAAATACTATTACTTACGTGAGTTTTCATTCTGATCATCATCATCGTTTAACATCCATTTTCCATGCTGGCATGGGTTGGACGGTTTGACTGTAGTCTGGAGAGCCAGTGGCTACACTAGGCTCCAATCTGATCTGGTAATGTTTCTACAACTTGATGCCCTTCCTAACGCCAACCACTGTGAGAGTGTAGTGGATGCTTTCTACGTGCCACCGGCATGGGGGCCAGTCAGGGAACACTGACATCAACCATGTTAGGATGATGCATTTTACATGCCACCAGAATGGTTAGTAGGCACTGGCCACAGCTACGATTTTGGTTTTACTTGACTCAGCAGGTCTTCTCAAGCATATCATGTTATCCGACGCATCAAGGGTACTTTTAAATGGGCCGGACATGCAACACTGGCATTGGCCATGGTTGCGATCTCACTTTAGTTGCTGGGTCTTCTCAATCACTGCACATCTCATAAGGTCTCAGTCTCTCATTGCCTCTGTGAGGCCCAATGTTCGAAGGTCATGCTTCACCACCTCATCCCATCTCTTCCTGGGTCTACCTCTTCCACAGGTTCCTTCCGCAGTTAGGGAGTGGCACTTCCTCACACAGCTGTCCCCATCCATATGTAACACTTGACCATACCAGTGCAGTCGTCTCTCTTGCACACCACATCTGATGCTTCTTATGTCCAACTTTTCTCTCAGAGTGCTCACATTCCATCATGTAGGCACTCTGACAAAACCCATCCAGTGGAGCATACTGGCTTCATTTCTTTCAAGCCTATGCATGTCCTCAGCATTCACGGCCCATGTTTCACTGCCATGTAGCATGGCAGTTGGCACACATGCATCGTACAATCTCCCTTTCACTCTGAGCAAGAGGCCTTTGTCACCAGTAGAGGTAGAAGCTTTCTAAACTTTTCCCAGGCTATTCGTATTCTAGCTGCTACACTCTCAGAGCAACCACTCCCACTACAGACTTGGTTACCTAGGTAACAGAAGCTGTCAACTACTTCTAGTTTCTCCCCCTGGCATGTGATGGAATCTGTTTGTACATCTTCAGTGTTTATTGCCCCTGTGCATCTGCCACACACAAAAATTATCTTCCCCGTTAACCTTCCTTTGATATTGTTGCACCTTTTATGTGCCCATAGCTTACACTGGGTACATCGTATGGCGTTTCTACTCACGCCTTTACTACAGATTGAGCAGGGCCATCTACCTGAAGGGGTTTGTGATTTGTCAGCCTTTCTACTTCTTAAAACTTTGGTTTTTGCTTGGTTAACCCTAAAGGCCTTCGATTCTAGACCTTACTTCCACACTCTAAACCTTGTCTCTAGTTCTAGCAGTGACTCAGCTATTAGAGCAAGGTCATTGGCATAGAGGAGCTCCCAGGAGCCGCCTGTCTTGAATTCCTCTGTTATTGCCTGGAGGACTATAATGAATAAGAAGGGCCTGGGGACTGATCCTTAGGAAACCCCTACCCATACTCGGAATTCTTCACTGTACTCGTTGCCAACCCTCACCTTACTGACAGCATCCCTGTACATGGCTTGCACAGCTCTCACTAACCATTCATCTATCCCTAGTTTCCTCATTGACCACCAGATAAGGGATCAGGGGACCTTGTCAAAGGCTTTCTCCATGTCAGCAAAAGCCAGGTACAAAGGTTTATCTTTGGCTAGGTATTTCTCCTGCAGCTGTCTTACCAGGAATATAGCATCAGTGGTGCTTCTCCCTGACACATTTCATCTAGGCTAACTGCATTTCATCTAAACTGACTCTCTCCCTAATTAGTTGGGCTATGACCCTCTCTCTGACTTTCATCACGTGATCTAATAATTTGATACCCCTGTAGTTATTTCTATCTAAAGCATCACCTTCACCCTTGTAGCAGTTGACTATGGTGCTGCTACACCAGTCATTGGCTATGACCCCTTCATGAACTCCCTGATTTATGATGCGGGTGACAAAACCATAACCCTCACCGCCTGATATTTTAAGCATCTCAGTGGTGGTTCCTGATGGGCCAGGTGCTTTCCCTGTCTTCATATCCTTAATTGCTCTATCTACCAGGGTACTGTCGATTTGGGTAGTTGATCCCTCAACTGGATCAACCTTCTGCAGACTCTCCTCCTCCCATTCGTTCTTCACCTCAGGCAGTCTTTCATAATGGCATCTCCAAGCCTCTTTCTTTTCAGAATTATCAAATGCAAGGGCACCATCATCCATGTGGACACATTTCTCTCCTATGACATTACAGTTTTCTCTCACACACTGTCTTGCAATCCGAAATACTTCAGTTCTTCGGTCTTCACCTTGCTGAACATTGGCAAACTTCTTTTCTGCTACTCCCTTGGCTAGATACACCTATCCCCTAGCTTCCATTTTGGCTGTCTGGTACAGTCTCCTGCTACCCTCCACTCTTCCAGGCCTGTTTCTTTACTCTAGTGGCCCTATCTACAGTATTGTTCCACCACCATGCTACCCTATGTCTGGAAGGGACTTTGCACCAGCCACAGATTTGGTCTGTGGCACTCAGCAAGCTGTCTCACAGGAATTCCCAGCTGCCTTCTATGTCACAGGACTGTAGCTCCTCTTCCCTATCATCAAATTTCACGGTAAGGGTATCCCTACATCTCTGACCCTGCGAAGGGTTCTTAAGCTTCCAAGTCCTTCTTTTCCAGATTGGTCTGCTTTTTGGCATCCTTCTGGCCTTCAGTCTAAAGTCACTAATGACCAGTCGTTGCTAGGAGTGGGGGGGAGGAGCATTCTTCCCCAGGAAGAGTCTTTGTATTTAAGAGCAACCATGCATCCTGCTGTCTGGTGAGGATGAAATCAATCTGGCCAGCAGAATCACCTGATTGATTGGTTATCAGGTGGCTGGTCAGCTTCCTGAAGTTGGTGTTGCAGATCAATAGTTTATTTGCATTGCAGAACTCCCTCTTCATTTCTGGTACCAACTCCATGGCCCCCATGTACACCTTGGAAGATACCAGGTTGCTGTCCAACATGTCCGTTTAAAATCTCCAGCCACAAAGATGAGATCATTGTCACCCGTCCTTGAGGTATCCTACAGAAGAATATCATAAAAGTGATCCTTCTGTTCATTTGGTAGGCCCGCTTGTGGGGTGTAGGCAGATATAATTGTAGCTATACTATTCTGCAAGACTAGCCTGAGTTTAAGTACTCTATTGCACACCCTTGCTACCTCTATGACCTTATCCACCCATTTCGTTTCTGATGTTTAGATCTCTCTTCATATCTCCAGCATAAAATGAATGATTTTCTTGTTTAACCTTTTTTTGTTACCATTTTCCTCATTCAGTTAATTTGGAAAATCATGAAGAATTTGTCATTAAACTGATATTTAGAGCCTAGATTAACATGTTTTGATGGAAGATTTTCATTTAATTGCCGTACTTAATGGATTATAAGATGTGTCTATAAATCCCCCCTTCATGTCCTTTATGCAAAGTTGGACGTCCTTTAAGTTAAGATTACATTGTTTAGTGTGCCAAGAGCTTTGTTTTCCTGAATATTCTCTGCTAAAACTGGGAGATGTCTAATATGTCGCCCATGCATCTCTTCTGTCGTCAAATACTAATTTTAAAACAAAACATTTGTATCACAGAAACAAATGTACGTTTAGTCTCAAAAGGGTTAACAACAAAATTCTTTGAAGATAGGAATTCCGAGCTTCTCTCTTTATTACACATGTTTTCAGTTGAATTTTTTACCAGTTTCTTGGGGTTTTTTTTCTATTTTATAAAGATTATTTTTGCTTTCTTAATAATTTAACTATTGATATATGAGCAGAACAGTTGGTTGAAGTATTTCAGCCACAATAAATATCTCCACACATCATCTTCAGTAGATTTCCTTTTCATTTTAATAATTTTTACAGCCTCCATAGTAATTGAAATCTAGACATATTGTTAATTATATTTCAGTCAAAATAGTTCGTTTTCATTGTTTCTTAAAAATTTCAATAAAGTTTCAATGATTTTTAATTTTGGATTTTTTTTCCTCTTAAATTCTATTTTGTCAGAGTTACTTAAAGGAAAATAAACTCCTCCATGATGTTCATTTCTGGATTGGCGAAGACAGTACTCAGGTTAGTATATTTAAAAGTAAAAGACAAGATTAATTTTGAGAATTATTATTAAACATTTCAGGTGACAAACTAATGGTTTGGTAGTGAGAATTCTTAGAACATTGGACTCACAGTGACTCGATATGACACAGTGACTCGATGTGACACAGTGACTCGATGTGACACAGTGACTCGATGTGACGCAGTGACTCGATGTGACGCAGTGACTCGATGTGACGCAGTGACTCGATGTGACGCAGTGACTCGATGTGACGCAGTGACTCGATGTGACGCAGTGACTCGATGTGACGCAGTGACTCGATGTGACGCAGTAACTCGATGTGAAGCAGTGACTCGATGTGACACAGCTTGCCCCTGGTAAATGGAATCTTGTCTACATTGATTAGTGTTCAAGAATTTGACAAATCCGTCTAATCTACATCTCTCAAACACACACTCACAGACCATATTTGGCTATGGTACAAGTTACCCCATATTACCTTATATGGTAAATGGAAGTCTATCCCAGCTGGTGTCTAAAAAATTGGGATAAACACTGAGGAGAAAGTTTTCTTTTAAGTTCTGTAAAATCTGTTTAAAATTTTAAAAAGATCAGAGTTTGATTTTATTTTTCTGCTGAAGTATTTTCTTATTGCAATGGGGAAAAGAAATTGCAGTTTAACCTTAATCCAGTTAAAAGAAAAAATCAATGTTTAAAGAATTTGTGGGAAAAAATATTAGTAAAAATAAATGTTATTCATCACCACCACCATCATCATCATTTAACATTCATTGTCCATGCTGGCATGAGTTGGAAGGTTTGACCAGGGCTGGCAAGGCTGGAAGGCTGCACCAGACTCCTGTCTGATTTGGTATGGTTTCTATGGCTGGATGCCCTTCCTAATGCCAACCACTCCAAGAGTGTCATGGGTGTTTTTACATGTCTCCAGCATGGGTACTAATTGCGTGACCCCAGTATCTGCCACAACTACGGTTTCACTTGGCTTCAGGGGTCTTCCTTCTCAAGCGCAGCATATTGCCAAAGGTCTCGGTCATTTGTCGTTTCTTCTGTGAGGCCCAACACTCAAAAGGTGCTTCTTATGTACCACTGGCACAGGTGCTCTTCAAAAAGATTTTAGTTAATGTTTTATAAGTTTATCTGACAGTCTTTATTGGATCATCTCCTCTTATACATGCGACATATGAAATTTTAAGCTAACTTTATATGCTTAAATTTTCTTTGTTCCATGTGTGCCCCATGAATTATCATCTGTTTAGCAAACATCAACATGCATCAACAAATAATGTGGTTGATATAAAACAAAATTCAGTTGTTTTGATTCCTTGATCCAGCATAGCTTTGACTGATGAGACACTCAATGAGGGTGAAACACTGCAGTGTCTTAAAGTCTCCTTGCAGTGATGAATCGTGTGTGCTATGAACACATTCCATCTGATGAGACGGGGTTTCCTCTGACAACAAGCAAACAACTGCTGTCAGCATTATTCGTAGTTGAATCTGCTTCAAAATATTTTGGGCCTGAATCCAAAAATTACTTCAAATTCAAATCTAAACATTGTTGTGGTAAAGTCCTAAGTCGGTTCTAGTCAGAGGCAGAAGATCAAAGACGTTCTAGCCATGACCATCCTCTCTAATTTCTTTTTTTATTCCAGTATAGTGTATCTCAAAGTACATCCAATTTTCTTATTAAAAATCAAATGGAAATTGTGGTTAAGACACCTGTGCCCGTGACGTGTAAAAAGCACCATCTGAACGTGGAACATGCCAGCAACGCCTGACTGGCGTCCGTGTTGGTGACATGTAAAAAGCACCAACCGATCATGGCCATTTGCCAGCCTCCTCTGGCACCTGTGCCAGTGGCACATAAAAAGCACCCACCACACTCATGGAGTGGTTGGCATTAGGAAGGGCATCCAGCTGTAAAAACACTGCCAGATCAGACTGGAGCCTGGTGCAGCCTCCTGGCTTCTCAGACCCCAGTCGAACCGTCCAACCCATGCTAGCATGGAGAACAGATGTCAAACGATGATGATGATGAAGGTTGAGTGTAGTTGGAAATTTGACTGCTATTTCTTGCAAGTTAAGTGATCACATAGAGGAACCTATAAAATCTTAATGTGTTTTTGTGAAAGGATTTTTAGCTGTTGCTTTTATTCATTTCAGTTGTTTATAGTCGAAATGAAACATTTCAGTGATTGGATTATATTTCTCTTTCAGTTTAACTTCTGAAAGGAAGGTATTAAGCGATTCCAAGATAGTCTTTAAAAAGTAACAAAACCCAGTCAGAGATACTTTGTGTGTGTCTAGAAGATTTCAGGACCCAGTGAACTGCTTCTCTTTCTAAAATCCGTTATTGGGTTCCAGAGGAAATTCAAAACTGCTCTTACTAATCTAGGCAACATGTTTAATCTTTTATGTACTAGTTTTCAGTTACTATCAATGTTTGATACAAGTCTTAAGACTTTGTTTAACCCCAGGCTATAATAGAAAACCCTCACTGAAGGTGCTCTGCAGGGTAACTGAACCTCAAATCATATGGTTACAAACACAAACGCTTGGCTGTCTGGTTAATCAGAGGACACTTTGGCCGATGCTAACCAAAACCTTGTGAGTGCATTTGGCAGACGGAAACTGGAAAGAAAGCTTCTGTTGTTGTTGTATGTGATTGTTGTTGTTGTATAAGTGGTGTAATTCATGTGGAATCTCACCTTGCTTGGATACAGGTGAGGATTAGTGATGGGAAGGAGGACATCTGGCCGTAGAAAGATCTCCCTGACCAATGCAAGCATAGGAAAGGGAGATGCTATGACAATAATGTATATTCTTTTGCTGTTCAGGATGAATATGCCACTGCAGCCTACAAAACCGTTGAATTAGATACATACCTGGATGACATACCTGTACAACATAGAGAGTGTGATAAACATGAATCAGATCTTTTCAGGAGTTATTTCTCTAAAATTGAGTGAGTATAAAAATAGAACTATTTTCTTTACTATTTAGAAAGGAAAAAAAGACTATGTAAAAGATTAAATGAGGGGAAAATGGCAAACTTTTCTTGATGACCTTTTCTTGTGATGTTAAAACCGTGTCTGAGAGTGAATTTATGAGGTTATTTTCAAGAAGAATAAATGAAACTTCAAAGTGTTGGTAAATAAAAAATTTAGAGAATTAATGTGTAAGGATCAAAGAATAAATCCATGGTAACTAAGAGCTTAAAAATTAGAAGTCATTAGATTCGAACATGTAATTACATTGCAGTAATTCGGCAGGGAGTGATTTGCATATATTTACATAATCAGCTAAAATGATCTTTAAAAGCAACAATATTGAACAGAACAAGCAGAAATATACAATTTCAAATAGTGTATATTTTCTGTTGAACAGCTGTTTCATTAAGATACCATCAGTTGAATAATTACATAATTAGTGTCACCTTGGCTGGCTTCTGTGCTGGTGGCACATAAAAAAAAAGCACCATCCGAACGTGGCCATTGCCAGCCTCACCTGGCCCCTGTGCTGGTGGCACTTAAAAAGCACCCACTACACTCACGGAGTGGTTGGCGTTAGGAAGGGCATCCAGCTGTAGAAACATTGCCAGATCAAACTGGAGCCTGGTGCAGCCTCCTGGCTTCCCACACCCCAGTCGAACTGTCCAACCCATGCTACCATGGAAAACAAATGTTAAACAATGATGATGAACTTTAATTAATTCAAATTTATTTTTGTCGCTTTGGGACCGTGACCTGTTCCTCGGTCTCAAAGCAAAGAAAATATTTTGGCAAATTAAATTCAAATTTATTTTAAAATGTATTTCCCCAAATCATCAATTAATTTGATTTAAATCTATTGTGTATCACAATTATATAATTCTACATTGGACGGAGTTTATCTAAATGAATTCAAAGTTGAGTACAATTAAAATATGAATCCTGTTCAATCTATGCTCTTCAGCTTTTCATAATAAATATAGGGCTAAATATTCTTTTTGTAATTCCTAGATTTCACTTCTGATGACATCTTAAGAATTAGATGTTAGTTAACAAGAGTTCAATTAAAATCATTTAATATAAATAAACTTGTAGCAAAGAATTTTCTAGATTTGCATACAACTCTTTTGCTTCTGTCATCTTAAGGCGGTGAGCTGGCAGAAATGTTAGCACGCCGGGCAAAATGTTTAGCAGTGTTTCATGTTTTTACATTCTGAGTTCAAATTCTGCCAAGATCGACTTTGCCTTTCATCTTTTTGGGGTCGATAAATTAAGTATCAGTTGCATACTGAGGTCAATGTAATCGACTGCCCGCCCCCCCCCCTACTCCCCAAAAATTTGGGGCCTTGTAGAGTAGAAAAGAATATTCTAGCATCTTTTAAAATGGAGACAGTATACTTTGAGGTTTTAACAAGTATACTTTGAGGTTTTAACAAGTATACTTTGAGGTTTTAACAAGTATACTTTGAGGTTTTAACAATGTCTCATATTAATGATGTTAATTGACAAAAATTCAATTAAAATAATTAGATAAACTTAGTGTTCCTTTTCATTCTTTGAAGCATAAGTTTCTTTATACAGTTCTTCACATTTCTATTTAACTCCAGCAGGTCTGTAGGGCTTAGGGTTAGTAGAAAGCAGACAAAGGGACGCTCCAGTATGGTCTCCACATTCACAGATGGCTGGACTGGTCTTGTAGGCCTCACCAGTCTTTAAGTCGCTATAAGAGATCCTAGGCAAGGCCTTCCCTCTTGAGATTAAGATTTAAAAAAATTTTTTTATTTCTCTCATTTTTTGTTAAAGCTTAATTAAAACTTTTTAAAAAAAATTATTTCTTTAGGGTGTTGAGAGGTGGCGTAGCCAGCGGATTTAATCCTGTGAAGCCGGATGAATACAAACCACGTCTCTTGTTTTACACTGAAAGTGGTAAGAAAGTCTCAGTGAAAGAGGTAAATACGCTAACATAAATCTTTTAATATTTGCAGTTGGGCATCGATGGTGAAGGTAAAAGTTTGGCGTTAAAGCTCAATCTAAATATCGTTGAGAATCTGAAATTAAAGAAACGACAAAGGAATAGGAGATTATGCAATGACCTTCATTAGCTTACAGCTGTTTCTGCAACAAGCTGCAGTGCACCCAGAGCTGATGCATGTGCATCATTTTATAGTTTCTTCAGAGTTTCAAAAATGAAGGAAAGCATTTACATATGTGGAAAAGATCATTGTTGAAAAATATAAAAAATACATAAGATATGTTGGTGTGTGGTATTTGAAGGGAAAAAGCTGCTCTGAGTGATGAGAATGAGTGATGATGAATGAGTGATGAATGAAGTGGTAAGACTTGATGAGATTAGTGATTTTTGAAGATTCTGGGTGGATGCTAGATTGACAATTAAGAGGCAAGGATTATAACTAAATATTTAAATAGAGGGCAATGCAAAAGGTGGGTCTACAGTTATGAAGAGAAGAAAACCCCTTACAATAAAAGTTCTGATCATTGTTATGACAAATGTATTATTATGATTAATGACACTGAAAATATCAGAAATGAGGCTAACTAATTAAATGTGCTAATGACTCTAATTAATTAAGTCTTATAACATACCTCCTTTTGCACTCCACTGTAAACACACACACACACACACACACACACACACACGTATTGATAACATGTACACATAGAAAGAAAACATGTACGAGTGTGTGTGTGTGTGTATATATACACACACACACACACACACACACACAATATATTTATAATGTTTTGTTGTGTTGGGAGAGTCACTATGCCAATATCACATGCACTGGTTCAATTCTACTCCTTTCATCATCATCATCATCGTCGTTTAACGTCCGTTCTCCATGCTAGCATGGGTTGGACGGTTCGACCGGGGTTCTGGGAAGCCAGAAGGCTGCACCAGGCTCCAGTCTAATCTGGCAATGTTTCTACAGCTGGATGCCCTTCCTAACGCCAACCACTCCGTGAGTGTAGTGGGTGCTTTTTACGTGCCACCTGCACAGGTGCCAGGCGGGGCTGGCAACGGCCACGGTCAGATTGGTGTATTTTATGTGCCACCGGCACGGAAGCCAGTCGAGGCGGTGCTGGCATCGGCCACGAGTCGGATTGTTATTAGTTAATTAGGTAGGTCAATGGGGGAGGCAGGTAATTAGATAAACAGGTAGAATGGACAGACTTAGACATACAGGCATACATAAGCACAAGAACACACACACACACACACATAAAAAGACACAGGAAAACACAACTACACATACACCCATGCACATACATGTACAAGCACACGTACATACACACCACGCATACATGTGCACACACAAACATGCATGCAAACACACGCACATGCACACCTGCATAAGAACGCACCTGTACATACACAGATAGATGCAGGAATGCACACAATAACACATACATATGCATGTAGATAATTGCAGACACACCTCCATATCTTCGGATCGCCCCCCCCCCGCAGGAAAACCCCCCCACACCATAAACCTATAAATCTACAGTGGACAAAAGGCAAACACTGAACCCTGAAAGAGGTCAGCAATACCCATGCACACACACACACACACGGTCTCATGCAGGCACACATGGCCTCCGTAGCGAAGTGGGGTGAGATGGTCACTGCAAAGATTGCGAATGGAAGAAAAGAACTTTGACAAACAAAAATTTAAAAAAACAACAACGATTGATTGTTTAACCAACAAATTAAACAAACGGTCAATTAGTTGGTTAGATATTTAACCAATTGACTAATAAATAAAGAAGTGGAATTGAACCAATACATGTGATAATATTTTTGGTGGAATGACTCTGCCAAGACACAGCAAAACTTGTTCCTAATTCCAATATGTCTGAGGCAGGTTGAAACTTTCTCAAAAGTCATCCACGGGGTTTTGGGATGGCTGGAAATTTCTCTCCATAGACACATTTCTGTCAACAGAACAAGTTACTCTGCAGTGCCCCCTGCCAACCACACTGGGGGTTGGAGTGGTTGTCTTCGCTTGTATACGTTAATTGCATGTTTGAGAAGAGGGAAAGCGATGTGGGGCCATTCGTAACATCTTGGGACAAACTTAAAAATGAAAATGGCTTTTCGCTGATTTTAGTTTCAGAAAAGGATTTCTCTCTTTAACTTGCTTTCTGTAGACACAACACACTTGTTCCAGGGAAGGTAACCAATCTCTCTCACATTTAAAAGCCTTCCAGAATTAATATGTCTTGTTTCTTTAAGAATTTATTCCTAATTTCCATTTTCATATAATATCAATTTGATTTTTAAATTTCTATATAAGTTCTGCAGAGTGGTTGGTGTTGAGAAGGGCATCCAGCCATAAGACCCCTGCCAAAACAGACAAAGAAGCCTGGTGCAGGCACCTGCCTGGCCACCCTCCTGTTGAACCGTCCAACCCATGACAGCATGGAAGGAGAATGTTAAATGACGATGATGTGTCTCTTTTTCTTTCCAGGTTGCTTTCCGTAAATTGTTGAGCCAAGAAGATATCTTCTTGTTGGATATGGGGGTCAAGATTATCCAGTGGTATGGTGATGAAAGCAACCTCTTTCAACGACACAGGGTAAGAAACTGGTTTTTACTTTAACTGACCCTTTTCTTCAAACGACAAAGTGTAAGGTCCTGTTTGTACTTTAGCTGACCCTTTTCTTTAAACGACATAGAATAAGGTCCTGTTTGTACTTTAACTGACCCTTTTCTTTAAACGACATAGAGTAAGGTCCTGTTTGTACTTTAGCTGACCCTTTTCTTTAAATGACAGTGTAAGGTCCCGTTTGTACTTTAGCTGACCCTTTTCTTTAAACGACATAGAGTAAGGTCCTGTTTGTACTTTAGCTGACCCTTTTCTTTAAATGACAGTGTAAGGTCCCGTTTGTACTTTAACTGATCCTTTTCTTTAAACGACATAGATTTTAAATTCAGTTCATTTAGCTCCACAGAAAAATTGAAATCTGATTCAGTAATTTTTGTAAATATTTTGAAAGTGAGTAAAACCGTATTTTGTTCAATATTACATGGAAATATTTTGCAGAAATATAAATTTAGATATTTGCTTTCTTTTCAGGCCAATTGCTTTTGCCAAGAATTAAAAAATGACCGAGGTGGAAAGACAACATCTGAAGTTATTAACCAGGATATGGATGATGGGGTAAGAATCTCATTAATCCAATTAACACACTTATGTGATTGCTGTCTTATAGAAATAAGAACTTGCCAAAATGTTAAAATTTTTGATGTCAGTGTATACAAGATTGTGTGTGTATATATTTATATATACTCAAAATAAGCAACAAGGATATCCAAAGGTAGTGTAGTACAATCGTTTCATGCTACTTCATTTTATTAAACAATGTAAGTATTACATCAGTTTTAAAATGCAGAGCAACCTTCAGCCACATATAGAATTTTTTTTAATTAAATGGACAATGTGCATTTTTATATTTATTTCATTTGCCAACATTAAAAATGTTCATAAATGTGCATTTAATTAAAAAATTCTATATATGGCTGAAGATTGCTCGACATTTTAAAACTGATGTAATACTTACATTGTTTAATAAAATGAAGTAGCATGAAACAATTGTACTACTCTACCTTGGACATCCTTGTTGCTTATTTTGATTATAATCACCCCATTTTGAATTATATGGATAATGCCATACCAAATTCTGGTGCCTTTAACTTAAGTACCATATTCATCTGAATCTAAATTTTGCTGAAAAGATATATATATATATATATATATATATATATATATATATATACACACATACATACATATATATATGCACACACACACAAAGGTACAGATTGTATTGTAAATGGTTAATGGCTTTTAGGGTGTTTGGGAGTTTGTTTTATTATTAGTTTTATGATGTGCTCTCACTGCACTACCAAATGCAGCTTCGTGTGCCTTAGGTATGTGCTGTGGTTTACCTTGGGCATTGGTTGTGGTTTATTATTATTATTATTATTATTATTATTAAGGCAGCGAACTGGCAGAATGTTAAGCATCCTGGACAGAATGCTTATCGGCATTTCATCTATCTGCGTATCCTGGGTACAAAATCTACTGAGGTAGACTTTTATCCTTTCAGGGGGTCAATAAATTAAGGATCAATCGAACACGAGGGGATTGATGCAATCGACTAGTACCCTCCCTGCAAATTTCTGGCCCTGTGCCAAAATTTGAAACCATTATTATTAAGGGATTGAGTTGGCAGAATTGTTAGCAGGTTGGGAAAAATGCTTAGCAACATTTCTTCTGACTTCACTTTAAATTTTTTTCGGGCTGAATAGAATAAGTACCGGTCATGTACTGGAGTCAATGCAATAAACTTAACTCCAACCCCAAAGTTGCTGGCCTTGCACCTTCAGCAGGAAGGATTGTTGTTGCTGTTGTTGTTGACGATGTATTTTCATTTGTCTTTTGAAGAATTCATTCCAAAAATTAATAAACCAATGCATTGAAAAGAAACAGGCGGATGGTGATGATGATGATGATGACGATGAAGATGACGACGAGGATGATGATGATATCAACAGATTGTTTAGGTAAGCTGCACCTGTTCAGGTAACTTTGACTTTAATTAATTTTCATTTTTAAGTCACTGATATTTCTGATGATAAAACTTCAACTTTTCCCACAATGCAAAGATTCAGTTATATTAAAATGGGAGCTGGCAGAATCATTAACCAATTAAAATGTGAGCTGGCAGAATCATTAACCAATTAAAATGTGAGCTGGCAGAATCATTAACCAATTAAAATGTGAGCTGGCAGAATCATTAACCAATTAACATGTGAGCTGGCAGAATCATTAACCAATTAACATGTGAGCTGGCAGAATCATTAACCAATTAACATGTGAGCTGGCAGAATCATTAACCAATTAACATGTGAGCTGGCAGAATCATTAACCATTTAACATGTGAGCTGGCAGAATCATTAACCAATTAAAATGTGATCTGGCAGAATCATTAACCAATTAAAATGTGAGCTGGCAGAATCATTAACCAATTAACATGTGATCTGGCAGAATTATTAACCAATTAACATGTGAACTGGCAGAATCATTAACCAATTAAAATGTGATCTGGCAGAATCATTAACCAATTAAAATGTGAGCTGGCAGAATCATTAACCAATTAACATGTGATCTGGCAGGATCATTAACCATTTAACATGTGAGCTGGCAGAATCATTAACCAATTAACATGTGAGCTGGCAGAATCATTAACCAATTAACATGTGATCTGGCAGAATCATTAACCAATTAAAATGTGAGCTGGCAGAATCATTAACCAATTAAAATGGGAGCTGGCAGAGTCGTTAGCACGCTGGATGAAATGCTTAGCAGTATTTCTTCATTGCTAAGTTCTGAGTTCAAATTTCGTAGAGGTCAACTTTGAAATTCATCCTTTCATGATTGATAAATTAAGTACCAGTGATACACTAGGGTTGATGTAATTGACTACACCTTCTCCTTGACTTACAACCAGCTGCACTTATGACCACAAAAATAATAGATTTTCGGACATTGGGCCACTGCATGTCCCGTAACTATGGCAGCCCCCCCTCCCCTCACACCCGTCCCCACCTCACACCCGGGCCCCTGTCTCCTCTTACTCAGTTGCTTTCAAGCATCAGTGGGATGCGGATTTGTTACCATTGTATCCAAAATGACTGGTAAAAGGAAAATGCTTTCATGGGTTGGATGGTTTGATGTAAATGCAAAGGAAATAAGAGGGTGTTTGAGGGAGGCTGACGTGATTTGTGACTTTTAGATTTTAATTAAAACTATACAAAAAGAAACTTCACATCCAGAACTTTCAAATGAATCATAATTTTCCTCAGAAAATATTTATTTTGACATGGAAATGATAATGCAATAAGTGTATCTTTGTATGTCCAAACTGTGTTTGTCTGCGTTGCATGGCATTCTATGAGGACCAGTCAAGTTCAGGCACTGATGTAATTAACAAACACCAACACCCAACCCCCATAAGTTCAGGCCTTTTACTTATTGTAAAAAGGAGAGAGCAGCACACACCATTAAAGTGACACTAGGGTACAAATGTATGAAGCCCAATATACCCATCTGATAAGGGTACACTAGGCACATGCATCACAACCATATGTGTACAACATGGTGATCACATATCAAGATAAACAACACATGACCTTGTAGGTGGGGCCTGGTTAGAATTTCCTTCAGGTCGAGTAGCCCACTCGCTCAAAAGGTCCCAGAATAAGGTTTGTCTAAGGATGATGAATGAAACACCCAGGATTCCAGAGGTGAATTATCTAGACCTCCAAGAATCCCCCTCAACACATGGCTATGATGCTCCCCCACTATTTCTGCTCGTCATCAGAGATGCACATATCGTCAGCCACCAAGGGACATGCTCAACTGGTTTAAGGTCAAACAACTGACAAGCAAATCTGTGGTATTGAGCAGAATATTTGCTGTAAAACCCATCTTTTATACCAAGACAAAACAACACATCCAATCAGTTGAGAAGCCACTGCTTGGTGCTGCAGCTGGGCCATTATCATTAAGGTGGCCAACCAGTAAGATCAAAATAGGAGACAAAATGCTTCAAAGCATTCCTTCCAGTCTGACTTCCACCAAATTCAATTTGGCTTCCATCTTCAGTGAAATATTGATCCACAAAATAATCAACCTGACCCCCCCCTCCCCTCATAATTCCTTGTCGAAAATTGCAAACATTTAATATTGTTCTGCTCTTCACTTTCCCCTTTTTTCTGCACTTTCACAACCCTCCCCACCAACTCCTCTTCTGCCTCTCTCTCCCTCACGACCACTTCTTCCTTCAAGCATTTCTCTCACACAAGCAGTGTCGTTTGTTTTCAGTCTTTTGTGTCTGGCCATGGAGAAAAGAGCTGAACGTTGCTAACGACAACAGAATTCAGTCCCAGAAAATCGGTTTCACTGAACTTCATCTGACCTAATCCAGCGTTCTTCAATTTAAAACTAATATTTTCTGATTGTGTCCCTTAAACAGTCAACGGTCACCTGAAATTAAAAAAAGTCAAAGAAACCTTCACAACTTGACGTTTTTAGGGATATTTTCTCGGTTGAAGGCGTCTGTGGGAATTTGTAGAAAATCTATTTAAGTGATTTCCAATTTTCTTTCTGCAGGATTTCCGATGCTGAAGGCCATTTGAAGATGGAATTAGTGGAGGAGAGTGAAGGCAAACTAAGCAGATCGAATTTGTCCAGTGCAGTAAGTGAACATCTCACCTCTCTTTCTCTTATTATTTATCCTACAGCCCAGCTGGAACCTTCCCTCTGTTCGATCTTCATCCTAAAGGGGGCGCTGTGCACTGTATGCCAGACTAAACTCTTCTCTGTGTGTAAGTTAAATTTTTTGGACCACATTTATGGTCGACTATTACATGGACAGCCCCTTTTGAGGGGCTGAAATTGAATCTAGAATCCAAAGTGCCATATCAGCAGTAGGGAATCCAACCAATGACAGCAATATTGCCAATTCGATGCATCAAAACGTCCTGATAAATAACAAAACGGATAAACAAGGCAGCTCTTATAAATATTTACATTTTCTCTTTTATTTGTATCCATCAAACTTAAGAGACGAGCTGAGTGAAATCAATTTATACCTCAGAATTATGTTACCTTACCATTAGTAACCTACCTGCCTGGCCACCACTTACCGTAATATGGTGCAACTTACTCGGTGCGTTTCAAAAAAAACAGTTGCAGGATGTCATGTGCAACGTCCATAATATGGTGTAGAGTTGTTAATGTGGAGCAGGGATTCCCAAATGGTGTTCTGCAAAACCCCAGGGGTTCCATGTTTTTAAAATTAATGTCGAAGGATTTCACAACAAAAAAAAAAGTTTAAAAACCACTGATCTAGCAATTAACCAAACGTTTTTAGGCTTCTGGAAGTCATTGCCTCGCTACGAATTCCGTGCTGTTGGCTAATAGCCCCTGTTTGTGAATGACACGTATTTATTGTGCTGCAAGATGCATGCAAGCTTGCAGCATATCCTGTGCATAAATTTTAGTAAAAGTGATGCAGCACCCATCACCAGCAGACGTTTAGTGTTTGCTATTAAATGGTGTTTTACCATAAGCATTCCACCAAAAGAGCAGCCAAAAGTAAGGCAGCCACACAATTTTGTATCAGCGTTATTTCTACGTACAGGATAATCCGGTATTTTCACCCACAAATGTTATCCTATTCATGAAATAATAGGGTCGACTTTTATACAGGGTCTATGGAAAATTCTCAATTTTTCGGCAAAAAATAGGGGGTTGACTTTCACCTGAGATTCACAGATACTCGAGTATATATGGGATATATTGAATGTATTTGGTCCATACTTGTGGATGTATGCATAACTGGGAGGACAAATTTGCATAGACTCAAGGAGGTACAAGAGTATCTGTCCACACACTTGATCCATGGGTATACTGTCCTTGACTCTACCTTGGTGTCCTTGTCGTTAAAACACCTTCATTTTATTGGGTCTTGCAAATATATCATCATCATCATCATCATAACCAGCTGCTTTCCATGGCTTGGACGGTTGGACTAAAAACTGGTAAACTGAAGAGCTGCACCAGGTTCCAATCTGATCTGGCAAGGTTTCTACAGCTGGATGCCCCTCCGAAACCACCCCAAAGCTGCCTTTTTCATGCCACCAGCATGGGTGTCAGATATGAAACACTGGCATTGGCCACAATTACGACCTCACTTGGCTTGACAGATCTTCTCAAGCACAGAATATTGCCAAAAGTCTAAAAATGTCAAGATGTTGAGGACCGTCACAAGATTAATGACTGACTTTGCAGGTGAAAACACATTTGATGTAATATATAAACCCACACACACTAAAGTCAGTTGGGTCCTCCCCCTCCTATTTCTATACGTATCTACCCTCTTGCTTTGATGCGAGTCTGAGGAAGGGCCTCACCAATGCCCCAAATATGTAATTTCGCAATATCCTGCCACTTATATCATTCGAACCTCCTCAAGGTTCTGCCCTGGCACTTGCTACCATCTATATCTCTCTCTGCCTTCACTCATCCTATTTATATTCTGATCCCCACCCCTTGTGAATATGCCCATCATTTTGCCACCATTTCTATCCTGCTGTCTCATCCACACACACACTCTCTCTCTCTCTCTCTCTCTCTCCTCCTGCTCTTCCCTCAGGTTGGGGAACCATGCATCTCCTTTGCAGCAGAACACCTGTTTCTCTCCTCGTTCCTGATCTCTCTCTCTCTCTCTCTCTAGCCAGGTAACCTTGTACTTCCTCTACAGCAAAGTCTCTCTACCTCACTATCACTTCCTCTCCTCTTGAAAGTTTGTTTTTTTATTTTTTTCTGCCTGTGCCACATAAAAAGCACTCAGCCCACTCTGCTGAGTGGTTGGTGTCAGGAAGGGCATCCAGCTGTAAAGATCCTGCCAAGGCAATTACAGAAGCCTGGCCAGTTCTTCTTCAACTGTCTCAGCCATGCCAGCATGGAAGGCAGATGTGAAATGATGAGAAGAATGCAAAAGAAATATGTAAACTGGTTTTATTAAATGAAATAAACCTTAAAGCTGGGACGATTTCTGTTCTCGTATTGTGGATTCCCGTTTGTACTTGAAGACAAAGATTTGCACAAGTCTCAGCTCGAACTGCAAGTTTCTACTGTGTGTCTCTACAGTAGGGAAACCGTCCACCCTGACTTGTCTCACTGATTTCTATATCTGTCTGTTTGTCTTTTTGTGCAGGATGTATTTTTGATTGATACAAAGAAAGAATGTTTTGTCTGGATTGGCAAAAATGCATCGAAGAACGAGAAAGCCAAGGGTTTCTCCTATGCTCACGTAAGTCCTCTTTCATCTTTCACTTAAATATTTACATAGCATTTTGTTTTTGTTTTTTTGTTTGGGGGGGGGGTTACCATTTGGAAGGGTTTGTAGTGATGCTACTGTGTAAGGTTCAGCACGCATGCGCAGAATGGGACTACTTCCGGGTGGCCACCGGAAGTCTTCCCCATGCACATGAGCGGGAAACTGACCCCTAAGGAACACTAAACTCGATTCATTCTCTCTGGCCGTTCAGCCATCGTGAACAGACGTGCATTGGTAGTCTCTGATAACCACACCGACTTAGCCGCGGACGACATCAAACCACTTCAACCAACGAACAAGAAGCTGTACAACAGATTCGGCTGTCGTTTTCCCATCAGATATACGTACACCATCGCGATTAATAAACAAACTGCTGTCTTTCACCGATAACCTGACTTCGTCTGTTATATCTAACTAAATTGTATGTGACGGGATCGGATCGACACCCCTTCAGTGATACCGATTCCAGATCCTGTTACAGGTTTTAGCTGGACAAACTGACCCCGGTCTATATGTTTCTTGAAGTCTGTTATTCTATCAGTCTCTTTTCCCACACTAAGTTAAGGGACATAAACAAACCAGCATAGGTTGTCAAGGTGTTGGAAGAAGGGAAACACACACACGTGATAGGCTTTCACACATCATCTACCAACCAAAGTCACTCACATGGTGTTGGTCAGCCTGGGGCTAAAACAAAAGATGCTTGCTGAAGGTGGCATACTGTGGGAATGAACCTGAAACTATGTGGCTGCAAAGCAAGGCTCTTAACCACACAGCCAGGCAGTGCAAACCACTTTCACTTTGAGTGTCTTCTGCTTCTGGGCTGACCAGCCTTGTGAGATGGAAAGAAACGTGTGTGTGTGTGCCACTTGACACCAGCATTCAAAAGGCACCATTTGAGTATGGCCAATGCTGCTCTGTTTGTCTAAGAGCTACCTCTACTTGCCTTTGTAGGTGAGCGTGTATATTTCTCAAGTCCCTGCCAGGGATTGAACTCACAATGCAAGGGTTTGTAACCTATATGCCTGTAGGCAACTTTGGGGCTTATAAACCTAAGATATTTTATCTATAATTGCCTACAGGTACATAATGTAGTGGATAAGAGTGTGGGCAACTAACCCTTGGATACCCAGGCAGGGATTTGGGAAATAATATCAACAGAAAAAAATAACATCAGCAAAAAAAAAGAATACCTTAGGAATGAGAACAGTGTACCCCAATTAGTGAAAGGGTTGGGTTCAAAATTCCAGCAGGACACCTGATTGAAGGCTGGAGAGTACACCAGCCAAAATGTAACAACAAACAAGGTGAGGGCACCTGTCCTGTCCATAATTCCTTCATTTCAAAAATATAAAATGGTAATGATTCTGCCTAACCAATTAGTGGGGTGCTTCGGTTTGATATGCCTTGATTCTTTATAGGATCCCTTGTAACCAAAACTATACATACTTCTATTTTTATATTTTCCAGAATTATCTGAAAGATTCCAAACATCCATTGAATCATGTGATGTGTTTGTCCGAAGGTTCTGAGAACCAATGTTTTAATGCAGTTTTGCAGGGCTAAAAGTATTACGTTTTGTAGAATACCTCAATTTTTATGAGGAGCAACTCCTTGAAAATTCCTTTTCGACATTCCAGTTGAAATATTAAATTTATTAACAATAACTCAACCAATTTTATAACTTTTAATACCCTTTTTATTTTTTTTTTCCACCCCTTTTGTTGTTGAAATATTTTGGCTGTAAAACAAAGATTTGTTGTTGGTTTGTTTCAGTCATAATGGTTTATAAACATTGATTTAAAAGGAAAAAATAAACGACTAAATTTAGAACCCTGCCTTAACCCTGTTGTGGATATCTGAAACCAGGGTCTGTCCAATATGAAGCAAACAACAACAGCTGTCTTATGAGAGCAATGTTATTTCTTATCCATTACATCTAAAGGAAGAAAATTTACAGAAATCAATGTTTGACATTTTTATTTAACAATAAAATTGTTTTTAAAACTGCTTGTTTGGTATTTCACATTTCTTTCGAGACAGACAATTGGCCCAGCGTTCCGGTTCAGTTCAACATCGACAACACAGAATAATTGAACTGTCAGCATCACCACAATTCTATTCAAATTCTAAATCTGCAACATTAATTCTAGGTTATTCAGAGATGCTGCCCCCATCATATTTGTGAAAGATATTTAAGATTTTGTAGATACACTTGAAAATCCTTTTAATACCATTTAAACAAGAAATTCAACTTTTTTTTTTTAGGCAGCCTGTCTGACGCCATCTTGTTTTAAAATGAACATAAAGTGAAATTTTTATGTCCTAAACACACCAATTTAATCTCTCTTTTACTTGTTTCAGTCATTTGACTGCGGCCATGCTGGAGCACCACCTTTAGCCGAGCAAAGGGCTTATTCTTTGTAAGCCCAGTATTTATTCTATCGGTCTCTTTTGCCGAACCGCTAAGTGACGGGGACGTAAACACACCAGCATCGGTTGTCAAGCAATGCTAGGGGGACAAACACAGACTTGCAACAATATCAGTTTGTCCCTGGTATAGCTTGACAATTGGTGTTGGTTTGTTCACATCCCTGTAACGTAACAGTTCTTCAGCAAGAGGCTAATAGGGTAATTATCAAACTTTAAAGAAAAAAGTCCTGGGGTCAATTTCTTCGACTAAACCCTTGAAAGCACTGCCCCAGCATGGCCTTGGTTAATTGGCTGAAAGAAATAAAAGAAGACCTGAAACTGCAAATGTCTCTGCCCAGTGTATATCAATTAATAAGAGAAAGGGGGAAATTCAAGAAAGAATTATTTAAAAAAAAAAAAATTAAAAATATCCTTTACACCCCTCCTGCACAAATTTTTCCAAGTTTTGACACTTTAGAGACATCAGATCTTATGAGTCTTGGTCCAGATTCAGAAGATTTGATTGATGTCTCTAAAGTGTCAAAACTTGGAAAAATTTGTGCAGGAGGGGTGTAAAGGATATTTTTAATTTCTTCTGGATTTCTGAGTTCAAATGCCATCAAAGGAGCATGTTGCTTTTCATCCTTTGGGGGGATTCAATAAAATAAAGGAGCAGTTGAACAGGGTTAATGCCTCCCCCAAATTTCAGCCTTTGTGCCTAGAGCAGAAAGCTTTTACCTTGTGTTTTGTTTGTGAGTTTACTGGAATATTTTTTGCTTTTCTGTTAAAAATAAAAAGCTAGAAGTTTAGAATTGAATTGTATCAATGATGGCAGGGTTTGTGGGGAGATGGAATATTAGGGGTCAGTTTGTCACTGGTGATTTGTTAAATTGGTCAAAGGCAAAAATGGACCAGATGAAAGGTAGACAAACATTTAGTGAGGAATGAGTTGGCAAAACAAAAATGGTTGGAATATGAAAAGCAGACGAAGATGTGTTCAAGGGGAAATGACTGCTTTGGTTCTGGATAGAAAGAAATCGGTTCTGGCACTGTGGAAGAAGAAGAATGTTTTGGTGACGGGGAAGGAAAAGAGAAACGTTGGGCTGTCGAAAAGACGCTAACATGGAAGGAATTCACCAATATTCTAAGCAAAAGGTTAACAGGTCTTGTGTCTGAGAATAAAACCAAATTTGGAGAGAGTAGTTTAGAAGCAATAAACAAACGAAGATTTTGGTTTAAAATAAGTTAAATAACAAAAAAAAAACTTTTTTTATTGTTTGATGGGTGAAAAGAGAGTCACATGAAGTGTGCAGTTAAAGTTTCCAGAAGTCCTTATTAGAAAACAACTGAAATTTGCTGTTGTCATAGCAACAAATATTTAAAGAAATGTCAATATACAATAAACCATAAATATTTACCAAATCTGGTTTGGAAACAAATGGTAAAGCCCGCCAACTTCCAACTGATTGGGTCTCACTCGATGCCCCCAAAATTAGTTCTTCTAAATATCAGTTTATTCAGATAGTCGTTTCTTTCTTTCTTTCTTTTTTTTCCTGGATAGACCAAACAAAAAAAAAGAAACCCCCAAGAAATCAATTATTTTGGGAAGTCAATCTCTCCTTTGGCCAAATCAACCAGTTTCGGATATTTCACTTTCTTCTTGTCTAATTCCTCTTGGGCCCATAACAATAACTTGAGAAGATTTGCAAGTTTAGGGGTGGAATCAACATCCAAAATGGCAGCGTTAAGCTCACTGGCAACCTGCAATTAAACAAACGAGTCTTAGCAAAAGGTAAACAACCCCATACAATTATTACAATCTGTACAACAACATGGTCTGCTTTAGCAGAGTTTTGTGTGAAAGAATTTAAACTTTCCCAAAAAACGGGTCTTTTCAATGTAATTTATTGTCATCGTCATCATCATTTAACGTTTGTCCATGCTGGCATGGGTTGGACAGTTTGATAGGAACTGCCAAAGGACTGCACCAAGGTCCCACATTTGTTTTTATGGTTAGACGTCCTTCCTAATGCCAAACACATTACACAATGGACTGGCAAGACAAAGATCCTCTCAGAGAATGGGGCGTGGCATATCCCTGACCCACAACTATTTTCCTTTATATTCCCCTAAACTGTCCAAGCCTCCAGCCATGTCCACTCTTCACTGCATCTCTTGATTGTGCCTCTTCCCATCCATCTTTCTTTCTGTCCCTTTTCTCCCTTCCCTGCTGGGGTACACATACGTCTCCTCTACAACAAGACACCTGTTCCTGCTCCTCTTTCCTACTTTGGCCCCTCAACACTTGGCACAAAGCCACCCACTGCACCCTGTCAACAGGTTTTGTCTTTCTGATTATTTGCTAACTTCACAAGAACCGGTGCCGGGAAAAAGCATATCCAATACTTTCTGTAAAGTAGTTGACATTAGGAAGGGCATCCAGCCAGAGCGGACACTGAACCCCAATGCACATCCTTGGCCCCTATCTGACCCATGTTATACAGGCATTAAGTTATTAGTGATATATAAGTTTAAATTAATGGCAACATAATTAAAGATCACTGCATCATTATTTAACATCCATTTCCCATGTTGGTACGGGTAAGACGATAGGAGGGGAGTCAAAAAGAAATGCCATTTTGTTTGAGACACAGCAACATGTATCATACATCAAAGTGAAGCTTATTATGAGTTTATTGTTTTCCCTTTTGGCAAGAAATCGACCAGAATGATACCTTGAGCATCCCAAAAGACAGTTGCCATGATATTTCCAGCTGACTTTTGCATCTTGAACACGGTGGTGGTGCCACTCCATTGACTGCCTCTTTGATTCCGGTTCATAATGATGAACCCATGTTTCATCACCTGTTACGGGCCTTCAAAAGAAGGTGCTGCTGTCTCTTTGACTTTGCAGTGAAGAAGTGGCTCAAAGAACAGTCAACAGAATTTTACAGGGTAGGGATACATGCTCTCATTCGAAGGTGGAACATTGCTATTGAGAGAAACAGTGACTATGTTGAGAAGTAGGGATGTGATCCACTGAGGACCAGCTTCATTTTGATGTACAATACATGTTCCTGTGTTAGTAATTCTACCTGTCCTAAACAAAATGGCATTACTTTTTGACTCACCCTTGTATATTTGACACGGCTTGATGGGTCGATTTGTGTGTCAACGTTTGCTTTGGTCTGACTTCTGCAGCAGGATGCCTTAACACCAAACTACCCCAGAGCATGTTCTGGGTACCGTTTCATGCCGGCAGCACGAGTGAAGTTACCATACAGCTTGCAAAACTAAGAACTCCTTCAACTGAGGTGGGCAAGAGTAGAAAGGAAAGAGGCTCACAGCAACTCCTTTTACAGAAGAGAGACTGAAAGGAAGCTGGAAAGAGTTAAAATAGTGGAACCTTAAGGTATAGGGTGAGTAGAAGTGATGGGGGAAGAAATATTTATAGGAGGAGGTAAAGTAAAACAGCTCCCAATTTTTTTTGTGTGCAATTTTTCTCTGAATTAATCCAAGTCAGTGTTTACATAATCATTGGCGAAAGCATTAAATGTGTTAATTAGCAATTAGTATTAATAAACACCAGGAGTTTGAGTTGTTTTATCAAAATATATTTCAGTTGCTTTAATCGAACTGAAAATGTGATTCCCATGAAGGGACAATGTCCAGTTGTAAAGATACTCATGGAATTGGTTTATGTTGGAAAATAATGATCCTGAGAACAGTATAAGGACAGAAATTAGTGGAGGGCCTGGCTGGATTAAAATAACTCACCACAGAGTTTCAATATAGAATGAAATTTCGTGCTCTGGTACTTGGACAATTTGCCTCAATAACGAGAAGAGATGGATGGAAAGAAAAAGCACGACACAGCCACACAGTCGAGGGGGTGGGTTATCTGGTGACCCCACTAGTGTCAGTGTTACGTAAAAAGCACCCGTTACACTCAAGTGTTAGGAAGGGCTTCTAGCCAAAGAAATCCAGCCAAAGCAGAAATTGGAGCTCAATTGGGGTCTTCTGGCTCATCAGAACTTGTTGAACTGTCTTACAAAGATGGGGGTTCAATGAAGAGGGTCAGTCTGAATTAAAAGTATTACATATCTCTGTCCAACCCATGCCAGCATGGAAAACGGACCTTAAACAATGATGATGATGATGATTTCAAACAATTGTGAATTCTTCTCAAAGCCTTCTTTGCTGCCATTTCTAAAGAAACATACTGCAATAATCTCTCCTCTAAAACAATAAGAATTCCTTCAGCCAAAACTAAGTTGTCTCCCTTCGCTCTACAATTAAGAACATTTTCCACTCCAGAAAACCTTCATTTAACTTCCTAAATTCTTTCCAAATCATTTTTAACCCCCCCCCCCCCTCCCTATCCCTAAATAATATCTGCCAGCATGGAGGGCGGATGTTAAACGATGATAATGGTGCTGCTGAAATGCAACTTTAAACAGTTTAGGAAACCTTCAACCATCTGACAAGTTTTTCCCGACCCACTTTTTCTCTAAAAAATAAAGTTTTAAACAGGCAAAGCAAGCCCCCCCCCCTCTAGTCAGAAAGCAGCTTACATTAGAAGGGAACAATGATTATAATTGAAAAATAACCAAAATTCATTTTTTCCTCAGAATCCAACCAGACAAAAAATGTTTTTCTTTAATTGCAAAAATAAAGTATTTTTAATTTTCAATAACGAACCTTTTGTCTTTGAGACGGATGGAGTAACTCTCCGAATGGAGAATTCTCTGGGTCTTCAAATGCCAGAAGAGCTAAAGTCCTTTCTAATTCTGATAAGATTTCTGGATTCTCTTCTCCACGTTCTGCCAGATGGTTTTGGGCATATTCTAGGACCGCTTCCACGTCTTTGTCACGGATCAGTTCAATGAGGTGTTGTTGCTACAACAAACAAAACAAGAAAAGGAAGAGAAAAAAAACATAAGAAAAAAACATGGAGAAGTTGGGTTGGGTTCAGATTTTTCTAGAATGGAAAATCCTTCTGTCCTCAGCAGACACAAATCCTCCTGAACACATCCAGTCAAGACATTTCTAACAATACTTTTGGTTGTAATCATTGTTTAATGTCCACCTGCCATGGGTGGGTGGGTTTGACAAGAACCACCCACGCAGAAGCCTGCAGCAGACTTTTCTGACTGTTTTGGCAGGATTTTTACAGCCGGGTGCCCTTCCAAATGCCAACCACTCAGCAGAGTGGACTTGGTGCTTTTTACTTGGCACAAGCACAGGTGAGGTCAGTTTCAGCAAGGTTTTTACAGCTGGGTGCCCTTCCAAATGCCAACCACTCAGCAGAGTGGACTGGATGTTTTATATTTACTTGTTGATTGTTCTCCACACTGACACTCCTACCTTGCCAACCCAAACCCAACCAGTGAATAACTTATAATAATCTTTAGTGCATCTTTAGTGCTCAGGTGTGTTACAACTGATCAGAAAAGGTTAAAGAGATGACAGAAAGCCAACATTTAAGAAAGGAAATGGAAATGAAAACTAGAAGTACGTTTACTGTAGACAGAATAAAACATAAAAACAGATAAAAGTGGACATGAAAAGAGTCCTAAAGATGAAAGGGTGGATGGGCATGTCAGGAATAATGTTGGTGAATTTTGGGAAGCATGGGATTTTTGAAGGATGCAGTGTCCTGACAGCTAATGGCTGATAAAGTTTATTCCATACTTCGACAATTTATGTGGAAAATGTTTCTGAAAATCATGGATGCTGCAGATTTAAAAAAAAAAAATTTATGAGGATGTTATTGAAAAGATGGTGGACAATTTTGTGGGCTTCTATCCTGACAGTTGCTCCATGTTGAAGGCTTAGTGTGTCAATGAGCAGAGAAGCGATACAGTGAAGACATGGTGACTGAGAGGGGGGTATTCACCTGGTTGCATGTCTATGGACAGTCCTCCCATTCTGAATAAAACAAGGGTTCCACACTGGAACGCCCATCAGACATTTCCACTGTCATTGCCCCCCTCACAGCCAAACACTGAAAGCATTTTCCTGTTGCAGCAGCAGCAGCACTAGTGAGGTTGGATTGTCGTTTGTGGAAGTAAAGAGTGTGGTTGGCTTGTGTGAGGGGTGGAGCAGGCGATGGAGGAGAGACTTAGCAACTTACACGGGTGGCTGGAGTGGCCCAGAAAGAGAGGAGCGAGTAGGGCATCATACCATGAAGGTGACATACTCAAGAAGTGGAGCAGAAAAAAGTGTGTGGAGGCAGAAGAATCAGGAAAGGTGGGCAAGGTTGGAAGGGACGGGGGGGGGGGCAGGGAATGGATGGATGCAGTGCAGGGATGGCGATAGAGTCTATAGTAAGAGGTTGTGCTTTCATGATTTACAGCAACAGAATCATTTAGAAGACAGGTGAGCGATGGAGGGATGAATGTTTGGGTGAAGAAGGATTGGCTTCAAGGAGAATGAAAGAGGGATTGAACTCTGGCGTTCAGATTCCGCTACCAAATGCAATGTTTTGAAATGATCCTGCATTATCTTGTAATTGTTTTATTCTTAGAATGACATTGTAGGGTAGGTGTGAGAGGTGGGATCTGGCTGGCTTGAACACAAAATAGAATATTTGGTTCTAATCATGGCCATTGCCAGCCTACCCTGGCACCTAAAAAAGCACCATCCGTACGTGGCCGATGCTAGCGCCACCTGGGCTCGCTTCCGTGCTGGTGGCATGTAAAAAGCACCAACCAATCGTGGCCGTTGCCAGCCTCTCCTGGCACGTAAAAAGCACCCACTACACTCATGGAGTGGTTGGCGTTAGGAAGGGCATCCAGCTGTAGAAACACTGCCAGATCAGACTGGAGCCTGGTGCAGCATCCTGGCTTCCTAGACCCTGGTCAAACCGTCCAACCCATGCCAGCATGGAGAACGGACGTTAAATGATGATGATGATGAATATGGCTGGTTTAAATGCTAAAGGATGAAATGATCAATGGTAGATGTGTGTGTGGTGGAGGGGAGGGATGATGGTAAGAATAGGGTGTGGGTGTGTGCAGGAGAAGGGAGGTGAGCCTAGTGGTTGGGTGGGGGTGGAGGATAGGGGAAGGCAGCAGCAGCAGACACGACAAGGACATTGTGCAAGAAAACCAGCCGTAAATATGTAAACTTCGTCTCAATCTATGAAGTGAAGCAAAGAAATGGAAGTCTCAGTTACAAGAAATGTGGGATTAAAAAAGATTATCCACTTGGCACTGACATTTTGTGTGTGTGTGTGTGGGGGTTATAAACCTGGCTGTAAAGGCAGGTTTATTATCAAACACACTGTGACAGAAGATCCTGTGATGATCGGGTCCGAAGAGGGTGTGTAAAATATTGCTATAAAATTTGGTCCTATGACAGCCAGGTCCCAGGAGGGGGTAAAATGCAATACAGAAAGAAACTTAACTGAAATGATATCCAAAATGTGTTACATGTGAAATTAAATGGGGTGGGTGGGTGGGTGAATTACCAATAAAAATCAATAAACCCCAGCCCCTTAAATTGAGATAACGAAAGCGTATGTTGTAGGTGTTACCTGCAGGTGAAAATAGAGATAACGATCATTGTCTAACAACTCTGGATGGAGACTATTAACAAGTGAAATGGCTTCTTGGATACGACCATTCTGTATAGCATCTCGAATCTTAATCCTCTCATCCAGCTGATCCAAATCCACTGAAGGCTGAATCCCGGATTCCACTCGGAATTTTTCGGCAGCTTCTTTAAAACCCTCTGAATAAAACAAATATAAAAATATGTCAAAAAAAAAAACCCAGGCAAATGCAAAACAGATTTCTGAAAACTGTAAACAATGAAAACTTTCCTTCAGAACAAGGAACAATCAATTCAGAGAACAAACATCATCATCACTTCCATTTTAGCTCAGAGAGGGATTGTTAAGAGAGATTCTTCTCTGGCCAGGTGCCCTTCCTGTTGCCAACCCTCGCCTGGGTTTGCATGGAAAACTGAAAGCAAACCAAATCACTTTTATTATGTTGATATTTGTTTACAGGCATCACACGATGTCTAGACAGTGGTAGACACACAAAATAGGGCTTCATTCAATTTCCATTTACAAATCCACTTGCAAGGTTTTAGAGGAGAGATTATTGCAGTATGTTTCTCTAGAAATGGCAGCAAAGAAGGCTTTGAGAAGAATTCACAATTGTTTGAAATCATCATCATCATCATCGTTTAAGGTCCGTTTTCCATGCTGGCATGGGTTGGACAGAGATATGTAATACTTTTAATTCAGACTGACCCTCTTCATTGAACCCCCATCTTTGTAAGACAGTTCAACAAGTTATTTTTGCAATTAAAGAAAAACATTTTTTGTCTGGTTGGATTCTGAGGAAAAAATGAATTTTGGTTATTTTTCAATTATAATCATTGTTCCCTTCTAATGTAAGCTGCTTTCTGACTAGAGGGGGGGGGGCTTGCTTTGCCTGTTTAAAACTTTATTTTTTAGAGAAAAAGTGGGTCGGGAAAAACTTGTCAGATGGTTGAAGGTTTCCTAAACTGTTTAAAGTTGCATTTCAGCAGCACCATTATCATCGTTTAACATCCGCCCTCCATGCTGGCAGATATTATTTAGGGATAGGGAGGGGGGGGGTTAAAAATGATTTGGAAAGAATTTAGGAAGTTAAATGAAGGTTTTCTGGGAGTGGAAAATGTTCTTAATTGTAGAGCGAAGGGAGACAACTTAGTTTTGGCTGAAGGAATTCTTATTGTTTTAGAGGAGAGATTATTGCAGTATGTTTCTTTAGAAATGGCAGCAAAGAAGGCTTTGAGAAGAATTCACAATTGTTTGAAATCATCATCATCATCATTGTTTAAGGTCCGTTTTCCATGCTGGCATGGGTTGGACAGAGATATGTAATACTTTTAATTCAGACTGACCCTCTTCATTGAACCCCCATCTTTGTAAGACAGTTCAACAAGTTCTGATGAGCCAGAAGACCCCAATTGAGCTCCAATTTCTGCTTTGGCTGGATTTCTTTGGCTAGAAGCCCTTCCTAACACTTGAGTGTAACGGGTGCTTTTTACGTAACACTGACACTAGTGGGGTCACCAGATAACCCACCCCCTCGACTGTGTGGCTGTGTCGTGCTTTTTCTTCCATCCATCTCTTCTCGTTATTGAGGCAAATTGTCCAAGTACCAGAGCACGAAATTTCATTCTATATTGAAACTCTGTGGTGAGTTATTTTAATCCAGCCAGGCCCTCCACTAATTTCTGTCCTTATACTGTTCTCAGGATCATTATTTTCCAACATAAACCAATTCCATGAGTATCTTTACAACTGGACATTGTCCCTTCATCGGAATCACATTTTCAGTTCGATTAAAGCAACTGAAATATATTTTGATAAAACAACTCAAACTCCTGGTGTTTATTAATACTAATTGCTAATTAACACATTTAATGCTTTCGCCAATGATTATGTAAACACTGACTTGGATTAATTCAGAGGAGCCAGTCCAGCGGCACTGGCAATGACCTTGCTCGAATGCTTTTTCATGTGCCACCAGCACAGGTGCCAGTGAGGCGACGCTGGTAACGATCACGCTCAATAGATGGTTTTTACGTGCCACTGGCATGGAAGCCAGTTAGCTGCTCTGGCAATGATCACGTTTGGATGGTACTCTTACCGCTCCACTAGCACGGATGCCAGTCATCGAATTTGATTTTGATTTCACTTACCTCAACAGGTCTTCGCAAGCAGAGTTTAGTATCCAATGAAGAAAAGGTATGTATAAGTGGGCTGGTTACACCCCTGGCATAGGCCACGAGATTATGGTCTCACTTAGCTTGCCGGGTCTTCTCAAACACAGCATATTTCCAAAGGTCTGTCACTAGTCGTTGCCTCAGTGAGGCCTAATGTTCAAAGGTCGTGCTTCACCACCTCGTCCCAGGTTTTCCGGGGTCTACCTCTTCCACAGGTTCCCTCAACCGCTAGGGTGTGGCACTTTTACACAGCTGTCCTCATCCATACGCAACACATGACCATACCAGCACAGTCGTCTCTCTTGCACACCACAGCTGATGCTTCTTAGGTCCAACTTTTCTCTCAAGGTACTTATACTCTGTTGAGTATGCACACAGACATTACACATCCATTGGAGCATACTGTTTTTAAAATGTTCGAAATCAAAATCTTTGATCAAAATTCCACATTTATTCATGTTCTAAAAACCAGATTAATTAAGTGAATAGTTTCTTTCCTTTTATTTTTTTAAACTAAATTCTTCATTATCTTCAGAATTAATTGACACAAAGGCAGCATGTTTCAGGAGGAATGAATCTGGTGCCAAAATGCAAAAGGCTCCAATGTTTTAATGCAAACTTGGGACAATCTGAGCCTAAAGTAAAACTGAAACCAGAATAGAAAATCCCCAGCTAAACATGCAGTAAAACAAAGATCACCCCAATAAACCCATATAATCCAATATTATTGGTTTATTGAACTTTCATGATCAGAAATATCCATCATTGGGCAATCAGATTAATTTACATCATCATCGTCGTCATTTAATGTCTGCTTTCCCTGCTGGTATGGGTTGGACGGTTTGACTTGGGTCTGGGAAGCCAAGAGGCTTCACCAGGCTCCAGTCTGATCTGGCAGAGTTTCTACAGCTGGATGCCCTTCCTAACGCCAACCACTCCATGAGTGTAGTGGATGCTTTTTACGTGCCACCGGCACAGGTGCCAGGGGAGGCTGGCAACGGCCTACAATCGGTTGGTGCTTTTTACATGCCACCAGCATGGAGACCAGTCGAGGCAGCACTGGCAACGGCCTAAAACTAAAATGTTGAAATAAGGAAAGGGTATAAATGAGAGTGGCTGGGGGAGGAGGGAGTTATAGAAATGAGGAATTGGGTTTTATTTTCATAAAGGTTTCTTTTGGAAACTAGTCTCCATTTCATCATTAAACACAAAGAAAGTTGATGAAATTAAATCCTAATTATTGCGTGATGCCATATTACCCGTGCTGGCAAAAATATACACCAGCCATCGGTCACTGATGGCAAACACTTTAGTCACATTCATAGAAGACCCAAGACCCAAACAGTTCAGGGAAAGATATTTTTATGTGGACATTACAGAAAATTTGATTTTTGGGTTTTTTTTAAAATTTTTAACATCTAATCTGTTGCAGCTGGTGACTCCCCCTCCTTTCAATGGAGTGTGGGGGGGAACTATTCAGTAATGGCAGTTTAATTTCAAGTATAACAAGTACAATCCCCCCCCACACACACACACATCACACAGACAGAAACCCTAACTTTAGTAGAATACAGTGACACAGAAACCCCACCCACCACACTCTAGTGTTAGGCTCTGGCAAAAGTCTTTAGATGACATCGGTTTAGGGAATTACCTAAAACTGTAATCCTTCCCCTAGATTCCTAATCCCCCAACACACACACACACACACACCCCAGGAGCTGTTATTTAGGTTTAGTAATTATTTATCCCAAACACCATGGTTTCATGTTTTAATGTACAAACTCCTGCTGAACCAAAGCTGAAGCTAAACACGAGAGAGAGAGAAATGGATGGAACTAAACATCTGTTTTGAAACATTTACAGATATTTTAGAGATTTGAGAATAAACTTTCACAACAGTTCTTTCCTATTTGAATTGAGGCACAACATGGCTGCCTGACTGAGATGGTCACTCCCCCCCCCTCACACCCATGTGGCTTGGAGCTCAGTCCCACTGTGTGGCACCTTGAGCAAGGGTCTTTGGCCACACTGAGGACCAATCAAAGCCTTGTGTGGATTTGGGAGATGGAAACTGAAAGAAGCCCACCATGTGCTTGTGTAGTGTCCCCTTGTCTTGACAAAATGCAGTTGTGGTGTTCAAGGGAACAGGTGAGGGTTGATAAGAGGAAGGGCATCGGACTGTAGCAAATCTACTTCAAGGAATTCACACAAACATCAAAAACAAATGCAGACATTAGAGCAATGATGATGATGATGATGAATGAGGTGGGTAAAGCTTCTCACTTGATATTCTGGCAAGAAAAAGGTGTAACCGGGGACAACTCCGCTGGAGCAGCATATGATGACACGTAGGTATTCGTGTTAAACAGTAGGGGTCATCTACAAACGCAACGTTTCAGATACAGGGGACATCTCCCCCTTATTGATGACCACATTACACAATAACATTGCTTAGGTTTAACTGATGGATTACAGTGTGACAGTGTAGCTTATGTAGGATTATCTCAAGGGCTCAGTCTCTTCCTGTAGTTTATGAAGGACCAGAACAAAGACAAGCAAAGCAACACTACAGCTGCAACACTACAGCTGTTGGCTTTTGTGGTCTCTTCTTGTGTAACCCACAGCTTAGCATTCAGCTTTGCTTTGAAGAAGACAGAATTACAAATTGTAGCTTCAATCTTGTTGCTAGAATATTTCTACTGAAACACACTTTCCTCATAATAAGGAATTTTGTATAATAAGTTTGTCATAATTAAAGCTGGTGATTAGAATTGACATGAAATTTTAATGGAAAGTTTAAATTACGATCACTTTCAAGCAGGAACTTTGAGTCGTAGAACCAAAGCAAGGTCAGCCTCAAGATGATATGGAAAGGGTTAAATGATGACAATCTAAACTGTGGGAATGATTTTAAATGAGGTCCTAAGTGATGAGGGCAGAAAAGCATTTCCTTTCTCAGAATGTATAACGTACAGGTCATGGTTGGAGAGGTGTTTGAAAATAAATAGGTTTTTTGGGCATTTTTGTTCAGTTCTCTCGTATGATTCAGAAAGACAAACATTTTAAAATGGTGCCACATAAAAAGCACCAAGCGCACGATGAGGACACGAAATACTTAGGGGCAAACACATCCAACAAATTTATAGGACTTCCACCATTTCTCACACAAACAACCAAGCAATATAAAGTCGAATTTGTTCTAGAAAGACATTGGCCAGCTTGGAGAAAAAATTGTAAGCTCTCCACTCCAGATGCAATGGCCAGAATTCAGGACTTACAATGTTGTGAAGCATTGGTGGGGTGATAATAGGATTGTAAGTTCTTGGGGGTGGGGAGTTGTGAAGTCTGTCTCGACTGGGTCAACAAAACAATGTTGAGTGTTCGCAGGAGATTATAGCTGCTGCATGGCACTTTGGCCAAATGTGTCCTCAACTGTTGGCCAGGAAGGACCAAAACCTTGTGAGTGGGTTCAGTAGGCAGAAACTAAAAGAAGCCCATTGTGTGTGTGTATGTGTGTGGCACCAGTACCGTTATATAACGGTTGTAAAGAAGCATCACACCATCGTAGAAGCAGTGTTGTTCTTTCCAATGTTCCATGTAAAAATACTCTGGTCTTGGGAAACAGGAAGGAACTGTTTGACCGAAGCAATCATCATCATCATTTAGCGTCCGTTTTCCATGCTAGCATGGGTTGGACGGTTCAACTGGGGTCTGTGAAACCAGAAGGCTGCATCAGGCCCAGTCTGATCTGGCAGTGTTTCTACGGCTGGATGTCCTTCCTAACACCAACCACTCCGCGAGTGTAGTGGGTGCTCTTTACGTGCCACCAGCACAGGTGCCAGACGGAGCTGGCAAATGGCCACAGACGGATGGTGCTTTTTATGTTGCACCGGCACGGGGGCCAGGCGAGGCTGGCAACGGCCACGATCGGATGGTGCTTTTTATGTGCCACCGGCACGGGGGCCAGGCGAGGCTGGCAACGAACGGATGGTGCTTTTTACGTGCCACCGGCACGGAGGCCAGTCGGGGCGGAAAAGTAAATGATGATGATGAGGAGGAGGAGGAGGAGAAGGAGGATGTGACTGTCTGAACTGAGGGAGGGAAACTGTGTTCTTGTATTCTATGAATGTTTTGTGATGGAAGGAATTTACCTCTAACTACACTTAAATAAAGATTTTAGATATGAACGAAAGAAAATTAAATTATCAATTTTTAAACAATTTGATCAGGTTAATAATCTATAATTAATCTCAGAGTAACGAATGTCTCCAACATCCACCTGAGGCACCAATCTCCCTTCCAGTCGTTCCTCAGGTATCTCAGCTCCAAACAAAACTAAAGTTTAGTACAAACAATACATTAGATCTGTCGTGGAATTTGTCCAGCCTACCTGAGCCCCCACCTGACATCTCTTCACAGCTTAGTTGTTACTAGCAAATGAGAATAAGGGAGCTAAAAGGACATTGGCTAATCATTTTAGATGCCTATGGTAGTCACAGAGAGCCCCTTTTCTTCCTCTCCCACTTAACCCAGTAGAACATAGAGGGGGGTGTAGGGGCTCATCCAGTGTGCACCAGACATCATTACAGGTTGTGTGGCTGGGTGGGTGGGTAAGAAATTAGCTTCCCAACAACATGGTTTCAGGTTCAGTCCCACTGTGTGGCACCTCAGGCTGTAACCCCAGAGCAACCAAAGTCTTGTCAGTGAATTTGGTAAATAGAAACTAAAAGAAGCCCATTGGACGTGTGTGTGTGTGTGTGTCCCACCACTGCTTGACAAATGGTTTTCTACTTTAAATAAAATGTACCGGGGTCAATTTGTTTGAGCGAATTCTTCCAGGTAGTGCTCCAGCATGGCTACAATTCAATGACTGAAACAAGTCAAAAATAACAGCATGACTGTGTGTGTGTATGAATATAGCTTTAAAAGCAACGACAGCCTTGTTTTTACACCTGCTACGTTGAAAGAAAGAAAAACAAAATTAATTAAAGGTAAATAATTTCACCTGTGACCAAATAATTCATAATCAATCTGTTCATATCAGCTCTGGTGATGTGTAAATTGTTCAACTTCTCCATCCATTCCTCTTTGGTGGTTTCCATTTGTTTATCATTCCCCAAACTCATTGTGTTTACTAGAAAAGAACAAAAGGAAAAAAAAAATATATAGATATATATATATATACAAAATGAGAAAATGGAGAAATATATCTAAATCATTCATCAACTATCAGATAATACCGAATCATATACTTTATTAAAACACTACACAAGAGCATTAAGATTAGACATTAATACAGTACAATAATTACAATCAATATAATGAGATATAACTAAATAAATATAACAAGATATAAAAATACATATACATTATAACTGACAGCTGTTTCGGCCATGCAGATAGGTATGTCTCATTTAACCTATATTAGCCATATATTGCCGGTATAGATAGATAGATAGATAGATATATAGGCACACACACACACACACACATGTATACAGATCATCATAATGTTAATAGTTGTTTTTGTGAGGTGGTTAGTTCGACAGAGAAACATTGTTTTGCATGCAAACAAGAGGGGTTTGGTGACAGGAAGGGCATCATTCAGCCATGGAAAATATTGCCCGACCCATGCAAGCATGGAAAAGTGGTCATTAAAATGGCGATGGTCATGTCACAAACACAAGTTAGGGCAGAACGCAATCTCAGAATGATTGTCATTTAGTGAAATTGTGAAATCAGAACTTGTGCAGAAAAATATAAAGAATACAAAAAAAAAAAAGAAAAGAGAAAGAGTTGTTGTGACAAACTATTAACGGAAACACAGGAAAAAGAACAAAAACTTCTGTTTAAAAAAAAAAAACCCAAAAATCTGCAATTTATTTTTCTATAACTTGTTAACTCGATCAAAATGTTTCTATTTAAAAGCATATTAAATGAATTTAATGAGGTTTCAGTGGCATCCTTACCCCCTCCCACTGTACACAGATTTCAAACCCTACCCTTTATTTGACAAATGGGGTACTCTGTTCTCATTCCTAACGTATTCTGTTTTTTTTTTCTGTTGATATTATTTCCCAAGTCACTGCCTGGGATTGAACTTAGAATCTGAGGGTTAGTAGCCTGCGCTCTTATCCACTACACTATGTGCCCTTAGGCAATTATAGAGTGAAGTTTAGGGCTTATAAACCTAGCATTTCATCTTCTTTCAGTACTGGTTCCCATATTGCATTCATATCTGCACTCGGCCTGCTTAGGGGGTCATTGTGCCCTGTCCTAGCATATGTGCTGCATCATCATCATTTAACATCCATTGACCATGCTGGCATGGGTTGGATGGTCTGACCAGGGCTGGCATGATGGAAGGCTGCGCCAGGCTCCAGTACTCCCTAATGCCGTTCTCTGTCTTATCTTAAGCATTTCTTTTAAGAATGAGAAGAGAGTACCCCGTTAGTCAAATAAAGGTTAGGGTTTGGAAATTTCAGCAGAACACCTGATGAAGGCTGGAGAGTAAATCAGCTGAAACACTGTGATGACAACAAACAAGGTGAGGACACCTGTCCGTCCTTTGTAAATAGTGTCCCGAACCTTAGTGTTGGTGCCTACAGACAATTGGCTTCGTTGGACCAATGTTTCCTGCTTTTAGTCCGTTGTACCAAGGTAGACGTGTACAGATATTTATTTATAGAAGAGGGAGGATGAGAAAAATACATTTTTGCTTTCTCGTTTTAACAATATCTTCCAGCTAACCCCCTCCTCCTGGTTCTTCTACCCTGACACCCCATCTTATTTCTACCTTGACACCCCATCATTATTTACATCTCTTCCCAGCTCCACTCAATCACTCGGATCCTCTCTTCAAAAATGTTAGTAGCCCTGTGGACCCTCCACAAGAAACCTATTCTGCTTTGGCCCCTTCTTTCATACTTCAGTCCCCTTTTGAAATTTGTAGTCTTGCGAGTTGCATGATAAACTCACTTGTGCTGGGACCACGATGAAAACATGCAGAACATGCTGTGAAGGGGCTGATGTTAGGAAAGACATCCGTGCCATAGGAAGGGCGCTGGAGCCCAGAAAGTCCTATCAAAGCATCCAATCCAGGCCAGCCTGGAACCGGCACATTAAAGGGTGATGATCACAAATTGACCAATATCACTGTTGTAGCTTCTTTCTGTTGCATTTCAAGAAATCGTTAAATGTAATCACACACTAATTCCTTTCATTAACTCCACAGATTCAAAATCAAAACTTTTTGTCAATTCTCTTTAAAGAATGCCTGGTTGTATTTTAACAAGTTAGACTATCAAGTTCCTTATCCCCAGAGAAATATGGAATGCAGGCAACAGAAAAAAAAAAAAAAACCCTGCTCAAACTTTTCCTGCAAATATTGAACCAAAATCAGCTGATCCCAACCAAGGGGACTTTTTTCTTCTTGTATTAATTTTGTTTAATCTGTTGGGTTTATATGCTTAGTACAACCAGCATCAAGCTTATTTAGATTACTTATAATCCTTAATATAAAATGTACAAAAAAGATAAGAAACAGTGAAACCGGTTTTTATAATAAGCCAATTATTTAGGTGCTCACTGATAAGACCACTCAATTAACCAGATATCATCATCAATTTAACATCCACTTTTCTGTGCTTGCATGGGTCGGCAGAGTTTATTGAGGCAGGTTTCGGGGGACGTTCCTTCCTGTTACCAATCTTCACTTGTTTCCACGTAATGTAATATTTTCCCATAGAAAGACATTTTGCTTGCAGAATGATGCTGCTTCAAATCACGCAATGTCAAGACAAGGAGAGACAAACACACATCATCGTCGTTTAACGTCCACTCCCCATGACTGAGGACTGACAAGCCAGGAGGCTGCACCAGGCTCCAATCTGATCTGACAAGGTTTCTACAACTGGATGCCCTTCCTAATGCCAACCACTCTGAGGGTGTAGTGGGTGCTTTTCATGTGCCACCAGCATGGGAGCCAGTCAGGTGGCACAGGTGCTTTTCACATGCCACTGGCATTGGCCATGCTCAAATGATTCCTTTTTACTTACCACTGGCACGGGTGCAAGTCCGGTGGCACTGGCATTGGCCATAGCTACAATCTTACTTGGCTTGCTGGGTCTTCTCAAAGCACAACACATCTCCAAAGGTCTCAGTCGCTTGTCATTGCCTCTGTGAGGCCCAACGTTCGAAGGTCGGGCTTCACCACCTTGTCCCTTCTTTCCGTTTCTGTTAATCTAAATCAACTCCCAAGGCTTTTGTTAGTTTGGTGCCATAACAGAAGCGGCACACTTGGCCCTAGGTGCCACAGAGTGGGACTGAAACTGCAATCGTGTGATTGGGAAGCAAACTTCTGAAGCACAAAACAAAATCTCTGCCCATGGCAGTCATTTTAGAAACTGTTACAAATGAAAAGAACTTCTCATAGCAACAAAAAGAAAAAGGGAGCCAACAGTAAATTTATGTTTCATTAAATGTCTTTTATTCATTTTTTTTTTTTGGTCTTGACCCATTTTCATACCAACCTGCCTGAAAGCACCCAGGTTCTATGCTACAAACTGCCTGTCTTAAAAAAACAACAACCTTAAAACCTTCCATCAATTTCTAGATTAATTTTATGTTCCACATGACAAAAGAGATTTTACTAAATTCTTCATTATTTTGAAAATGAATTGAAACAAAAACAGTGAACTTTTGGGAGAAAGATGGTGACTCTAAGGATGAATATTCCTTCAAAATCCAGTTGACAAACATGGAATTGTAATTACCAAATACACACAAAACAAAAATACTGTTAAGCTAAAACAAACATTCTTTCAGTGACACCAAATTTAGTTCCTTTGAAATTTCATTGAATTCTCAAAATAACTCTGGATTCAACAATTTATTCTTTGTCAAGAACACTGATAATTATCTTGATGAGAAAAGAGATTAGTCAAAGAGAAAGAAAAAAATAAGAAAAATAGTTTGAGAAGGGATTTATTTTCAATAAATTATTTCTTGATAATAGCCAAAAGAAGAAAAAAAGCATGTAAAAATAAATTCTAAATATTCACTTCTATTAGACCAAAAGTTGAAAAAAAAAAGAGAAAGAAAATAACGATTTAGAAATGAAATGTCTGTTTTTTTTTTAATTCCTAATGATTTAAACAGTTTTAACAGATATCAAATGTTACGATTTCAGAAGGCCAACAGTCGAGAGAAGAGTTCTCTCCCTTACTACTTCTATCTCCAACTATTTCTTCTCCACTCAGAAATTTAGTTGGCAAATACACTCAACAGACCAAGCAATGTTTCCTGGAGAGAGAGAGAGAGAGAGCTTTTGATGACACAGTGATGAAGGGTTCTGCTAATAGAGAATTTTGTTTTAAGTGTTTTATATTTCTTCTTAATATTATTATGAAAACTTATTACTATTAGTCACTATTTATAAATATATTTTCCTGAATTATAAATCTTACCAACGCAGACAGCTTATCACTTTCCTCAAATCCTACTGACCATTTGATTTAAAGATCTCACCATTCTCGTTGCCATTATTAACTAAACATTCCTTCTGCAGCACTTTATTTTGAATTTCTTCAGGTTCAATCTTTTGTAAGACATTCTATAAGTATTCTAAAATAAAGAATCATATTAAACATTTTCTCTTTCCACTTGGGATAATAATATTCAATATTTAAGAGTAAAACATTTGGAATCCAAAGAATGTAGAAGGGAGTCCATAGAGGCACCAATGGTAAAAGTAAATCGAGGAGAGTTACTGGGGAGGGAGGGTTAATATCTTTGGTGGTTGTGAGGATTTAACAAAATAAGAAAAAAGTTCTGTTGTGTCTGGGGAGAGTCTTTCTCTTTTGGTGCCTTATTATTTAACACACTCACCGGCAAAGTTTCCACTCATTTACTTATTTATTTTTCTAAAATTTTCGTTGCGTCTTACAACTTTTTCAAGAGCAGCTGTGTGGTAACCACATGGTTCCGGGTTCAGTCCCACTGCATGGCACCTTGGGCATGTGTCTTCTACTATAGCCCCGGGCCAACCAAAGCCTTGTGAGTGGATTTAGTAGACAGAAACTGAAAGAAACCCATTGTATGTTTGTCCCTTCCAGCATTGCTTGACAACCGATGCTGGTGTGTTTATGTCATTGTAACTTAGCGGTTCGGCAAAAGAGACTGATAGAATAAGTACTAGGCTTACAGAGAATAAGTCCTGGGGTTGATTTGCATGACTAAAGGCAGTGCTCCAGCATGGCCACAGTCAAATGACTGAAATGAGTAAAAGAATAGAAAAAAAAGCATAAGTAAATGAGTGGAAATTTTACCGGTGTGTGTGTTAAATTATAAGGCACCAAAAGAGAATGACTCCCCAGACACAACAAAATATGCTTCAACACACGAACTCACATAAAGAATCTTGCAAACCAAATCCAAAAACGAAAAAAAAAAAAGGTACCAGACTAAAACTACCCTGAATTCATTATTTGAAACTCTGGTCCCTTAACACACTAGAAAATTAAACTGGACCCATTAACAAACTTGGAGAATTATTTTTGCATTTTCATTGGAATTTTATTCTCTCCAACACCACATGGAGTGCTCCATCGTTTGCAGAAAATACCACCATCGTTGCTCCAGACAACTTTAACTTCAATTTCAGAATACATCTAAGGCTGGGAACTCCATGCTATACGTCCCCTCCATAATTCAGCCCCACAACACAAATATATACTGCAACATGATTTCTTTTCCTCAACAGGCCCTGCTCTATTTAACATTATCCCAAAAACAAATTAGAAAAGAAAAAGACCCCTATCTCCATTAAACAATATCTGGACAAATCACTTCAAGGAACACTTGTTAAGGCCATGTCTATTAAATAGCCTGGGACCAATTTGGGGCCAAAACATATCAAAGTTTATCTAACTTCCCAAATAAAACCAACAAATTCCAGTTAACAATTCCATAGATGGATTCCGATGTTACCCACTGAGCAAACAACGGTTCCAACATTGCCATTTACAATTCCATTAGGAAATAAAATGGAAATGACAAAAAGACAAGTCTTGTGATAAATAAATAGTTCCGTCTCAGTATTTCTGTCTAAAAATGGTAACATGAAACCATTTTGTATTGACTGAACAAAAGCATAGAAGTTCTTACACCCTCACATTATTATTAAAAGACTTCAAATAACCAACCGAACTGACAGACTAAATAGAATAATTAATTCAAAATTTTAGAAAGTTAATAAAATCTTCCGGCTATTTATAGCCAATTCATGTGGGAGGGAAGTCACTGATTCTGCTAAAAATAACCACCAAATCTCCCCCAAAACTTGAAAAAAGAGAGATACCGATTTAAATGATGTAATAATCCTAGCTGTGCAATGCCTGTGAGAAAGACAGGTTGGTCATGGCTGGAACAGTTTTGATTGTAAGTCTATTCAATCAGATATTGACCTAGGGTTAAATAACAGCAACTGATTTATTGGCTGATTGTGATCATAAATGGACACAGTGTGGCTGGGTGGTTAAGAAGCTGGCTTTTACAACCACAAGGTCCTGGGTTCAATTCTACTACATGGCATCTTGGTAAAGTGTGCTTTAACATAGTCCTGGGTTCATCCAAGCCTTGTCAGTGAAATTGGGTGATGGAAACTGTATGGAAGCTTGTTGGATGGTTTTCACAAGGTGCATTCCAGATGTTTTGAGACTTTTTCAGAAGAGACCATAACAATTCCAAAGAAATACAAACTAGGATGATCGTCTGACTTGCTCTAGTGCTCTGTGGTGGCCACTTTGTGAAGTCCTCCAAAGTGGAGGTGTCCAGGACCCTGGCCACTGCTTCCATCTTCTGTGGGGGGCCACTTTGTGAAGTACTCCACAGTGGAGGTGTTCAGGACCCTGGCCACTGCCTCCATCTTCTTCAGCTTGGGGAACAATCAGAAGAAGTAAGGTCTGGACTGTAGGGAAAATGAAGGGCAGTTCTGATGCCCACCTCAGTCAAATAGTCGGCTACCAGGATGGAGCTGTGGACGGGAGCATTGTCATCAGGTCTTTTGCAATGAAAACCTTTTCCTGAATTCCTTCAAAACCTCCACAAAGTCCCTTTTGTTGCCTGTCTGCTTAGAGTGAACCCAGTAGAGCTGATGTCCTTGCCATTGAAAGAGGGGATCATCGTGGCTTCCTGCGGGACCTGCTTAGTCTCTGCTGTCAGCAACAAAATCTATGCTTCCCTTATAGAGAGTTAATCCCTAAGCAGTCTGCAGTATCTCATCAGTTTCTGTAGCGTTCTGGCCCCAGGGTCGCAAACCTCTAAATTGTCTTCAATGTCCCAACTGTATTTTACTAACAAGTCAGCTGCGAGAAGCAGTGTGGAGTAGGGTGTGTTCAAAATGCTGTTACAGCTGTCTCCTTTAATCTGGAAATGAAAAATGTTGGTAGGTCAGCTTACTGGATGTATACCGATGACATACTAAAATTACAATTATTATGTAGGACAGTTGTAAGTGCTTCTTGAAAAAAGTCTCAAAATTTCCGGACAGGACTGAGAAAAAAAAAAAAACCCCACCTGTAGAGGGTCATGTTCAGAAAGGACAAGTGTAAACAAACACACAGAAATTTAGAAGGATGGATTTCTCTCTCTCCCTCCCCCCCACATATATATATACATGATGGGCTTCTATTAAATTCTATCTAAGAAACTCACTCCTCACAAGGCTTTGTTGGCCAGGAGCTTTAATAGAAGACCCAAAGCACTGCACAGTAGGAGTGAATCTGAACTCATGTGGTAGGGAAGTGAACCACATGGCCATGCTTGCATGAGTGCACACACACACACACACACACACACACAGAAGAATGGGTTTCTGGTTAAGAAGTTTGCTTCCCAAAAGCATCTAGTAAACACTGAGGTGGTTGGCATATTAGGGAAGGCATCAAGCCATAGAAAGCACATCAAAGTTGGTAATGGAGTTTGCTGTCAAACTATCCAACCCATACCAACATGGGAAACAAATGTTAAAAGGATCATCATCATCATCATCATCATCATCAAGATGGTGGCAAGCTGGCAGAATCGTTAACACGGCGGACGGAATGCTTAGCAGTATTTCGTCCATCTTCACACTCTGAGTTCAAATTCTGCTGGGGCCGACTTTGCCTTTCATCCTTTTGGGGTTGATTAAATGAGTACCAGTTATACACTGGGGTCAATGTAATTGCCTATCCACCTCACTCAAATTTCAGGCCTTGTGCCTATAATAGAAAGAATTTTTATTATTATCTGCGCCGGTGGCACATAAAAAGCACCCACTACACTCTCGGAGTGGTTGGCGTTAGGAAAGGCATCCAGCTGTAGAAACATTGGTGCAGCCTCCTGGTTTCCCAGACCCCAGTCGAACCATCCAACCCAGCATGGAAAAGGGACATTAAACGATGATGATGATGATGATGACTAGTATTATTTAGGACAATGTAATTCAGCCCTGTGCAATTTAGTCATCTTCCTAGAGAAACTTCGCTGGACAGGCTCCGGTGCCTGGGCCCAACTGGCCAGGTTTCTGTGAAGAGCCGAGCAAACTAAGTAGCATGAGGCTGAATCAAACTGTTTTCAATAATCTGTCGCTCCTACAACACGTGTTCAGTGCTTCTGGCTTTCATTTGTCCAATCACTCACAAATCAAAAGAATCTTGCCTTATTTTTGAAGTAGATCCATTGGCCTAATAAATCTTTAAGAAGAATCTAGAAAGACCTCAACTAAGTTACGCGAACCACTTGATGCTTCTGAATAATTTAAGAGACAAAATAAACTCTATTAGCAATGTTAACAATGTTGCATGAAAATATTTTATCAAGATTCTGTTTTCAATTATGAAGTTGCAGGCTCCTGTCAAATTGTCCAACCCATACCAGCATGGAAAACAGACGTATGATGATGATGATGATGTGCATGTTACTTGGTTTCAAGGAAAAGAGAATCATAACTTTTAATATTTAAAAGTTACAGGATTAAATTTTATCTCTAAACTCTTAGCTTCCTTTCGGAGGAATTCAACTTTGTATTCACTAAATACAGACACATTATAATTGTACCGTTAACCTAATTAGGCTGATTTTTCTCTTTTTCTGCTTAATCTTTTAAAGTTGTGACTCATTTTGTAAACAATTAGATGAATCTTGTTTTGAGGTCTGGCCACTTAAAAGCAAACCAGGAACACAAGCCAGGGCTTTCTCAAGAGCTGAATCTCTTTTTCAGAAAGTTTTCAGAGGATGGGCTTGGAAAGGAGAAAACTTAGATGATACAAATGTAGAAATGATTTTCATTCCATTCAAAAAATGTTATTATGAAAGCTTAAGTGGACAGAACAATTGCAATAGAAATGAAATTTACTTCATTGCTATAAGAGGACAGCTTTAAGTAGAAACAATAACCGGTTGAGCTACACTGGAAAACTAGTAAGTGATTCTGTTATTTCACCAATCTAGAATTATATATCATCATCCTTTAGCATCTGTTTTCCATGCTGGCATGGGTTGGACGGTTTGAGTGGAACTGGTGAGCCAGGCAGCTGCAGCACCAGGCTCCACTATATCTATTTACACCCAGAACCATGCTAAGAGCTTCGGAGTGAAATTTAGGATTTCTCAGTTTTCTGGGAATTGATTTTAATAAAACTTTTCCCAGCTGCTTTACACCCCATGGCACCACCACTGTTATGGTTTCATTATTCTGTGTAATGTCCTTCCTTTTTTTTATTTTTTATTTCAGATTCTTCAGTTTCTGGGTGAACCATGCTAATAACTTTTGAATAAAAATAGCCCATCCAGGCTTTTTTTTCCCCAGAAACTGAAGGGTAACGATACATATTAAGCATTCATTGAGTCTATATTTAATAGAAAACCATAATAATATTATAACATTTATTGACATAATCAATTATTTAGCCACATGAGCGACAAGGAAGAAACTATCTGATTGTGAGATCTCCAAGACTGAGAGCTAGGGATTTAAAGAATATTGGCCGCAAGTTATGTGGGAAACCTGGACAAACAAGCAAAGCTGTTTTCTCTGCCTCCAGACTTCCTCATGTACTGAAAACCACCTGTAATCGCATCCTCAGGACCATGGCTTCCTTGTGAGAACCCCTGAAATTACCTCCTTGCAGGAGTTTGAGGCTTTGATGGGCCCACAAGTACATGACGTCAGATAGGAGTTGTGATCTGTTCACTGATGAAACCAGGGCAAAACCATTGATGAAAGTGACAGTTGGGAAAAGGGTTAGGTCTCTTTTGGAGATGAGCGTCACCAACGTTTATGATGTCAACAACAGGGTGGAGGGATCATGTTGTGGACTGGTATTATTGGGGACAGACTTGTTGGCCTAGTCAGGGTGCCTGAAAAGGTTAAAGTGACTGCAGCAGCCTGCTGCAATCTTCTGAAGGAGGTCTTGGATCTCTGGCTTGATGACATACCACTGTCACTTCTAAGGAATCTTGTATTCATGCATGACAACACTCCCTCCCACTCTGCCAGGACCACCCAAACATTCCTAGAGTCTTACGGCATACAAGGTGAGAGGTTGATGGCGTGGCTGTTAGCATCTTCAGATCTCAACCCTATTGAAAATCTTTGGTCCATCATAAAACAAGATGTTTAGGATGAAGGATGCGAATTTATGCCGAAAGATGTCTTATGGGCGACCATCAAAACTGCAGCAGAGGCAATCCAACCTGCTACTGTTAAGAAATTGACAGATTCCATGACTAATAGGGTTTTTGAAGTTATCCATCGAAATGGCCCTCATGTGGCTAAATAATTCATTATGTCAATAAATGCAATAATAACATTATGATTTTCTTTTAAATATAGACTCAATGTATGCTTAATATGTATCGTTACCCTTCAATTTTCTGGAAAAAAATGTCTAGATGGGCTATTTTCATTCAAAAGCTATTAGCGTGGTTCACCCAAAAACTGAAGAATCTAAAATAAAGAAGAAAGGACAATACTCAGAATAATGAAAGCTTAACAATGGTATTTGCCATAGAGTGGAAACCAGCTGGGAAAAGTTTTATCAAAATTGATTTTTAAAAAACCCCAAGAAATCCTAAATTTCACTCCTTCGTCATCACCCCCCCACACACACACAAAATCAATGTTTCTTTGTTTCCCATTTTCTGTGCAAAACCTGTGCAGCCATGGATAAGTATTAACTTGTTTGTAAACATAAGAGGATTAGTGGAAAGCAAGGGCTCTGCTTGTGCACGTTAAAGGCCATGATAACATTGTGTGCAGACAACAATTCCCACATGGCCATGAGCACTCAACACGGAAGCCTACCTCAAGTACCTGGAGGGGGATGTGCTGCCTTGGGTCAAGAGGGTGACTGCTAGAACACCCTATGTCTGGCAACAGGACTCTGCACCACACCACACAGTTGTCCTGTCTCTAAGTTGTCTTTCGGCCAACAAATTGTCCGTCTACGGATGAACTGTTGTGAGCTTATTGATTGTTTTCAATATGTTTTATTGAACAGATATTGATGTTGATTTCCATCTCAATTATGAATTTGAGCTACAACAGATTAAGGTTTACGAATGAGAGGTCAGATATGAATTTTAGAAATTGAAAGAGAGAGATTTCATAAAGCCTGGTTTCGCCTCTAAAATGCATTGGATTAAAATTAGATTTCTGCTGCGAAACTGTGCCTCAAATAATAAAATAAAAACATTATGGGAAAGTGTTACTTTCTTTCCTAACTGGAATAAATATATAACTAGAGTGAAAAGTTTAAAATAAAAAAAAAATAAAAACTTTATAAACAGAGAGAAATATAATTTATACTTTAAGAAAATACTGCAAACCAAGAGCAATAACAGGTACAAGCTTATAATTTTAAAATTTAGAAACCAAAAAAATAAATAAAAAATGCCTTTTTAACTTCCAGAGAACAAATTTAAAAACTGAAAGTTAACAAAACTAATTCTACATTTCAATCCAGATATAAAAACTGGAGATTGTCGATTTGTTTCTGTTGAAATTTATAAAAGCAGGTTTTCTTTGTTAAAAAAAGGGGAAATTGGGCTTTTATATACACTAAGATTTTTGATTTTATTCCATTTTATTCTGGCAATGTCAGGATTTTCGTTTCGTTTGTAAAGTTCTCCACTGATCAACAACTTACAACAACCCAGTTAATAACAATACAATGGAATCACCAATTATGCTTCCTTTCCAGAAACGGTTCTCGCATCAAAAGTACCACCTACCCATCATTTAGTGGTGGTGGTGGTTATTAATTTGACTATTTTGGAATTAGGGAAAAAAAACGCCTCAAAGCAAAAAGGAAAAAAAAAAAAATAATAATCTTTAATAAAAATAAATAAAAATGTAGGTGGGCGGTGGGGAATGGGGAATTTCATCTGCTTCGTATAATTTAGCAGAGAATTTAAGATGTCAAGAGTGGAAACCTGTATGGGTTAATATGTGATGATTATAGTGAAAATAGGAAATGAAGCTGGGGAGGAGGATGAAGAGGAGGAGAGAGAGAGAGAGAGAGTTATGTACACATGCACACATTTATATGCGTTATATGTTTCTAATTTTGTAACCCTTATTTGTGTTTTTTTCTTTTTAGTTCCATATAGAATTACATATGGAATAGAAAAGTAGGGGACGACAAAACATACATACATCGCTCTTCCTCTCTCTCTCTCTCTCTGTATGCATAAATACACACATTTATATACATACATTCAGGTTTTGAGTTCTATATTTTCCTGCATGTATCACCAGACCTATATTTACACACACACACACACATATATATATATATATATATACACACACACACACACACACACACACACACACATATATACACACACACACACATATATATACACACACACACACACATATATATACACACACACACACACACATATATATACAAACACACACATATATACACACACACATATATACACACACACACACATATATACACACACACACACATATACACACACACACACATATACACACACACA